>NC_064626.1:597767184-598367638 GCF_023864275.1 Schistocerca cancellata
AATGTACTCAAATGACCTGAAGGAATCCTCCCAAAATCAACATATATAAGTAAAACTAGAGCTGTATCAATTACTCCTAAAACATAACTGCCATTAACTAGCAAAGACAGTGCAATAAAAATGTTGTACAACACAGTAGACCAGACAAAGTGAGATGTTCACAAACTACTGCCTTAAATGTTCACATAACTATTAATATTTACTTCACATGTGCATTCAATTACTTTCGGAGTTAGAGCTAAATAATAGCAACTGAAAACTAAGTTAGCTATACCCTCCCTCCAAAGCCCCATAAATACATCTTGTTTGTAATACATACTGTAACATTTAGTTACGTTACACTACTGGGAAACACCGTTCATTACCCCCAATATTTACTGAAATACGGTACATAGAATGGCAAATCTACACAGTGTCCTGTTTAGGCCTATACTTTACGCCAGTTAATGTAGTGTTAGCTTTTAATTTGGTACATGATGAAGACAAAGTGAGTTACTCAACACTTCGATTATCGACAATACGTACGTATTATACTGAAACGTGAACTTGAAAACTAAGAATTTAATTCTTTGAATTAACATACCTTTTGCAAATGTTTTGGGTGTGTAGGGAAAACTGATGATACAGCATTTTCACGCAGCCTTACTGTTGAGAGGGAAGTTCGGTCTATGTCCTCTTCTCGAAAATTCTCAGAACATATAGTGCTCCATTTAGACGCATGCCAATTCTTCCTCCTCACGGCATTATCCCACAGAGCTTTCTGACTTTCATTTTTAGGAAATCTAAAATCATACAGGAGAAAAATACGCTATAGTACAAGTACAGATGTAGCACACGTTCGTTCACAATGAAGTTGTAAAATCACACTTAACGAGACAACTTACACATGAAATGTTATTCCCTTCAATTTCGCATCACAATCAGAACGATTCGTACATCCGAACACCACACAAGTCACCATAATAGCGCAAAATCCTTCCAAAAGCAATCGACAAGCCTATGCACACAAGCTTACAGCAGCAATGTTTTGGTCAGATTGAGATGGCTACCGTCGGCTTCACATAGCTTCGCAGCTGTGACGTCACGGCGTCTCCCTCTATTCTTACCTCCATGGTCAAGAGCATTGTTCAGTTACCGCGTTCGTGATCTTTAAACTCACTGTTTTAGTTAGGAAGAACGGAAATAACAAGGGGTCTAGCAACATCTCCAACACTCAGTCTGAGCTGTAACCAAGTGATCAATGGTAGTCAGAAATTGAAACCCAATCGAAAAGCTCTGTATTTCATCCTCGTGCAGGATTAATGTTGTTTTTGGCGCGTTGAGGATTTATCACGAATAAGTCACGCTTAGTAAGATTCCTTATAATTACATGTCAATTAACGACGTATCGGCGGTAATCAGGAGACACGAATAAAAACCGTAGTTACATTAACTTGCTATTCTGCGTGGCCGTCCAGTTAGAGGCGCTAAAAGTTGCAGAGGAGAGGTGGTAGGTTAGCGCCCTGCTGTATTCTAATCTTTTTCCTTTTTCGAGTTTGTAACAGATTTTGGGACCATCAATGGTATTTGCATTTTCTTATCACAAATATTTGGCAGTTTTTTCCGAATATGCCCTGAATTCCGTAGATATGTGCCTTAATTAAAGCACTTTTACATGGGCCACAAAAAATGCATATTGCCAACAACATACCCAATAATGTCGTACGGCAATTTTGCAGAAACACGTACAACATTAAGGCCACTATTGTATGGTAATTTTTGTGGCAATACTTGCTCAACCAGAGGTGTTTTCAAGTGTTCACGCTATTACCACAAAATAGACGAGCAAGAGCTAGTAGAAGTCAGTGTGGCTCTATTACTTCCACATTACACAAGGAATCAAGTTAGAAAGAACAAGAAAATTCGGACATAGTGGATGCTGCATTCTTTTTTAAGTAAGCGAAATGATTCAGAAAATTTAACTAGGGAACTGCCTGTTCCATAATTTTACCTAAATGTTAGAACATGGTTTCGAGCATCTCATACAAGCAATTGTTCGAGAACAGCTAAAACCGATACAAATATAAGAGGTGTAAACCAGCAACATCTCGAATGGCAATTACCTTTCGGTTTTTAGATACTGGCGATTTGCACAGACGTTATATGTACCGCTTCAAGGAAAGACATAATGAATTTTGGTCCAAACAAACGATTTTTCAAAAATATCTACACAGTTTAATCTATGTTGTGTTAGAATTTTGTCGTGATAGCAGCTTTAGAAAGGCCTTTAAATCGTTAAAGTGATTAAATCTGCACTGGCGGCCACTCCCACCTTTCCCAACATTTGGAAAAGTGCTTGCTTCAGCGGAATTTTCGTCAGTGTGAAGGCTATTTTCTTTCGATATCTATGGCTGACATCTATATAAATGGCTGACATCTACATCTTTGCCTGAAAACTTTATGCATGTGGTTTATTTACAGTATTTTGACAATACTAACACATATTAGTAGGTGGTAGGTTGAATTCGCAAACCTTTACATGGAAGTCAAGATTTATGCATAATGGGTGGTGGAAAAACTCTATTTAGGTAACGGAGCTTTAATGGAAAGCGGCTTACCAACAAAAAAGAGGAAACAGCTCGAAATGAAGAACAGTAGCTCTCAGCTTCAGCATCGAAACTTTGGACAGGAGAATTGTACAGGTGCGTGAATGATGTTGATATGGATTCCACTGGACTCAGACTTATTGATTTAGAGCTTCTCTGCAGGCTATAAAGTTTTCATCTTCATGTGTTAGCTGTAAAAATACGGACTGCGTGCTTGTGGTTGAAAAAATAAGATTGGGAATAGCTTCTGGTTTTAAATTAATCTGTAACTATGTGGCTATGAATTTTCATTTTCCTCCACCAAAAAAACTGACACTGGTATCTATGAAACCAATTTTAGGATGGCATATACTCTGAGATGCTTGGACAGAGCAGGGAAGGAGGTAATTTACTGTGTCATTTTCTGAAGACACCTCCACAATGTGCAAGGTTTGAAAAAATAAATAAATAAAGGATTGCTGTTTGCTGTATGCGATACTGTCAAAGTTTGTATGAAGAAAGCAGTGGAGGAATTGGTGGAAATAAACCAAAAAGAAATAGATCCCAGGGTTGATATTCATGACAGTGAATCTCCTACAAATGCTACTGACCTGTGTGTGTCTGTAGATGGGACCTGGAGAATAAGGGTCACACATCTCCCTATGGAGTTGCATCTGTTATTGGTGTTGACTCAGGTAAAGTTTTAGATGTAGAAATTATGTCTAAATACTGTCACGAGTGTGCTACAAGGCAAATGTCCAATAATAAAGACAGTGAGAAACTATGGCAAGAAAAGCAAAAGAAAATTGTAGTGGCTCAAGTGAGGGCATGGAGGCTACTGTAGTTGTGAGGACGTGGTTCAGATCTGAGGACCAGTATAGTGTTAGATATACTAAATACCTAGGTGATGGGCACTTCTTTTCCTTCAAAGCTGTAACAGATGAAAATCCGAACAATACAACAATAAGTTGGAATTTTTGGCCACATTCTAAGGAGGCTTGGTGGTAGGCTTCGTCGCATACTGCAACAGAAGAAAGGTGAAGTACTTGAGGATGGAAAACCACTAGGAGGAAAATGCAGGCTTACTCTGAAAGAAATTTATTCTCTTCATTTATTTTATGGGGGAGCTATCAGGAAAAACACACATAATTTAGAGGCAATGAGGCGTGCTGTGTGAGCTATTTTTTTCCACAATCTACCCACTGATCAAACATCAATGAACAATCTTTGTCTGAAAGATGATTGGTGTAAGTTCAACAACAGAAATTAGATGTATTCACTTAAACACTCATTACCAGAACCTGTTATGAATGCAATTAAGCCCACATTCAGGTTTCTTGCAAACCCTGATTTATTGAGGAAGTGTCTTCAAGGAAGACGCAAAATGCAAATGAAAGCCTCAATAATTTGATTTGGATTAGATGCAGTGCTCAAAAACTTGAAGTACTCAAAATAGGTGTCTATAACGCAGTTTTATGTTACAATAACGGAAATAATGGCAGAATTGAAGTGCTGAAGAAAGTTGGTATAGATCCTGATGTGTTCACAACAAAAGCATTTTACACCATCGATGAGAGCAGGACGACAAAAGCTAACAGATCAGTCTCTTACTTGCAAATACAGGCCAGACAGTTTTGAAGAAGAGAGAAGAGAAAACTGGAGAATGAGGAGTAACAGTATGGAGGATTTTAAAAATTGAGGTAAGTTTATTGCATGTAGAAGCAAGGGAAGAAAATCTTTGAACCTCATTTTCTCTGTTTTACATTTTTTATCTTATTGGAAGCCTTTTCTCAAAAATTATATGCGCTAATGCTATGGAATTTTCAGGAATTGTTTGGAACATGCTGCTGTCTCCCTGGAACTAAAAAATTCGAGATCCTGCGATTATATTCTGGTTTTTAGATGATTGCATGTAGAAAAAAGTTAATTTTGGGTGTGCAAAATTAAAAACTCTGTTGATGATACAATTTGTACCATAAATTAATAACTGTAGTTCAGTGGTCTTATACCTTCTCAGAACACTACAATAAAATTTTCAGATTAATTGCATGATTAGAATTTATGAGTTTTGGCTTTTTATAAAGAAGACAATAAAAAATTAAAAATTCAAATTTCTGGTTAAAATATTAATTCTGCATATTTTATTATATTTTACCGTTAAAACACAACTCTTTTGCTTTGATTTTTAGATTTGAACATTAATAAATATGGCTATAATGATTTTTTAAATAAATGTTTACATTTTCCGTTACATTTCCCTTAAAGTTCATTATTCATCAACAATCTCATGGTACCAGAAGTAAGTCAGCCTCAGTGGCAAAGAGGTTCTAGGTGCTTCAGTCTGGAACTGCATGACCACTATGGTCACAGGCTTGAAGCCTGCCTTAGGCATGCATTTGTGTGATGTCCTTAAGGGGACTGATGACCTCAGATGTTAAGTCCCATAGTGCTCAGAGATATTTGAATCATTTACCAAAAGTAAACAATGCTTTGACTGAAAGATTTCATTGAGGTTGTTGTTGTTGTCTTCAGCCAAGAGATTGGTTTGATGCATCTCTCCGTGCTACTCTGTCCTGTGCAAGATTCTTCATCTCCCAGTACCTACTGCAAACTACATCCTACTGAATCTGCTTAGTGTATTCACCTCTTGATCTCCCTCTACAATTATTACCCTCTACGCTGCCCTCCAGTACTAAATAGGTGATCCCTTTATGCCTCAGAACATGTCCTAGCAACCGATCCTGTCTTCTAGTCAAGTTTGCCACAAATTTCTCTTCTCCCCGGTTCTATTCAATACCTCCTCATTAGTTATGTTATCTACCCATCATACATCATTAAAGGAGGTTTGAAAAACAATTTAATTTTTATTATTATTTTATTTTTGTTAATTAGCAAACAACACAGTTTATACGCCTAATTCCTACTTCATGTATCAGTATGTCCAGAGACAGTATGAAATTCATTCCATCAAATGCAAATCATGTCAATGAAAAGTCACCTGCGCTTTCAAGCTTCCTATGCCACTTTTTTTGCCTCACATTTAGCACAGGTTTGAAGACTTCGGATTTGTTTTGTACGCTTCATCAAGTGTGATTATGAGATCATTGGCAACAGTTTGCCAAATGTTTTTACAGACTACGTTCTTTGTATACATTAATTTCAGCTTCCTATAGCTCTGACTCTCGATGAATTGCATTTCTAAAATTCATAGTTCTCTTGTTTGTCCACTTCTTTATTACTGCACACAACAATCTATATCCACATCTGTACATAGATGTGTATTGTTTTCGCTCAGACACTTCACTGTAACGTTGTTCGTAACTGAAGGTAGGAAACAAGAACAGGAGAGAACCATTTACAGACAAGGAGAGATATACATACTGCCCCACAATACGAAATATTTTCCGCCTTTGGTGGACAGCATCGGCAAAGCCTTGGCATTACATCGGCAACTATTGACAACATTCCACATAAGCAATATTGTTCAGCCATAGCTCAAAACTGCCATCAACTGTAGTCACATTGCAGCAAAATTGATGTCAACGCTATTGTGGCCAAATATTACCGTAAAGATTCCCATCTAAACGAAAAAACAGTTAAAATTTCATGGAGTGAAACGAGCAGCCATAATGTTTATATTCCTCACCTGACACTAATACCTGAGTGTTTGTTCCTGAATATAACGCGGTATCAGGGAGTGTTACTAGGCAGGAACCTAAGACTACTGCTTAAATTGAAGTTGCTGCGAGCTTCAATCCAGCAAAAACAAATCGAGCATACAAAACACATGTAACTCAGTTTAGAAAATGAATCCTGTATACCAGTGAAACAGCGCTTTTTGATTGGTATTCCAAAACTCACATTTCTTTGGAGCCTGTTTTATTTATTCATTTATTGGACATATGCATTGCCAAGCAATATTTTAATACTTTTTTTCGAAATGATGAAGCTGTGCAGCGCCAACAGTTTCTGGGACTCGATCTTCAAAAAGGCAGTGTGGATACGTCTGCACAACAATTTACTAAACAGAGACAGCGGTTTTCAGATCACTGCAGCGTGGAATCCCGCGATAGACAAAATACGTCAGGAACTCTTCGATCTGAAGGCAGCGGCGTCCGCATACAGAATGCATAGCCAACGGGTCTCGACTCCGCGCCGCACCGCAGCCCCCCATCACCACCAACGCGGTAACCTCTTCCAGAGGAACGTGATTGACCGGCCTACACAAGCGGACGACGACCAAGCAGCTATATAGACATGCAGAACACAGCATCCCGAGGCAAACTTGTAATAGGGGGAGACTTCAATGCCAAACACCCAGATTGGAATTCTAGAGTAACCTCCAGAGCAGGCGCCAAACTGCAACAACTAGCGCGCACCCACCACTTCGAAACATGGGGTCCTGTGGAGCCCACACATTTTCCGAAAAACGGAAGCAGGCCCGATGTGTTAGACATAGCTCTCACTAGGAGGATCGCAGGGTTTGTGGCCGCATGGATAATCAACAGAATGTCCTCCGGCCACAACCCAGTGATTCTAGAGGTTGACATGGGCGAATGGGTAGCACTCCCACGGTACCAGACGTCTTACAAACGTACAGACTGGGAGCGATACCGAGAAACTGTCGCCTCTGATATCGCTCGCGTTCTGCCACTCCGGCCGAAACAGTAGAACAAGCGCTACAAGACCTAACGGGTACCATCTTGCAGGCAGCGGAAAAAGCCACCCTCCCCCCCCCCCCGCAGAGGAACGGGCCACCCCCGCAAATACACCTCCCAGAACACTTGCTAGCTCAAATTCGACATAAGAACAGAGTGGCAAAAGAGTGATCATCAGAAATCAGGCCACCAGGAGGCTACTCAATCGTCTACAGAGAGAGCTGAAGGCAGCGCTCAATGAGCACAGAAACCAGGAATGGCAAAACCGCCTCACAGCTCTCAAAGTAGACGATCACACACTATGGCAAGCAAACAAGCAATTCACAAATAGACGAGGTAGGATGTCGCCACTGAACAGCGAGTGGGGTCTGGCCTACAACCATGCTGAAAAGGCCAACGCCCTTGACTACTCCTTCCAGAAGCAGTTTCAAGCTGTAGAACCCCAGAATGAAGAACATGAAGAGGTAGTCCGTCGTCAACTGGCTGTCTTCCTCAATTCTGAGGAGGACCCTGAGGACGACAAACACTTTTCACCCCCGAAGACGTGGCAAAAGTAATTAGATCCCTCCCCACAAAAAAGGCGCCAGGACATGACAGTGTCACCAATCATCTAGTTAAAAGCCTCCCACCTTGGTGATCACACACCTCGCTAACGTCCTCAACGAGATCTCTCGTTCCCGCGAGTTCCCAGCTTGCTGGAAACACACGGAGGTGGTTGCGATACACAAACCAGAGAAAGACCCTCTATATCCGCAGCACTACAGGGGGATTAGCCTCTTGCCAGCCCTCAGCAAGATCTATGAGCGTCTCCTCCTAGTACCCATACAGGAACATATTACCAGAGAGGAACTTCTGCCGGATTTCCAATTGGGATTCCGGCAGAACCACTCTGCCCCACAACAGATCATGAGAGTGGTTGAAGCAGTCGCAGAGTGCTTCAACCACAGAGGCTACTGTGGGATACTGCTATTAGACATAGCTAAAGCCTTTGACTCAATATGGCATAGAGGACTACTCTACACACACAGGGGTTCCGTGGGACCATAGTTAAGCAGATCAAAAGCTATCTCACGGATGTAACTTTCTCTATCAAAGGAGAAACTGCCACTTCCACCAAAAGGCGTATTTGTGCTGGGGCGCCACAGGGATCGGTCCTGGGGTCCGTTTTGTACAGTCTGTTCACTGCGGACACACCAACGCCCCCCCTGGTGCACACTGCACAGTACGCAGATGACACAGTCTTCTACACAAGAAATGCGAACAAGGACCTGGTCCTCCATAAGCTACAAAGGGTTTTAGATGACAGTGAAACTTGGGCCCATCACAGGCGCATCACTATCAACTCAGAAAAGACGCAGGCTATGCTGATCACCCAGGGGCTTGGAAGGCACGGACCTCCTGAAGCCCCCCCCCCCTTCACCTTCACCTAAACGGAACTCAACTCCCCTGGCGCAGAGCCACCATGGCGTAACCTTGGACTCTCGTCTTACGTGGAAACCCCACATAGACAAGGTCCACAGGAAGGTCTGTGCCAGGATGTCCATCCTATACATTGTCCTCAACCCAACCAGCTCCTTTCCCTGCTCTGTAGGAGTGAATGTTTATCAGGCCAATAATGTAATATGCATGCCCTGTCTGGGGATACGTGGCGAAGCAGCACCTGGAAAAACTCCAGAGGCTGCAGAACCACGCCCTCAGGAGGGCATTGCATCTAACCCTCAGATTCCCCGCCGATTATCTGCACACCGCGGCTGAAATCCCACTCCTGAGAGAGCGTTTCCAAGATCTGGCAAGGGCCTTCTATGAAATCTCTTCCAGATCGGGAAATGTCCTCATCCACTCCTCAGGTCGGTATGACATGTCCCGTGACAAGCACAAACGCCCAACAACGATCTTTGACGACTAAGTCGAAGAGAAAATCCCTATATCCAATTCCTGATCCTCGTCCCTCCCCCATAATATAAATTATTTCGCCAACCTCAGTCATGTACCAAACACACACAGAACAATCATCACATCTCACAGACACCCAGAAATTACAGAAATAACCACACACACAAGTACACAGTGGAGTAAAAGCAGAAAGGCTACAAACTCCCCTACACACTTCCTCAAAGAGGGGAAAGTATTAATTTAGAGTGACAGCACCCCGACACTTTGCCAGAAGATGATGGGTATGAAACTCATCGAAATGTTGCGACAAGACGACATCACCACTCGGCTGATAACCTGAGAAGAATTCATCATTGGAATACGCCAAGAAAGACAGCAATCACATAAAGCTGCCATGTGTTCCTTGGAGTTGAGGAATTCAACATCCAGACATCCTTCATTGCACAATGGTCATATAAAATTCTATTCAATATCCATATGTTTCAGTTGTTTATGTTCACATTTTTGTAATAGGTGAAGGCATGAATTTTGGAATTTCCGTAAACACTTTAAATTCTTCAGGAAGTTTCTTCAGCTGCATAGTTTCTGCTATAGATGTAATCAAAGTAACGTATTCTGTTTTTGTTGAAGACAGTCCCACCAGGTCCAGCTTGGAATGTCCTTTCAGTGTAGTACATTGTCTGAGTGATGGTTGTGCATGGCGTCCCCCTTTGCGTTTTTGATAAGTTACCCATGTTCCTGTCCACTCCTTTCAATCTTTCTTGACATTTGGCCCTATGAAACGATCTGTAACGAGACTTGTCGTTAGTCAAACGTCAGGATGCGGCTGGGCAGCTGGTTGAAGATGATCTTCCAAAATACTTGAGGTATGAAGGGACAGGTAGAGTCCTGTGACACGTAACACGAGATCTGTCTTGTTGTGGCTGGTATAGGAAAATGTTCAAGTTTAAAGATCAGCAGTTGTATCACTGAGGAGGTCTTGGAGCTGTCTGTCCTGCTGCTGAGCCTCCGTGACTTTATCATAGTCGATCTGAGCAGGGAAGACATGGATCCATGAGAGGTACTCAGTGATGACACTGTCTATGCCTTTCAAGTGACGTACAGCAGTTGTGAAATGTGTGATGTCATTTAGGTTGTGGAAACGTCAGGGCACTAGTCATTCAATGGGTTACAGACTGAGTCTGCTAGTGGTTAGTGATCTATATAGATGATTAATGGCCTGCCTTCAACTTGAACTGAAGTATTGTCTCATAGATCGTGAGCAGTTCATGGCCACAGAAAGACCATTTGATTTGAGAAGAAGTGAATGTGTCAGGTTTGTTGTCTGAGTGAGACAGTTTTTGAGCTGGTAGAAGGCGTTCATGTCAGATGGCCAC
This sequence comes from Schistocerca cancellata, assembly GCF_023864275.1. Taxonomy (NCBI): domain Eukaryota; kingdom Metazoa; phylum Arthropoda; class Insecta; order Orthoptera; family Acrididae; genus Schistocerca; species Schistocerca cancellata. Next base: position 597,777,676 of record NC_064626.1, read on the forward strand.
ATCAGCTTCTGTTTGTCATTAGTATTTTTTCCTTTGAGGGCCTCTGTGAGTGTCTTCTGAATAGTGGCTGCCTGCAGGAGGTGCCACTGCTAGAACTTGATAATCCCTAGACATCCATGTCATTCCTGCTAGTCTTGTGGAAGTGGTGATGCTGTGTACTTGCTAATTGGCAGATGGTTCCCATTCATTGTAGTGTTTGGCAGAGGCCTACAGCAACATAAACTAGAAAAGTAACCTCATGTTATATATTTCTGACATGATCAGTCTAGGGCGATCTGCATTATATGGCAACAGAAGAAACTTCACAGACCAAGATCACTAAAAAAGAAATTTATTGGATGCCCAGTTTTGACAAGCTATGCTGTAATCACCGGGTTCTTATGCTTTTGAATTTTTACAACATGTTATCCATCAGTGTTACAACTTACTTCACATTGCATGTTTACACCTCACTACCATGAAGATCACCATGCTTCAGCATGTCTACTGTAAAAGTATTAGGTACAAACATAAACATATTTATATTGAGATGATTGCAAATGTTCATGTTCACTACCAGCAGACAATCATTCATTATGACGCCATTTGCATTAAGTGCATCTAAACTTTTTTGAGGTGAGGGTATTGTGTGTTATTATCCTGGGTAAAAATGAGGTTCTCATCAGGATAAGCATAGCAGATGGATAGTTTAAATGGGATAACATTCAAAAGCCACTCCCATGTTAGGGGTGGATTATGGCATAAGAAGGTACTTGAATAGGTCAAAAGGTGTGATGTTTTCTGTTTTTTGCATATCTTCCATTTTCATTGGCATCTTGTGATACGCTTATTTGCGATTCAGGATGCTGATGGCATATGCACCTGCAAGGTACTGGTGAAGTCTTGGATATTGAGTATTGGGGTACTGTGCATTAAGAGTTCTGGCATCGCCACATAAAAGTAAAGTACTGTCTGTCTTGGGGCTGGTTTAATGGGTGAAGAACATGAACTGTCCAAATGTCTGGCTATTATGGCTTTTAAAAGTTCACCAATCACCACCTTGCCTGCAACAAAGTTTATCTGCTGGGACCCAACATGGTCTATGTCAGACTTGGGAGCACAGCGTGGTTGGGATCACGTGTACCATTCCATTTGTGATGGTGCACTGAGGGAACTGATACTTAGGCAGAATTGGTGGGTGGTTGGGTGTGTGGGGGTAAGAACAAGGAGTGCTTGAGAAGGCACATTACCAACATTGTTGCTAAGTGAAGGATGTGATATGTAGACTACAACACTTCCTCCGAGGCTCCTGTAGGAACATTGGAAGAGTGTTGTGCCTGCACGATGGAATCGTCATTAACAGGTGAGGTCAGTCGAAGTTCTTGTAGATGATATTGTGCTGCAGTGAGCTCTTCAGACATTTTTGGATTGCCAGTCCTATTGTTTCATCCTCCAGTTGGAGGCATAGAGACCCTAGGTGGCAGTGTGCTTTCGAATAAATCCAGTAACAGAGCCATTATAGGCAGACTGTTGTCTTGCCACAGCCTGCTGCAGGCCAGCAGTCTGCCATGCACGGTTCTGCTATTGGATTTGTCCAAAAGCAGGTGGGCTGCCTGCCCACTGGCCTGCCACCCTGCCTCAGCTCCGCTGAGCCTGTGCTAACACACAAGTTGTGGTTGCCCTGTCCAGCTTGGCCAACGCACCCACCTGTTGTTCATGAGCTGTGGCCGTACCCAGAAGGCAACACACACTATGTAAGTTGTGTCTGCAGCGCTCATCATTTTCTCGTCCTTATAGATCATAAAGTTTCATGTAATCTTCCTAGATGTGTAGAGTAAGCCAAGGCTGAAAGAGCTATTCTACTAAAGCATAAAAAGTCATAAGTACTTTAACAATTCCCTACAAGGGCTTTAATGAAATATAGTTAAAAGTATATCTAATTCAAATTTAACTAACACAAAATATCATACCTGTATAACATTCCCAAGAAATAAGAAGAAAGGAGTAGGAAACAGGAAGCTCATTTTTTAGGGTTCTGTACCTCAGTCAGTAAAATTGGAATCCTTATACGATGATTTTGTTGTCCATCTGTCTGTCTGCTGCACATCTGTTAAGAACCATTTTTTCAAGTTCAAATTTATACTAAGGTCTATGCTCCCTAGGCGATTTAAAAAAATTGAACCTTCTAGGTGAGTGCAATCCAAAGTTATGGCCATTAATGTCTCATATTTTATCTTGCCAGTATCGATAACAGGCAAAAATCATCGAAATGCTCGACTCCTGGGATGGATGAACTATCTATATACACTCCTGGAAATTGAAATAAGAACACCGTGAATTCATTGTCCCAGGAAGGGGAAACTTTATTGACACATTCCTGGGGTCAGATACATCACATGATCACACTGACAGAACCACAGGCACATAGACACAGGCAACAGAGCATGCACAATTTCGGCACTAGTACAGTGTATATCCACCTTTCGCAGCAATGCAGGCTGCTATTCTCCCATGGAGACGATCGTAGAGATGCTGGATGTAGTCCTGTGGAACGGCTTGCCATGCCATTTCCACCTGGCGCCTCAGTTGGACCAGCGTTCGTGCTGGACGTGCAGACCGCGTGAGACGACGCTTCATCCAGTCCCAAACATGCTCAATGGGGGACAGATCCGGAGATCTTGCTGGCCAGGGTAGTTGACTTACACCTTCTAGAGCACGTTGGGTGGCACGGGATACATGCGGACGTGCATTGTCCTGTTGGAACAGCAAGTTCCCTTGCCGGTCTAGGAATGGTAGAACGATGGGTTCGATGACGATTTGGATGCACCGTGCACTATTCAGTGTCCTCTCGACGATCACCAGTGGTGTACGGCCAGTGTAGGAGATCGCTCCCCACACCATGATGCCGGGTGTTGGCCCTGTGTGCCTCGGTCGTATGCAGTCCTGATTGTGGCGCTCATCTGCACGGCGCCAAACACGCATACGACCATCATTGGCACCAAGGCAGAAGCGATTCTCATCGCTGAAGACGACACGTCTCCATTCGTCCCTCCATTCACGCCTGTCGCGACACCACTGGAGGCGGGCTGCACGATGTTGGGGCGTGAGCGGAAGACGGCCTAACGGTGTGCGGGACCGTAGCCCAGCTTCATGGAGACGGTTGCGAATGGTCCTCGCCGATACCCCAGGAGCAACAGTGTCCCTAATTTGCTGGGAAGTGGCGGTGCGGTCCCCTACGGCACTGCGTAGGATCCTACGGTCTTGGCGTGCATCCGTGCGTCGCTGCGGTCCGGTCCCAGGTCGATGGGCACGTGCACCTTCCGCCGACAACTGGCGACAACATCGATGTACTGTGGAGACCTCACGCCCCACGTGTTGAGCAATTCGGCGGTACGTCCACCCGGCCTCCCGCATGCCCACTATACGCCCTCGCTCAAAGTCCGTCAACTGCACATACGGTTCACGTCCACGCTGTCGCGGCATGCTACCAGTGTTAAAGACTGCGATGGAACTCCGTATGCCACGGCAAACTGGCTGACACTGACGGCGGCGGTGCACAAATGCTGCGCAGCTAGCGCCATTCGACGGCCAACACCGCGGTTCCTGGTGTGTCCGCTGTGCCGTGCGTGTGATCATTGCTTGTACAGCCCTCTCGCAGTGTCCGGAGCAAGTATGGTGGGTCTGACACACCGGTGTCAATGTGTTCTTTTTTCCATTTCCAGGAGTGTAGATAAGTAAGTTTGTTCGGAATCCTTGATGCAAGAGAACTACTCGTACTTGCCTCGATTTTTGTGTAGGAATATAAAGCCAGTAGTCGGTTTGCTGACACACTACATGAGCAAACATCTAAGAGTTTGCACAGGAAGAGAGCGGGCTACCTGTGCCGGGGGGTCCAGTGGGACGCGGCTTCTTCCAGTACTGAAAATATCCCCTTGTTACCAGACAAGACAGCAAACAATGACAGCTGGATGAAGGCGCATTGTTGGTAGCATGGGCAGACCGTGCATCTTTCTTGAGGGATGTGTCAGCACCAGGTCGAAAATTAGTTCGCATGGTGTGTAAGAGTCGTCATTCACAGTGGGCAACTGCACATACCATCTGACAGATGTTGTTGTTTTGGACTGGATTGCTTTCGAAACAGGGTGACAGCGAATTCACAAAAGAAATCAGTTATAGGGCACCATTGTTTGGCATTATTGGCAACTGTCGATGCACTGCACTGGCGAGTGTTTCTGAAGAATATACTACAGTGGAGAGACGGTTACTGAGGACTGTATACTCCACCACTGCACCCATTTGCGTGATTCTCGAATTACAATGCACTGTGCATTGTCGCTGCGTAGTATACAGTTGAGTGAGTACTTGCAATAATTTGCATTTGTTGTGGGTCACGAAAATAGATCTATACTGTGAGATATTCAGTGGCTGACATATTACACGACAATGCACGAAGTAATATCATTTTATTGCTCAGGTGGTATATGACAAGAAAGCACGTCTGGTAGGTCTGAAACCATAGAGCTTACTAACTAAAAACGGCCAAACCAGAGGTAGTCTTTTGTGGAACAATATTGATTGTTAGTGGGATTACACAAATCGGCATTCCCACAGACGAATATATAGTGAAAGCTCTGTGAGAAATAGCGAAATTAAGATGGAAAAACGTATGTTACGATAACTTGCATCTCCTCCGTGACGTCAAGGAGAAAAATGAAGACAGAAGCAAACACGACGAAATAAGAGACATAAACTGTGATCCAGGTGAAGGTACGTTTCTACAAACATTTTGTGTGAGTGCTGAAGCAATAGACAGTTTGTCATTATAAGAAAACAGTTGTTAAAGGAATGACGTGAACTAAATACAGAGTGAAATTTCATTACAGTTGGACGAAAGTTCTACCAAAAACTAAATGCTGGATTCGAGGAAAATGTGCTGAAACGAATATTTAGGGTATAGACAAGAAAGACGAAATTATTATAATTCTTAATAAACAAAACGAAGACCTGCAGAAGAAATACGACACTTCTGGTACACAACTAAACAGTGCAATTAAGACACAGTGTAGGCATAGCAATGTCCATCTCCATAGCTGAGTGTTCAGCATAAATGGCTGCCATATAAAGGACCTGAATTCCATCCCTGGGACTGCCAAGGATTTCCCTTTGTTGGGAAGACTGGTACTAGATGCACTCAGCCTCATGTTACCAACTGGGTAGCTACTTACCCGAGAACTAGCAACTCTACATCCTGCAAGGTCTGTAGAACAGCAAGGACAGCTGTGTGCTGAGCATATGTCCCTCCACTGCACATTGGCCAGGCAAGGAGCTCATAGCTGTAGCTATACTTTTAAGCCAGAACATACTGAAAGAGTGAGCTGCATTTTAACAGTAGTGGAATAAAACAAGTGGAAAGATCCACGGAAAGTATACAAGAAACTGGCTACATCAGGAAAAAACAGAAGCACTGTATTGGTTATCATGACTAACAGATTTGAAGTATTTGTAGAGCTCAGTGATGACAGTAAGTCGAAAAAACCAAGTGAAGAAATGTCCAAACGACGATGTATAAAAACAGTAAGCAACAGCAACAAAATCACAATATTGTGTGAGAGTCGTGGACAAGAACTAGCTCAACTACTAACCCAGTCACCAACGTTAAAAGCAACTATACTGTCTAGCCAAGTACTCCTCTATCAGAAATAGGGAAATTAGCACTATACACCGAATGTACTAATTTAAACAAAAATAATTACATAATTCTAATTGGCAGGTCAAACAACATATGCAGAAATGACACATATGTGGCAAAAGTAACTTAAAAATTGCCTAAGATGACTTGCGTATACAAATTTTATAGTCTGTCAATGAAAATAATCAATTTTTTAAAAATGAAGCGGTAGCAGGAGAAGACAAAATGTAAAAGAATTTAAATTTGCAAGCTTTGGGGACCACTGGCTCTTTCTTCTGGTAGAAGAGTTTAAGGGGAAGGAAGATGGGTGAAGGAAAAGGACTTGTGAGGTTTAGAAAATGGGAAGAGTTCAGAAAAGTTGCCCGGAACCCTGGGTCAGACGATGAGAAGGAAAGACTGATTGTTGGTGACTACACCAGCCGAGATTTGAAAACCTGAGGGCATAAAGGTGGAAGCTAGGGTAATACACAAGACAAAGATCACTACCGAAACATTGCACATGAGTTAATAAGAGCCGAAATGAAGTGCATTGTATGTGATAGAGGTGGGAAGGGGAGGAGAGTAGGGTGAGGAAAAATAGACAGGTTGGAAAATGAAGGATATAGAAAACTAAAAGGGAGTGAAGAAACGAATGGTTACTCTGAATAAATGATGAGACCGAAGAAATTAATGTAAATTAAGGCGAGGTGTATGGCGAGAACCAAGGACATATTGTAACAGCAGTTCCACCTGTGGGGTTCTGAGAAACTGGTGTTCAGAGAAGAGTCCAGAGACATTTATCTTTTCTGGCATGTAATGAGATTTGTTTAGTTCTTTTGTAATGTTCATCTTTTTTAACAATTGCAATGCATTTTGGCTGTTCCATGTTGACACCATGATCCAACAAGTATATTCCAAGCCATACTATTTCAGCAGCTGTGACAGATGTTGCAATGTACTCAGGTTTCATTGTAGATCTGGCAATACAATTTTGCCTACAAGATGACCAAGAAACACGTACACTGGTTAATATACTGGCACAATCCATAGTCAAATGATGAACAACAGATTCTCCAGCGTCTGGAAACGAGCGACCGCTATGGTCGCAGGTTCGAATCCTGCCTCGAGCATGGATGTGTGTGATGCCCTTAGGTTTGTTAGGTTTAATTAGTTCTAAGTTCTAGGCGACGGATGACCTCAGAAGTTAAGTCACATAGTACTCAGAGCCATTTGAACCATGTAAAAATTCTCCAGCAAAATCTGAATATGAGTATATGAGTTTTAATATTTCTCCCTCTGTATTTAACACCTTTGTCTCTTGTACATTGAAGATATTTTAGGATATATTTAACAGGAGTTCAACGATCAGGTGCACAGTTGTTGAGAAACCGACTTACTTCACTGACAGAAAAGCTATATCAGGTCTCATCACGGTGGCAGCAAATGTCAACCCACCAACAATCTTGCAAAATGAAATGTTCCATGGATTTCTTGTCTTAATTAGCTGGGCACTGTCCCATGTGCAACTGTAACTATAATCAGTAGGCATACAGTGGTTTGTGTTGAATTGTTCCAAAGGGGTCTAATCTAGCTCTCTAGAATGATGAACAGTTCTTTAGTTTCATGGTCTTGCTGATTTCCGATCCCACAAAATTTCAAAATGAGTCTTGAATTCTTCAAATATTTTGTTTATAACTGAATTTAATTTACTCAGAGCCAGTTCATCATCAACAAAAATAGCTAAAAACACTTCATTACCATCATCTTGCACACAAAGTACACCATTCTCTGAAGAAACCTGTTTGAAATCAAAAAACGTTGTAACTTAACAAATTTTTAATTCCGTCATCTTGGAGTCCAGTCTATAAAGGCTTTCCTTTTATTTCCAGATTAAAGCTGCATTATATTTAGGAAAACCTTCAATCTGTTCCATAGAAATATCTTTTTCACATTAAATTGTTTTATGTCCATTCCGTACACTGCAACCAAAGCTAAAAGAACACGAATTGATTCACACATAACAACAGGTGGAAACGTTAATCCATGATTAAGCACAGTCTTCTGGATTGTCCTTTTGTGCATAATCTTATTTTATACGGCATTATACTACCATATGGTTTACATTTAGTTTTGTAAACCTACTTACAACCGAGAGCTTGACAATCTGGAGATAGATCCAATAAATCCTAGTTATTTTATAGCCAAGAAGGACATTTCATCTATTACAATTTTGCACCACTTCTCCAAGTCTCTAAACACCATCGCTGCCTTGAACATTTGTGGTTCCTCAATGACTGTTGTGCAATTTGGAAAAAAAACTGGATGCTAAGTCTATCATGGTTTGTAAAATCTATCCTAGGCTGAGTATCCTCAGTATCATTTGTTTCTCGGTGTTGCGCTACTGTACCTCCATCTCCTGCACATTCTTGAATTTCTTTTTTTTCTGGTTGTGTTGGGAAGCTGCATTCATATGAAACATTGTTGATCCTGAGTTCTTAGAGAGAATCTATAGTATTTTAGTTAAAAACCACATTATGGAAAACAGTTATTTTTGTTGTTTTAGGATTGTACAGACTATAATTGTTATTGTAACCAATAACCATCTTCTTTTTATTGATTTGAAATTTGCATCCAAACTGTTTGGGAGTATGCATGAAACATTCGACTCCAAATCTCCTCAAATGATTTAATGACGTTTTCTTCCCAAACCATTTCCCATAAGCTATCATTTCACAATTACAACTTCAGGATATAGTTGTTAGGGAGAGAGACAATGTCAGTTGTTCAGAGCTGACATATTTGTGCTACTGCACATTTAACCACATCAGAAATTGTAGATGCATGCAGGTATAGATGCATGTGGCTTAAGAAATGTTGTGGCAGTACTGCAACATTGATTGAAGATTAATTCCTTTGTGTTTTGGTGTACAGCTTGATATTTAGCTTGTCTCCCCAATGATGTACATTTAAAGATGCAAGTCCTCACTGCATTGGGATATGCAGATTAGGATGCAGCTCAGTAGGAGACTGAAAACTTGCGACTTCTGCATATTATAACTTTTAATTAACTCAGTACTGAGGGAGTGCAAGTACATAAGTCTTTATCACATCAGGTCAAAAGACTGACAGACAGCGAAATCGTTGGAAAAAACATTGAGGTACATAAAAAATTGATAGTATAGCTTTCAACTTTCCGTCAGCTTACATATAATTATACCACCTAACAATAACTTTGTCACACAGAGAAGGCGCGAATAAGAATCATTACAAATGTTTATTTATATGTGTAGGCAATTTAAAGAACCTACACAACTGCCCACCCACTGTATACTGGCTTGATCAATATCACTGGACGATATGATGGTGCTTTACACTAAATGCATCTTTTTTGTGCTTTAAACTCTTAGATTGTCAGGGTACTGAGACCTTTATTCATGTGCATGTTTACATCGTTTACTCCCAGAGCGTGTCATTACATAACATATACATCTAATTTTGTTTAATGTACACTTTACAAATTATTACTACTACTAGTTAAAAATTTTTTTAAGATTTGCGTCTCTAACTGCATTTGAATTTGGAGTCTGTACTTTAACTCAGCATGTGGTCCATTGGGCCTGATCGCATAAATCATAAATTAGTCAATAGTACTTTGATTATTGGAATCTAACCACTGCTATTGTCCAACGCGTGAACCTCATGTGAGTTATCCTAGGTGCTCACATGGGTTTGTTAACGCTGTAGTTATGTAAGTTGCCCATGAGAGTGCTACAATTTCATTTATTTTCCCAAAGTTAATGAAACTGTTCATCCCATTGCTGCAACTTGGTGTGCTGAGGCTTGTGCATAGTGGAACCCTCGACGCTGTGGCGAGGAGGTTCTCCATTTACAGTCCAGGCATTTGTTCGGGTCATAATCCATATGTTACAGTGGTTGAACCGAGCTCACGCTATCAGGATCCTGAAGACCCTTGAATGACTTCAAGGGAAGTCTCCAATGCCTTTATTGATTTCCATAGCCTCTCTGTGGTAGAATGTCTCATCAATACCTGAGTCCACCAAAGGTATAAATGTTCATTATTGCCCTGCACTGGCACCCTTTTCTTATGGGAACACAAATGGAATTACGGGTTTCAAATTTCACAAAACATTCGTAGCACCTTTGCAGTTATTAGTTCCCATATGCAGTCCTGGAAAACATTTTCAGCTATACAGTGCATCATGGTATTTATATTTCAGCTTCGTTATGATAACCTAAGGGTCTACATTTTAAAATATATTGACAAGCTGGGTTTGCGTGTTTCTTACTCCATATATGTACATTTTCATATGGCATTTACTTTTCTTTACATAAATATTGTATAAAAATTTACATAAACACTGTAGAGAAATTTTACATACAAGATAATTAATATTATGTACAATTCTTATGACTTTATGTCACATAACTTCTTTTAGTTTTTACATTATCATGTTTAGAACATTTTCTCTCGAGTATTACCCTCTTGAATGTTCATTCATGAACAACCTGTATTCATAGTCTCATCTTACTTTAACATTTGTTAAAATTGTCATTTTTTCAATCTCATTTTCCAATATTGGCAAAATATTTGCTCACAACACTATCACACTACGTTCATGTGTCAGGTGTGCATACATCCCACCTGATGCGAGTATCCATCGTTACAGATGACGAGAAAAGAAAGCTTCACAACATGAAATTGCAATAAGCCTACAAAACAACGTTTAACTGTGATTCTGACAAGTGTGGTAGGATATGTTTACTGGCCCACGGGAAATGTTATTGACAGGAAGAAGCATTCACTTTTACTGCATTACTGCAATCCTTTGTTCCTTACAAGAGAGTCATTGAGTTCTATTTATTGGTGTTAATCTATTTACTTTGTGCATACTATCTACTGATACATTCTGACAGTACAGTATTGCGTCATACAAGTGTCATCATCGACTGTAAACAGTGTACTTCAGTGTCGGTGACTTATACTTCCTTTTGCTACATGATATCACTCTTGCATATTCTGTTGTGCATGAATATGTCTCTACAAGAATTGTGCCAATGAACAACCGTAAAACTAAGTTGAGACGACTTGTGTTCTTGTGTAAATATACTGTAACAACTAATGCTTGGCGCTGTTCTCATTCATGTGGACTTGTACTGCTTGTTCTGACCTCTTTGCATTTGAAAGCACAAGACTTAAGGTCAACCTTTTTATACATCTGGCGTACTGTTACTTTTTCATACACACATTTACACCATCACACTAACACAAGTTTTTATACATATAATTCTTTAATTTCGGCGTCTGCAGCCTCAGAGATCTGAAACCACCTGTGAACAGCAGCACCAGTGCATGACGGGAGTGGTGACTGGGTGGGGGTAAAGAGGAGGCTGTAGAAGAGAGGGGAGGAATAATATGGTGGGAGTGGCGGACAGTGAAGTGTTGCAGTTTAGACCTATCCCATCAAAGGCAGGGCTACCTGTGAAACCAGTCATGTGATTTATAAGCTAAGTTGCAACCACTGTGTTGCAGTTTAGACCTATCCCATCAAAGGCAGGGCTACCTGTGAAACCAGTCATGTGATTTACAAGCTAAGTTGCAACCACTGTGCTGCATTCTATGTAGTCATGACAACCAACAAGCTGTCTGTCCACATGAACTGCCACCAGCAAACTGTGGCCAAAAAACAAGTGGACCACCCTGTTACTGAACACGCTGCCAAACATGATATCACTCATCTCAATGACTGCTTCACAGCCTGTGCCATATGGATCCTTCCCACCAGCACCAGCTTTTCTGAATTGCACAGTTGGGAACTTTCCCTGCAATACATCCTACATTCCCATAACCCTCATGGCCTCAATCTTCGTTAGTCACTGTCCTCACTCATCCAGCCCCCTCCCTGTTCCCATTCCAGCACTACACAGCCGTCATTTCAACACCATACCCAATCTTTTAATTTCTTTTTATTTCTCTCCTTTCCGCTACTTACCCCATCCCCCCTCTGCACCTTCTCTCCTGCCCTCCGTCTAAACTGCAACACTTCACTGTCCTCCACTCCCACCGTACTATTCCTCCCCCTCTCTGCCCCAACCTCCTCCTTACCCCCACCCAGTCGCCACTCCCATCATGCACTGGTGCTGCTGTTCACAGTGTGGTTTCAGCTCTCTGAGGCTGCAGGCATGTGTGCAAGTTGCATTTACGTGAGTGTGTGAGTGCGTGTGTGTATGTGTGTCTACTGCTGACAAAGGCCTTAAAGGCCGAAAGTTTTAATTGTGTGAATCTTTTTGTTGTGCCTATCGCGACTCAGCATCTCCGCTATATGGTGAGTAGTTGCTTTCCTTCTCTGGTATTGTAAATATTGTGTTCCGTATTTTACCCCGCATGTGACTCTGCATTGTTTGCTGAAAGGACATTGAAGGACTAACTTAAAATGAAGTGCATAGTTGCTCGCTGGCTACTAATGCATCACACTTCCAGTGTTCGTATATTGAATTTCTATTAGTGCGCAATTCACTCTTTATTAATTTTTTATGAGTTGTGAAAGTGCACATGTTCATAGTGCGGTTATCGTTTTGATTTTCCCTTTTGCACCTGAAAAGAAAATTGTTGTCGTAGGTGAGGCGCAATCCTAACTCCGGTAGTATTTTCAAGACTTAGTTTATATTCATTCATTCCTCATATGGATATCCCCTTTCATGTAGCATGTAAATAGCCACTTGAACAAATGTAAATAGCTTGTACATAGTATCATAATGTGTAGCTGGTTTTGTGCAGATAGTGTTTTCTTCGTCCTCTGTATGCATATTCCCTAGCTTAATTCTTCCTAATTTCGTAATCTTCGTTTATTTCTGTAGTGTAGACAGGTTATTTCCTAAGTAGTCAACCCATATCATAAAGTTTTCTCTAAGGGTAGACTCCTTGTTTCTTTGCTAAGCTACGATCGTTGTCTGGAGGCTTGTGCTGTGGTATGTGCATGCGAGGAGGTTTACAACCTTAATGCTAGCTAATGGACATGTGCAGTCTGCCCTCATTCTACTTCATCACTTCCATACGCTACATCTCAGTCACATACATGCTTTGTGTTTAAACAGGAAAACGTCAAATTAAATAATTTCTCATCATCCATGAGGGTAATGTTGCCTGAGCTTCTCTGGCTCGCAAACATGCAATGAAAATCTTACACTCTAATAAGGCAACATACGAGAAATAGACAAAATGAAATATTTCCTTAGTACTAAACACCAATTGTAATAAGTATATTTAAGTGGACAGCATGTTATCTCTTATATACAGTGCACTAAGCCATGCTTGATCAGCGTCTAATAATTTTAAGTACACAAATTCACGTAAATCTTAGTGTGGGTAAAGGCCCTTATCGTTACCACTGTGTAAGTATACTACCTTATAGGATCTGGGGTGAGAGTTTAGTTTATAACAATGGCCCTGTGTACAGCAGTTGCCACTTCTGATTCAACTTACCGTACTGTATCGATTTTGAATGAGTCCTGAGAAGTACTTGTTGTCCTACATGGTACTATACAGTGTTTCTAAATTTCCTATCATAATCTGTTTTCTGTACTCAGCCTTTTCCTCAATGCTGAACAGTGTCCGATGTATTTTTTCCTTGTGTGAAGTTTCTTTCCTAGGGACCTTGGTTAGAGGCTTTTCCCACTTGTCTTTTGTTAAACAGTAATTCTGTAGTTATAAAGCCAGATCAACTATGTGGGAGATTGTTAACAACTAGCTGAAATAGAGTAACGTATTCGATCCACATTATCTGACTGTGGTGATGTAAGTCTGGATAAATCTGTTAAATTCCTTAAATATCCGCCCTATGGGCGTTCCTTCCGAGTGAAACGTGGGTACAAGTATTTGTTAATGTTGTGAGTGTTCATGAACTGTTTCCAACACTTGCCTGTAAAGTATGATGAGTTGTCTGTCAACAATATTTCCAGCTTGACTACTCTGTGTAGTTAATCCATTGTAATTCTGCTGATGATGGTGCTCTCAGTAACTGACCGCACAGCATACAATTTGACATAGTTAAATGAAACATGTTATGGAGCAACAACCTATCTTACACCTCATTTCCCTCGTGGATACAGTCAAGCTGCATCCAAGGAAACTATCTCCAAGTTTCTTTTAGGCAATATTGGTTGTAGTTCAATTAGTTTTACACTTGTTTATATTTTGAAACTTCTGACAAACAACACATTTCCCTATTACCTGCAGAAATTGTAGTATTAAACCTGGATAGTAACAATAAATATTTATCTTACTAAGATATGTGGAGACACGTATAGTGTCTCAAAACATTGTGAGTGTGTAGTATAAAGTCATTAAAGTGATCCTCTGGTAAACAATCAAACCATGGGCTCTGCTTTGGGTGGTGTCAGAGAAACAATACAACTTGGTAAATCCTAAAAGGTCATCATTGTTCTGCAGCAGTTTTAGCCTTATGATTCGAAACCTTCTGCTTTTCATCTTACCCTATTCCATGAGCCAAGAAGGAGGCAGTGAGAAAAGAGATCAATAGAACGCTAAACTGGGAAATCATACAACCATCCTTATGTCTGTTCTGTACTCCACGACCATCCTTATCTTCTTGCTGTAGCCCCAATTTGGCCATTAGCAAATCAGACAGAAGTGTCTGCCTCGTGCTCGACGCACGAGGAATAAATAAAATTATTATGCTTGTCGGGACACAACTTTTCAACCTGGAAGAACGACTTCTAAAATTACGTAACGATAAGTAACTCACCATAATAGATCTCCTCATACTGGCAAATGCGCTACACGAAGGTAGCCATAACTACACTGCCTTTGTATGTGGGGGCAGAAGCTATAGGTTGTGTGTTCTCCCTTCTTGTTTAAATACCAGTTCAGGCGTATTTATTTCTGCTTTACATCGATTCTTACAACTTGTATTGTTATAGTAGAGTCACTACATACGTTGATGATTTACTGATTGCTACCCCCACATGGTCAAAACATTGAAGTTGCTTGGCTCAAGTATTGTGTAGGTTTTCAGAATACGGAGTCACAGCCAGTGTAATGAAGTCACATTTCGGTGTGGAAAGGGTTAATTTTCTTGGACACATATCACCTCAAGGTATACTTCCAGACCATAAGAAGCTCGATGAAGGGATATCTTGGATTAGTATCTTTATTCAGAAAATTTATACCACTGCAGTTTTTAAATAGTGATACTCTACTTAATCTTCTATGGAAGAACCACCCATGGTTATGGACCAAGCAGTACCAAATTAATTCTAACAATATTAAAGAAGCTCTTTTGAATGCCAACATCTTACATCATCATGACATGACCCAGGATTTTTGTCTCTCTACAGACCCATCTTCGCAAGGGTTGAGGACTTGTTTATTCCAGATCACCGACACGAACTCGTAGCTTACCCCCAAGGTAATTAGTTTTGCTAGTAGGACCCTTTCTGAAGCCGAACAAGCATATTCCATGATCTAATTGGAAGCTCTCGTGGTAATAAGGGCCTTCAAAAAGTTCGAATATTACCTGTGGGGAAATCATACCAAGGTGTATTGCGACCATCAGTTTTTGTCCTTCCTTCTCACTTGTTAGCTCTTACACAGGAGGATCGCTAGGTTGTGTTTGTATTACAGAAATTTTAATTTGAAACTTAGTATATCAAAGGTAATCAAAACATAATTGCTTATGCCTTACCAAGGCTTACACAAGGTCTAAACGAATTCTTGGTATTCATGGAGAACAATTCAGAACTCAGGATTTTGTTGATGAAACATAAAAGACAACAGCCATACTATGTTAGGATGTTTGAAAGCATGGAGCAACTAGAGCAGTCTGGACTAGAAAACTTCCGCTCGCATCTCGTGGTCGTGCGGTAGCATTCTCGCTTCCCACGCCCGGGTTCCCAGGTTCAATTCCCGGCGGGGTCAGGGATTTTCTCTGCCTCGTGATGGCTGGGTGTTGTGTGCTGTCCTTAGGTTAGTTAGGTTTAAGTAGTTCTAAGTTCTAGGGGACTGATGACCATAGCTGTTAATGTCCCATAGTGCTCAGAGCCATTTGAACCATTTTTAACCAAAACTTCCGTTTATTAAGTGATTTAAGTTGCTTCAGTACTCCAAAGATATATACTTCTAAGTTACTGATGTAGGCAGCTGGTTTTGATTCGAATTCTGGAATATTTTCTTCCTCTTCTGTCGTGAAGAAATTTCGAAAGGTTGTGTTTAATAACTCTGCTTTCACAGCACTGTTATCAATAATATTTCCATTGCTATCGTGCCAAGAAGAATTGACCACGTCTTGGTGCTAGCGTACTTTACATACCACCAAAATCTCTTTGGAGTTTCTGCCAGGCTTCGAGATAAGGTTTCACAGTAGAAACTTTTATAAGCATCTCGCATTGATATCCGAACTAAGTGTACCTCCTACAGTTGTTTGGATTTTACACTTTTGGACTGAAAGTGTTGGTTTGTGTCATTTTTGTAATTGATCAAATAGACCCTGGGAAATTTTATTTGTGGTAGCTCCAGTGTCCAGTACTATGGGTGCCCTTAAACCAAGTATTTATCCATTGATTACTGCTGTACTGTGTCTTCATTTTCATCTACACAACTGGTAAAATCTCCTCGACACAGGCCATCTTTGATATCACCTGAGTTGTCGCGCCTAAGAAAACAGCTTTTAACTAGTTCCATGTTCACATCCCTATTACTGTACATCTATCGGGGGCCTATCGAGACCGGTTGGAATTTTCTAAATTACCCTGGGTGCTGACCTGCTTGTTAGGGGTGACCTCAACTACGTGAACATTATGCGTCTGGTTTTTCCAGTTAGTATCTTGTGTGACTCCCGCTTTGAAATTTCGTTGTCCCTGGTGACTATTGGAAATGTAATTTTGATTGTACTGATTATAGTCAGTCAGCGGCGCATTACTTTGTCGCCCTGTTGCCTTCTGCCCTAGCCAGTTGCCATTCGGTACATTTCACCCGATTGGAAGCGCATTGTACGGCTACTGATTATAACCTCTCCGCCCATTAAATCCTGACCAACTGAAATTCTGTCCTGTTTTATTTTTATATCCTCGTTTGAATTTTTGTCCCTTTTCGTTACCAAACTGGTTCCAGTTCGTATTGCAGCAATGGGGATGTGGCTGCCAACCATGTTGGTTGGTATTGCCATTCCCGCCATGTTGCTCGTTTGTTTGTGTGGGGACTGCCTGTGTGCTGCACTTTGTGGTTGGACAGAACTCTCTTCGTAGATAAGATCGATAGAATCGTGAAGCGAGAGGTAGTCGACTTTTCAAAATTCTTAGGACCTCTGCAAGTGATATCAGGTTTGTCCAGAAACGGGCTTTATTGAGATACTTCTCGAAATATCTTCTAAGCCCTTGTGTTTACTACTGAATGGTGCTGGGCTAAACACTTCACTCCTCAATCTCTCTTCTACTGTGAGGGAATTGAACTTGTCTAGGAAGACCCTTTCAAACTATTCTTAGGTGTGACATTTTTCCGCTATGTCAGCGGCCCACAGCAAGACATCGCCTGTATATAAGATACCACAGAATGTATCTTCTGCACTGCAGTCCAGTTCCTTGGCAAAACGTTCTGGAAAGCTCTTGTGAACATGACTCTGTTTGTTTGCTTACGCTCGGAAGAGAAAATCGGAAACTGCCTGAGTCGTAGTAAGCCGTCATCTGCGGGTACTGATGTGTCATTTTTTGATGTATCGGATCATAATCCGTATTCTCTGCACGGCAGGGACAGAAGTCGGCAGCTCCTGCTGAGTTTTATAGTTGTTACCAATTCCTCCCGATAGTCTAGGATTCAAGTGCAGAAAAATGTTCAGATTATCCATCCTCTCTGTTGACAACTGATAGCATGAGGTTGAATGTTTCCTTTCCTGTTCAGTGTTACCAAGGATGTTTGGCCGCAATTTTTCCCCCACTGCTTTCGACCTCTGATCTATTTCGGCTCTTAGTTCTGTCTTCTGTACCTTCATCTCTTCCTCGACCCCATCTACATAACCCATCTTTTCTTAGACTACCTTCCTCACCACTGTACTGTCTTGTTGTACGATACCAGCCTCGGCTCTATCCATTATTTCTTTAATATCTTTATCCATCCTTTCTTGCTACATTCTCAGAACTTAGTATTTAAACTTAGGCTACTTTTTTTTACAATGATAGACCTTTGTACGCTGTTTGCAGCCCATCAATAGTACCTGCCATTTTATTTATATACTGGCACAATTTTAACTGCTACTCCTGCATTTTTGTCCGAACCTCAGACACCTCCTTCATCTTTTTCGTGAACTGCTCTTGTGTCTCGCCTACTGATGACACTTTTTGGTTTAAACTATTTATATCTTGTGATATGTCAGTGAGAAATTGTATTTTTATATCTTTCTGCAGACTTACAAGTTTATCCAATAATTCTTTTGAAAGATCAGAACGCAGATCTTTTGCCAAGTCATTGAACTGTTGTGTTATGTCGGTTTTGAAAGCATCAAGAGTTTGCTTCTTCTGTTCAAGTAATCCATCTGTGTATCTGTCTGCTGTTTTGTAAAATCATTAAATTTTTCATCGATGCTTTGCCTAAGTGTTTGATTTTGCACTTCCTTAAACTTGTTCTTAAAACTGAAAGCTTTGTTTAAATGTCTATTGTCAGATGTGCATTGTGATCGGGGTTTCTGATGTGTGCAATGCCACTTGTCCAATCACGATTGCATTATGGGAAAGTGACGCTGACAAAGAATGGTTTAATAAGTCCGTGCGGTCACATGTTACATATTCACCAAGGAAAAAAAATACTCTTTGGAGAAAATGTGATACAGTCTCATCTACTGTCATCATCATATCATTTCGAACGATAACGTTACTATCATCAGTATCCATGTTAATTGAAAAATGTAATAGGTCGTTGTCACTGTGGGCAACATTTTCAGTTTCGATTACATTTGTTGCCACAGCCATTTTGACGACATCTTGTACCTGGCTAACTGGAATGGACTGGCAACAATATGCCTTTCTTGTGTGCTCATTTTTTTATAATTTTATGAAATGAAAAAATAGAGGAATACTGTTGAAAACGAAATCTTCTTTTTATAATAGCAAAGATACCACTATGAAACAGCTGAACGTGCTGATGGCCGTGGTCAGCCGTCTTCAGGCTACTGCCTCGGAGTGTAGAGGCAGTGGGGAGTCTGGTGCATCACATGGTACACTCCAGGTGCTACATGCTTCACCCATGATCCCTGCTGTCGAGATATCTTCGCGGGTACCGGGTGCTGTTGCACCACCCTCTCCCCAAGGGGAGTGGCGGATTCAACGGCGTTCACGTCGCATGAGGCAGAGGGACAATGTCGAGGCTGGCCATGTAACATAGCTCGCTCTGCCTGTGAGTGGACATATGGCTGCTCTTCAGCAAGGTCTGAGCAGACACACGGGTTGAGGGGTTTATTAGTGATTAGGGGCTCCAATGTTAAGGCGGGTGATGGAGCCGCTTAGGGAAATAGCGGAAAGGTCAGGGAAGAAGTCCAGTGTACACTCGGTCTGCTTGCTGGAGGGTCTCATCCGAGATGTGGAGGAGGCCCTGCCGGCGGCGAAAGAGAGTACTGGGTGCACCCAACTGCAAATTGTTGCTCGTGTCAGCACCAATGACTCCTGCCATCTGGGTTCAGAGGTCATCCTCAGTTCATACAGGCGGTTGGTGGAGTTGGTGAAGGCGGAAAGCCTCGCTTGCGGGGTGGAATCTGAGCTAACTATTTGTAGTGTTGTTCCCAGAACCGATCGCGGTCCTCTGGTTTGGCGCAGACGATTCTCCAGAGATCTGGGGTGCAAATTCTCGACCTCCGCTATCGGGTGGAGAAATGTAGCGTCCTCCTGAATAGGTCAGGCGTGCACTACACGCAGGAAGCGGCTACAAGGGTAACGGAGTACATGTGGAGTGCACATGTGGGTTTTTTAGGCTAGAGAATTCCCTCCCTAGGCCCGACAAGACGCCTCCTAAGATGCGACAAGGTAGCAGTAGGCAAAACGCAACAGGGAATGACAATATTAATGTGGTAATAGTAAACTGCAGGAGAGATCCCAGAACTGCTCTAGTTAATAAACGGTCACAATGCCCACATAGTACTAGGAACGGAAAGTTGGCTGAAACCAGATGTAAACAGTAATGAAATTCTAAACTCAGATTGTAATGTATACCGCAGAGACAGGCTGGACAGTGAAGGGGGAGGCGTGTTTATAGCGATAAAAAGTGCAGTAGTACCGAAGGAAATTGACGGAGATCCGAAATGTGAAATAAATTGGGTGTAGGTCACGGTTAAAGCAGGCTCAAACATGGTAATTGAATGTCTCTATAGGAACCCTGGCTCAGCAGCTGTTGTGGCAGAACAACTGAAGGAAAATTTGGAAAATATTTCGAGTAGATTTCCCGGCCATGTTATAGTTTTGGATGGAGATTTTAATTTACCAGATATAGACTGGGAGACTAAAATGTTTATAACGGGTGGGACAGACAAAGAATCCAGTGAAATTATTTTCATTCCATTATCTGAAAACTACCTTGAGCAGTTAAACAGAGAACCGACGTGTGGCGATAACATATTAGACCTTCTGGTGACAAACAGATCCAAACTATTTGAAGCACTTAACGCAGAACAGGGACTCAGCGATCATAAAGCGGTTACAGCATTGGTGATTTCAGCTGTAAACAGAAATATTAAAAAAGGTAGGAAGATATTTCCGTTTAGCAAAAGTGACAAAAAGCAGATTTCAGAGTACTTGACGGCTCGACACAAAAGTTTTATCTCAAGTACAGATAGTGTTGAGGATCAGTGGACAAAGTTAAAAACCATCGTACAATATGCATTAGATGAGTATATGCCAAGCAAGATCGTAAGAGATGGAAAAGAGCCACTGTGGTACAACAACCGAGTTAGAAACTGCTATGGAAGCGAAGGGAACTTCACAGCAAACATAAACATACCAAAAGTCTTGCAGACAAACAAAAATTACACGAAGTGAAATGTAGTGTGAGCAGGGCTAGGCGAGAGGCGTTCAACGAATTCGAAAGTAAAGTTCTATGTATTGACTTGGCAGAAAATCCTAAGAAATTTTGATCTTAAGTCAAAGCTGTAGGTGGATCAAAACAAATGTCCAGACTGCAGCGGTCGCGAGGTTCCAGACTGAAGCTCCTAGAACCGCTCCGCCACAGCGGTCGTCAGCAATATGTTGGGGGTTGTAGTATATCCCTAGAGAAATCAGTTAAAGCCAGTTCTTGAAACTTTGTTGATAAACTTTTGTCAGGATAGATTACATCTGTCTTCAAGAGCTTGTCATTTCATGTCCTTTGATACCTCTGTGACACTCGCCCATGGATTAAACAAACTCGTTACCAATGGTGCTGCCCTTCTCTGTATACATTCAATATCTCCTGTTAGTCCTATCTGTTATGGGTCCCACACACTTGAGCAATAGTCTAGGATGGGTCATATGAGTGCTCTGTGAGCAATCTCTTTTGTAGACTGATTGCACTTCCCCAGTATTCTATCAATAAACCAAGGTCTACCACTTACTTTACTCATACTGAACGTATGTAAGCGTTCCATTTCATACCCCTACAAAGTGTTGTGTCCAGGTATTTGTATGAGTTGACCGATTCCAACAGTGACTCATTGATATTAAAGTCATAGGATACTACATTTCTTTGTTGTGTGAAGTGCAATATTTTACATTTCTGAACATTTAGAGCAACTTCACAATCTTTGCACCACTTTGACATCTTATCAAGATGTAACTGAATATTTATGCTACTTCTTTCAGACAGTACTTCATTACAGGTAAGTGCATCATTTGCAAAATGTCTGATGATACTATTAATAAGGTCTGCAAAGTCATTAAATATACAACATAAGGTTGCCTGCACACTTTCCTGTGGCAAACTCTTAGTTACTTCTACATCTGACTATGGTTCTCCATCCAAGGTAACATGCTGTGTCCTCTCTACCAAAACGTCCTCAATCCAGTCACAGATTTCACTTGGTACCCGATATGATTGAACTTTTGGTAAAAAGCGTATTTGTGGTACTGAGTCAAATGCTGTTTGGAAATGAAGAAATACTGTATCTACCTGACAACCTTGATCCATAGCTTCCAGTATGTCATGTGAGAAAAGTGCGAGTTGGGTTTCACAGGCTGATTGGCATGGAGGAGGTCATTCTGTTCAAGATATCTCATTATGCGTAACCTCAGAATATGTTCTAATATTCTACAACAAATCGATGTCAAGGATATAGGATGGCAGTTTTATGGGTTACTTCTACGATACTTCTTATAGTTGGATGTCACCTGTTGTGTCGGGTACGATGTTTTGTTCAAAGGGTATGCATTAGGTTATAGTGAGAACAGGGGCTAACTCAGCTGCAACTTCAGTATAGGGTCTGAAAGGGATCCCATCAGGCCTGGAGCTTTGTTCAGTTTGTTAACGATTTCAGCTGTTTCTCAATTCTACTGGTACTAATAACTTATTTCATTCATGTTTTCAGCGGTACGAGGATTAAATTGGGTCAATTCTTCCGGGTTTTACGTTTTAAAGGAACATTTCAAGACAGAGTTAAGCATTTTAGCTTTTGGTTTGCTACCCTTAATTTCAATTCCTGTCTCATTCGCTAGAGACAGAACATTAACTTTGGAGCTACTATTAACAGCCTCTCTCTTTGTGTTGACTTCTTCTCCAAAAAGTGCGTGTCCTCATAGAATTGAGATGTGCAGATTAGGACGTAGCTAGGTAAGAAAACGAAAACTTGCAACTTCTGCATGTTATAACTTTTAATTAACACAATATTGGGAGAGTGCAAGTACATATGTCTTTATCGTACCAGCTAAAAAAGCCAACAGACACCAAGATCGGTGAAAAAAGCATTGGGGTTCATAAAAAATTGATAGTATAGGTTTCAATTTGCTGCCAGCTTACTCAGATGTAATCATTCCTCCATATGATACCATCATCACGTGGGGATGGTGCGAATAAGAATCATTACAAATGTTTATTTATTTGTGTAGATGATTTAAAGAACTACACCATGGACAATAGCTTAATGTATACAATTTCTTTTTGGCAGCTTATGTCCAAGTGTCTCTGAAAGGCCAGAATCGAGATACTTTGTGCAAGCACTTTCAATTAATGAACTGATTTCATGTTCAGCTTTACAGTTCTATTCTGCTTTTGTATATGCGTCGTACTGGTTTCATCTATGATGCCAATCTTCTTGGAATGATTATGAAGTTCATCATTAACATACTCTATCTCATTGTTTGTTCTGATAACTTTTAGCTTATTAACTGTCTGCCTATCCAACAACAGCTGAAACTCTAAGAACACATAAGCGTTATCACTTTTGCTCTTAACAAAACATATAGATTTGTACAAAGTACATTTATCTTTATAAACGACAAAGTAGCTGGCTTCAGCTAACGATGTGAGTGACATCCATCTGCATACATTGGCATGAAATATTTAGACTAGTTTTCAAATTCGAATTAAATTAGTGTTTGTTATACGATCTCTGTTCTCATTTCTCAACGATCATCAATATTTGGGCACAGCGTTGGACTAGGGGCCCAAGATTCGTTTGTATCACAGAATACCAGAGACAATAAATTCCATACTCCATAGATATGATAAACTTGTGGGAAAATGTGGGTGTGTATGAATGTGTGGATGTTTATGTGCGTCTTCGGGGACTGTTTGCGGCGTCAGAGTAAAGTTCTTACGAAGCTTCAGGTGTTGTGATATGCTTTTACGTTTGTCATGAACTGCGGCAACCACAGCTGAGCACTATGGCAAAACTGGAGTGGAGGAGAATAATTCACTGGGGTCCACTGACGGCTTTAGGTTGGTTTACATTTTTCAATCATCGTACCAATATGCATTGTGACAGATCTTGGAAACTGTGTGACCACTTTTTATATTTGCTGTTATTCTCGCCTGAGTGCAGACAGGTTTCTGGCACCAGTTTTGTATGGATAGAATGAACAGCTTATGTTATAGATGGGATTCCCCTTCCCATGTATTAAGAATAGAAAATCTACGTCGGTAACGTCAGCAGGCGTCGTACTTAAGCGTGTAATCTGCTACTTTACCAATAATTTTACTCCTAAAACCAAACATCAAGGCGTGTAACACCCATATTTGTGCTAGGAGCACTATATAGGTTAACCGAATCTACCGACACCATGTATTTCACTTTATCTTATTGACGCTAACTTTTAATTTCAATTAACTTTAGAAAGATTACAGATGTCAGCAGATTTCCTTCTGCAAGTCTCCTGTATTCTAGTTCTGGACTGGCAAACAGTTTTAATCTGCCAGGAAGTTTCAAAACCAGTGTACACTTTGCTACAGAGTGAAAAAAACCACATTGACGGTGATTAACCACGTTCTTCACGAAGTCTTCTTTCAGGAGTGCAGGTCTCACTAGGTGTGTAAGAGAGCTGCTGTGAAGTGACGAAAACGATTGAGGGTTTGGTGCCCCTCTCACTAATTTCATTACATAAGTCTGCACATCATAAACATTGGTGAAGACGGTAAATAATGTAACTTTTAAAAAGTTACATACATACATAATTATGTGGCAAATTCAACAATTATTTCAAATTCAGAAATATAAATAATTTATTATTAAAGAAGACCATTCAAAGAATTTCTTCCCAAAAGCTAACAAAGTTTTCATGCTCTTTTGTGTGTCTCTGATGAAGACTTGACATTTCCACTTTTGGTGAATGGTTTCCTGTTGTTCTAAATTATTTACTCTCTGCAGAACGTTCCTATTATAGGTATGTCAGATTCAACAAATGTACAAACACCACCTCTCTCAATACTACTTCATACACAGAATATCAGTACTCTTTTGGGAGGCCAGGTTCTTGTTGTCACTAGTTGTGATAAATGGGATTGTGGGAATAATGGTATGTACTTTAAAAAAAAGTTAGTCCAACTGGCCCAGCTGGTAACACCTTGTATGGACTTATTGTCAGAATTATGTTGAAAATTGCAATGGTCTGGGAGGTGAATGAGACCAGAAGGTGACAAATATGACTCACAGGCAGAAGCAGTGTCATCACTGATGGGATTGGTACACACAGAAGCTACATTCTGAAAGAAGGCAGCAGTTCCTCCAGTAACCACAAAGGCAGAAATCAAGAGAAATTGGATGGCAGCTGTGATCCTACATGCAGTTATGGTTGGAATGATTATTGCTAAAAATGTCTTGCTTCCTTCTGGTCAAAATATTAATCTACAATGAGTAGATCATTGGATATCAAGAGAATCCATCAGTCAAAAGTAGAATGCTGATTTGGGTGGAAAGCAAGGGGAAGAGTTAAATGGATGTGGGAATACAAATATTGAGTGGAGAAAGTGGAAAATGTAAATGTAGAAATCAAAAGGCAGCCAGTTAATATTTTAATTATCTGTGACACATGATCAGAAGAGTTATTTGGATGGGGTATCATAAGAATGTTGATGCTGGATCAGATAATGATAGAGTGGGAATAACAATGAATAGGGTGATTGGCAAATTGAGTAAAGAGTTATATGCAGTAAACCACAAGGAACATTGATTTTGAAATGGAGTAAATAACTGACGAATACTGCAATCACACAAGTATACATCCCAAGCAGAGATGCAGATAATAGAGAAATTTAAGAATTGTATGATAATATTAATGAATTCCTGAAATATGTCAAAGGATTTTGTAGTTTAATTATAATGAGAGAATGGTATACAGTTATTGGTGAAGATAGGGAACAGAATACAACAGGCCAATTCAGTAGGCTTATTGGCAAGTGAAATGAGGTGAGAGAAGTATAAACAGAGTTCTGTACCATGAATTACTCATTGCAAACACACTTTTTCGGAATGGCTTGAGGAGGCTCAATATATGTATTGGATTGGATATTTTGGTGAAACAATAATTCAGAAATCAAATGAAGATTGCAAGATTTATCTAGATTCCGACATTGGTAGTCACTGTAACCTATTATTAATGGAAAACCAATTGAAATTCAATAATTTAAAGATAAAGTAGCCGATATGTTGGAAACTAGAACCCAAGGAAGCAAATATGTACAAGAGTGCTTTACTGAAGAATAGAAAAGAGAATTAAAAATAGTTTAGGAATAACTGGTTTGATGCTAAGAAAGGTAGGTATATGTGTGACTCGCTTCAGGAATATTAAAGATCAGATTTCTGAAAAATAAGGAACTGTATACCAAAATCAGGAAATGTATAAGGCAAGGATGCTCATTGTTACCGCTAATACTTAACAGCTGAAAGTGACCTGGAATAAAGTTAGGTGCCTAACCTAATGCAGTGGAGCATCTATTAACAATGGCTATAATATGCATAAAAATTAAAACATCGGGATCTTTGCACAAGTGTCCAAGGGGTCCCCACTCAACCATCTCAGATTCTGTTAAAAATTGATATGTGTATACATATGTATGTGTTAGGTCACTATTCAAAATTTTGGCTCAATTCTTTCAGTGGTTCCAGAGCTAGGGCCACCTTAGTGGACCCATACCAAATCATAAAGTGCACGGGGTGAATAATCTGGCCAACTCTGGTATACCTTAGTGCAACTGTTGTGGCATATATCACCTTGAATTTTTGTACACTAGTAAACCTTTTAGTGCTGAATGTAGTTATAGCACTCAAATTGCTCAGAAATTACTACCCCCTATTGCTACTTGGTCTGAAAGTATCTTGTACAATTTATCATGAAAGATTTACATCATACTTTAAGCATCTTTTATTATAAGGGAAAAGCAGCTATGACCTTGATTTTTGAGCTGCTAGCCAACAACCTGGTGCTCATTATACCACACCAGTATTAGTATTAGCATTTGTGAGTGTATGCTTCTGATGGGTTTACGAAAGTGTCCGATTCCACCCGTCTGCTTTGACCCATGACGTCATCAATATGGCGGAAATGGCTATTCTAAGTGTCTCCATAATGGTGCCGATGATGTGCTTACATACACACGACAACAAACACGAAAACACATATAAGAGGCCAACCGCAGCTGACGATACCAAACCAATGCCAGCAGCAAAAACTATGGAAATTGGAATCAAGACATTTCCCTTGACCACAGCTGACAATACCAAAACACCAATATCTACAAATAAACATGGTACAGAGCCGAGTGGAGGGTCTGAATCAGAGGTTGAGACGGTTCTGCGACCATGTGGGCTGCAGATTCCTCGACTTGTGCCATAGGGTGGTGGGGTTTCGGGTTCCGCTGGATAGGTCAGGAGTCCACTACACGCAACAAGCGGCTACACGGGTAGCAGGGGTTGTGTGGCGTGGGCTGGGCGGTTTTTTTAGGTTAGATGGCCTCGGGCAAGTGCAGAAAGGGCAACAGCCTCAACGGGTGCGGGGCAAAGTCAGGACATGCGGGGACCAAGCAGCAATCGGTATTGTAATTGTAAACTGTCGAAGCTGCGTTGGTAAAGTACCGGAACTTCAAGCGCTGATAGAAAGCACCGAAGCTGAAATCGTTATAGGTACAGAAAGCTGGCTGAAGCCAGAGATAAATTCTGCCGAAATTTTTACAAAGGCACAGACGGTGTTTAGAAAGGATAGATTGCATGCAACCGGTGGTGGAGTGTTCGTCGCTGTTAGTAGTAGTTTATCCTGTAGTGAAGTAGAAGTGGATAGTTCCTGTGAATTATTATGGGTGGAGGTTACACTCAACAACCGAGCTAGGTTAATAATTGGCTCCTTTTACCGACCCCCCGACTCAGCAGCATTAGTGGCAGAACAACTGAGAGAAAATTTGGAATACATTTCACATAAATTTTCTCAGCATGTTATGGTCTTAGGTGGAGATTTCAATTTACCAGATATAGACTGGGACACTCAGATGTTTAGGACGGGTGGTAGGGACAGAGCATCGAGTGACATTATACTGAGTGCACTATCCGAAAATTACCTCGAGCAATTAAACAGAGAACCGACTCGTGGAGATAACATCTTGGACCTACTGATAACAAACAGACCCGAACTTTTCGACTCTGTAAGTGCAGAACAGGGAATCAGTGATCATAAGGCCGTTGCAGCATCCCTGAATATGGAAGTTAATAGGAATATAAAAAAGGGAGGAAGGTTTATCTGTTTAGCAAGAGTAATAGAAGGCAGATTTCAGACTACCTAACAGATCAAAACGAAAATTTCTGTTCCGACACTGACAATGTTGAGTGTTTATGGAAAAAGTTCAAGGCAATCGTAAAATGCGTTTTAGACAGGTACGTGCCGAGGAAAACTGTGAGGGACGGGAAAAACCCACCGTGGTACAACAACAAAGTTAGGAAACTACTGCGAAAGCAAAGAGAGCTTCACTCCAAGTTTAAACGCAGCCAAAACCTCTCAGACAAACAGAAGCTAAACGATGTCAAAGTTAGCGTAAGGAGGGCTATGCGTGAAGCGTTCAGTGAATTCGAAAGTAAAATACTAGGTACCGACTTGACAGAAAATCCTAGGAAGTTCTGGTCTTACGTTAAATCAGTAAGTGGCTCGAAACATCATGTCCAGACACTCCGGGATGATGATGGCATTGAAACAGAGGATGACAAGCGTAAAACTGAAATACTAAACACCTTTTTCCAAAGCTGTTTCACAGAGGAAGACCGCACTGCAGTTCCTTCTCTAAATCCTCGCACCAACGAAAAAATGGCTGACATTGAAATAAGTGTCCAAGGAATAGAAAAGCAACTGGAATCACTCAACAGAGGAAAGTCCACTGGACCTGACGGGATACCAATTCGATTCTACACAGAGTACGCGAAAGAACTTGCCCCCCCTTCTAACAGCCGTGTACCGCAAGTCTCTAGAGGAACAGAAGGTTCCAAATGATTGGAAAAGAGCACAGGTAGTCCCAGTCTTCAAGAAGGGTCGTCGAGCAGATGCGCAAAACTATAGACCTATCTCTCTGACGTCGATCTGTTGTAGAATTTTAGAACATGTCTTTTGCTCGAGTATCATGTCGTTTTTGGAAACTCAGAATCTACTATGTAGGAATCAACATGGATTCCGGAAACAGCGATCGTGTGAAACCCAACTCGCTTTATTTGTTCATGAGACCCAGAAAATATTAGATACAGGCTCCCAGGTAGATGCCATTTTCCTTGACTTCCGGAAGGCGTTCGATACAGTTCCGCACTGTCGCCTGATAAACAAAGTAAGAGCCTACGGAATATCAGACCAGCTGTGTGGCTGGATTGAAGAGTTTTTAGCAAACAGAACACAGCATGTTGTTCTCAATGGAGAGACATCTACAGACGTTAAAGTAACCTCTGGCGTGCCACAGGGGAGTGTTATGGGACAATTGCTTTTCACAATATATATAAATGACCTAGTAGATAGTGTCGGAAGTTCCATGCGGCTTTTCGCGGATGATGCTGTAGTATACAGAGAAGTTGCAGCATTAGAAAATTGTAGCGAAATTGAGGAAGATCTGCAGCGGATAGGCACTTGGTGCAGGGAGTGGCAACTGACCCTTAACATAGACAAATGTAATGTATTGCGAATACATAGAAAGAAGGATCCTTTATTGTATGATTATATGATAGCGGAACAAACACTGGTAGCAGTTACTTCTGTAAAATATCTGGGAGTATGCGTGCGGAACGATTTGAAGTGGAATGATCATATAAAATTAATTGTTGGTAAGGCGGGTACCAGGTTGAGATTCATTGGGAGAGTCCTTAGAAAATGTAGTCCATCAACAAAGGAGGTGGCTTACAAAACACTCGTTCGACCTATACTTGAGTATTGCTCATCAGTGTGGGATCCGTACCAGATCGGGTTGACGGAGGAGATAGAGAAGATCCAAAGAAGAGCGGCGCGTTTCGTCACAGGGTTATTTGGTAACCGTGATAGCGTTACGGAGATGTTTAACAAACTCAAGTGGCAGACCCTGCAAGAGAGGCGCTCTGCATCGCGGTGTAGCTTGCTCGCCAGGTTTCGAGAGGGTGCGTTTCTGGATGAGGTATCGAATATATTGCTTCCCCCTACTTATACCTCCCGAGGAGATCACGAATGTAAAATTAGAGAGATTAGAGCGCGCACAGAGGCTTTCAGACAGTCGTTCTTCCCGCGAACCATACGCGACTGGAACAGGAAAGGGAGATAATGACAGTGGCACGTAAAGTGCCCTCCGCCACACACCGTTGGGTGGCTTGCGGAGTATAAATGTAGATGTAGATGTAGATAAAACTACAAAAATCTGAATCGGTTATTTCCCTTAACCTATATAGATCAACCACAACTATTGATACGAAAAAAACCAACACCTACAACTACAAAAAACAAAACCAAAACCACAACACCTCAAAAATTCAAAAGTCAAACATAATAAACTCCGCGCCGTAATGACGTCACACATTACGTCACCATTATGTCATGGGTCAGGGCAGGCGGCAGAATTGGATGCTTCTGTTGACCCCTTCTGATTTTATTTACCCTTATCTCAAGTGTCAGATTGAAAATTGCAAATTTACAAATTTTTCAAAGACCAGTTTTTAATATAGCTACCATCACTGATCTTCTTTTAACTGACACCATTGGAAAGAGCTCAGTTTTTTGCTACAAGGAACATTAAAAAGTAGAATGGTAATATTCCATTTAAGATTTTTAAACTAGCTTCAAAGATACCTTAGCTTTTGCACATACCGCATGCTTGACATAATATCTTTAATGAATGCATACAAAAATCAGCAAATAAACAACATTGTTGTGAACATAACAAAGCAATAAGTTCACAAAATGAACCAAGCATCCTAAATTTGTTCCCGGAGTTCGTGAAACCATTTTCATGGCTCTAAAATTCTCTTCAATGCTCTTCAGCACCCCTGATAGGTAAGTGTGTTTCCGACCCATGGAATTGGCACTTAGAGCTGGCAGAATGTCGACTATCTGCTGCTCTGGGATCCAGTAGGTGTCCTTTCTTAGGGGCCAATGTAATGAATTAGCTGGACCATGTGGATGCATGAAACTGACTAAGGCATCTCTCAATTGGAGCACTCAGAGTTTACTGATTGATCAATACTTGCAATAAATGACACTGTGTCATTGGATACTCTGCTAATTTGTAACCATTTTTCATTGATTGGTCTGAAGCAGTGGTTTTTTCTGGTCCCTGCAACTGTGCAACCATTTTCAAATCTTGGTGACTTGCTCTTGCTGCTAATCACTTTGTTGTGCCCCCATCACCATCACATGGAGACTTTCCATGGCTTGTGGCGAAGTAGTTCCATTCTGCACTGTTACTAAAGTCATTGTGCTGACATAGATTCATGAAGTTCTTGAAATTTTTTTATTGGGCGGCTGATCCATTTCTGAAATAGCTGATGTGCTTCAGCACTGGAAAGTGGGTTCGCAGGTGATCAATCAGCTTGGAGCAGAAAACATGAACTGCAACGGTATCATGTCGCAAGCAAACACTGATGATGCAGAAGCTAAGAGACTCAATCTTTCCAGTCAAAGCCTTGTAATAAATAACAAAGGGATATAATGTGGCCTGACTATTTTCCCAGTGGAAGCCTTGTACAGCGTACTGCACGATAAATGAATAATTTTCTGCTAAATCCATCAGAACAACCGGATTTCCACCTTTTAGATTTTCCTTAGCTTCTTTTAGGTCGTTGCTTTGATGCTTTGCTATGTAATGATGGGGTGAGATATTCACAATTTTGGTCATGATGTTTTGGATAAATTCTTCAATCATTGACTGCTTTGTCTCCAGGGTATCTTGGTCGGTGTGTATCCATTCCTTGTATTCAGTTGCTTCATCAATGTCGTTCCCTTCAAATGCAGCTTCTACAAATCTTTCCAAGACTTCTTATCCAGGGCGTTGGTCAGATTGTCGGAGTGGTGCAATCTTTTGAATCCGTATTGCAAACTGTTTTGGCTAACAAACTCTTGTAGTCATCCTTAATTGCAGTTGCTGCTAGCATCAACTTGACATTTTGATGAGCTGTACAAACACAAACTGAGTGTGTTCCTGCTGAACCAACTGTGATGCCCCACTTTGGCCAGAGCCCACAAAATTTGGAAAAGCCAACTTTTGGTAAATTTTTTCTGCAGTATTCTTGATAGGCTTCTTTGGAGTTACAAAGCAGCAGACGTTTCTGCATATGAACTTTTGGGCCAGCTGGTGTCCTTGCATTATTTGTGGTTATTACCTGTGAATATTTACCTTGAAACTTGGCTGATTCCTTCAATTCATTGTTGAATCATTGTTGAAGTTACAACATGTTGTGGCTTCAAACAATGGAAATATGGATCTAGAGCAGTGCACCATTGGACAAATCAACAAGTCTGTGTGCCATTTAATCAAATTCACCAAGGACAAACACCTTCTGAAGTCAATTAGTGACCTCTCTGAGGAGGATCAGAACTTGCTGATTCGGCGAGTTGCATTTTAGCTTGATTGCAATGCCAACATATGTTTACATCATGAAGCAGAACTGTTGATCAGGTTTCAATACCTGCAGAAATCATTGCTGCAATCCATTTCAAAAGAAGAATCATGAGTTCAACAAAGGTCTGCGTCTTATTGATGTAGCAATAGCCGACTTTTTGAAACAACTTACGATGGTTGGTGTTAAGTCTGGACAGAAACTTTGCCCTGGTTGTAGAGTTGATGCCAATGCAAAAAAGGTCAAGCCATTGCCACCATCAGAGTCTAATGAAAATGATCCTACAGTTGCTTCAGACGGCTTTGACTCTAGCTTGACAGCAATTGGTGTGTCACCATTAAAATTTCAGCACGTTTCAAACCAGGATTCCAGCGGATATGCAAAACAAAAGATAAGGCAACTTCAAATGGTTGTAGCTACCACAATTGCTGAAATTGGCAAACTTAAAGCAGATGATGTTATAGCACCGCAACCAGGTCAAAAATTCCACGATTGCTCTTCATACAAAGTTCTCATCAATGAACTGAAAGCAAAGCTGGAGGTGTTCTCAGCTTCTGAGAAAATTCAGATTTTAACTTTGGTCACCACGAGTTAATGGGCATTAAAAAACAATGGAAGAATTCAACATGTCTGAGCGAATGGTAATTACTGCCAGAAAGCTGAGGGAAGAGAAAGTCATATTAGCGAAACCAGATTAAAAGCGAGGAAAGACTTTGCAAGAAGATATTAAGGAAAATGTAGCAAAATTCTATGACACTGATGAAGCCAGCTGAATCTGCCCTGGAAAAAAGGACTGATTGACAATTTGCGTACAAAGATGAGTGCTACCCAAATCAGAATGTATGAAATGAGAATACTGGAGATCATTCCATAACATTACATAAAGTTCCGGAAGTTTCTAGTGCCTTGTTATAAAACTGTTGTACCAGCATAAAGTTTTTGGAATCCATGCCTTGTTTTATAAAACAGTGGTACCTCAATATCAAACTTCCAGAAGTTTCTGGAATCCATGCCCTGTGTTGTAAAACAGCAATATTTGCATCTCAGTTTACAGAAATTTCTGGAACCCCTGCCCTGCATTATAAAACAGTCATATCTGTATATCTAATTTCCAGAAGTTTCTGGAACCCATATATGAAATAGTTGTACCTGCACATCAAAGGAACAAAGGTACCATGCTAAAATAATTTGTACTAAGAAATCACATCACAAGTGCCTCCACATCTCCTGCACAACAGCTGCCAACAATGTAATACATGCGGTAAGAGTAACATCTTAGGTTTCTTTTGATCTATTTTAAACGCCTTATATGGAAAATGACCTTTCTTCTTTTTCAAGTCCCTTATAGCAAAAAAGTGCTCTTTTCAGTAGTGTCAATAAAAAGATGATCAGAGTTGATAGCAATATAGAAAACTGATCCTGAAAAGTGATAAAAATTTTAAATTTTCAATTTGACACTTGAGACAAGGGTCAATAAAATCAGAACTACACACATCAAAAAAGTTTTGTATCACCCTGGTTCCCAGAACGCCTGAAAGTAAACATAGACTGTGGATATTGTATCAAAGACACAGTCCCTTTGACTGTTCAGAGATGTCGATAAACCCTGACAGCAATGCCACCATGTTGAATAATGCTTTTCATGCAGCCACAGGACGTCTTATTATGACTCAAACTGTGCACAGTAGGCTGCATGATGCGTAGCTTCACTCCTGATGTCCATGGCGAGGTCCGTCTTTTCAACCACGACACCTTGCAGTGCGGTACGGATGGGCCCAACAACATGCCAAATGAACCGCTCAGGATTGGTATCATGTTCTCTTCACCAATGAGTGTCACATATGCCTTCAACCAGGCAATCTTGGAGACATTTTTGGAGGCAACACGGTCAGGCTGGACGGCTTAGACACACTGTCCAGTGAGTGCAGCAAGGTGGAGATTCCATACTGCTTTGGGATGGCATTATGTGGGGCCGACCTACGCCGCTGGTGGTGATGGAAGGTGCCATAACGGCAGTAAGAAATGTGAATGCCATCCTCCGAGCAATAGTGCAACCATATTTGCAACATATTGGCGAGGCATTTGTCATCATGGATGACAATTCGTGCCCCTATCGTGCACGTCTTGTGAATGACTTCCTTCAGGATAATGACATCACTTGACTAGAGTGACTAACATGTTCTCCAGACATGAACCCTACGAACATATCCGGGATAGATTGAAAAGATTTGTTTATGGACGACATGACCCACCAACCACTCTGAAGAATCTATGCTGAATTGCCATTGAGGAGTGGTACAATCTGGACCAACAGTACGTTGATGAACTTGTAGACAGTATGCCATGCCGAATACAGGCATACATCGATGCAAGAGAATGTGCTACTGGGTATTAGAGGTACTGGTGTGTACAGCAATTTGGACCACCACCTCTGAAGGTCTCGCTGTTTGGTAGTACAGCATGCAATGTGTGGTTTTCATGAGCAATAAAAAGGGTGGAAATGATGTTTATGTTGATCTCTCTTTAAATTTTCTGTACAGGTTCCAGAACTCTCGGAACCGGGGTGATGAAAAACTTTTTTGATGTGTGTATTTACTCATGGTGTAGTGTAGTGAGTACCTGGTTGTTGGCTAGCAGCCCAAAAATTAAGATTCTAGCTGCCTTTCCCTTTAGTAAAGGGTGGTTAAAGTAGGGCTTCAATCTTTCGCAATAAATTTTACAAGGCATTTTCAGACCAAGTAGCATAATGGATGGTCATTTCTAAGGAATTTGAATGCATTAGCTCCATTCAGCAACAAAAGTTGTTCTAGCATACAAAAATTTAGAGTGCTAGATATCACAGAAGGTGCACACAGTTATAACAAAGTTAACTGACATCTTTACACCGTGCACTTTGTGACTAGGTATGGGTCCACTGAGGTGGCCCTAGCTCTGGAACCTATATAACCATTGAGCCAAAATTTTGCACATTGACCTTACACATACATATGTATACAAAAACAAGTTCTCCCCCCAGGGGGTCCACAACTCTTTTGTGGATACGTGCGTAGCGAGCACGGGACCCCGAGCTAATGTGGCCTTCCTTCCTTTCCGGGCTGCATACCTTCCCTTTCCGCATCCTTCCCCATCCCTATCTTCGCCCCTCCTCCCCTCACCTCTGGCTCTTTCCTTCCCTTTCTCCCCATCTGGGAGTATGGTTTGTGCCTACGTCCGGAGACGGACGCTCGTAAATGTACTGCATTCTTCGCCTTCCTTGCTTTTATGTCTTCTTCCTTCCTTTGTCCTTCTCTTTTCCTTACCTCTTCTCTTTCCCTTTTCTCCGCTGCGGCGTTTGAGACCTCTCTTCTTTCCTTTCCCTTTCTCTTTCTTCCTCCCTGTGCGTGTCTGAAGGCCGACCCACGCCTTTTGTGCGTAGCCGGTGACGGGGTAACGCGTAATTCCCCGCCCCGGGTAGACAGGTAGGACACGTACGTACCCCCTGGTAACGGCCAGGCCCAGGGAGGGGTGATTACCCGAGCTGATACCTTCCGAAAGTGCCGATTGGTCCCTCCGTCCGTTTGTCGGGAGGTGTGACCTGAGGTGTGAACAATCACCTAAGGCGGGAGTGCCCTCAGAGAGGGCCCCCACAAGGGAGGAGCGCGCCATCGGAGACGCCGGTAATCGTGGGGGATTCTTCCGCAATGGTTTCCTCACCTTCCACTATGTCTGCTCACAAACGTAAGTATACTGAGTCTCAGCCACAGACGATTCTTCCATCGTTGCCACAGTTCCTTGTTGTTTCTCGGTCTGATGAAGGTCATGACTTCTCCACGGTCAACCCTTTCATTATTCAGAAAGATGTCGACGCAATTGCAGGTCCTGTAAAGTCTTGTTCCAGATTACGGAATGGCACCCTGTTGTTAGAAACACACAGTGCCCTCCAGGCACAAAAATTGCTGCGTACTTCTCTGCTCCACACCTTCCCTGTCCGGGTGGAACCGCACCGTACCTTCAATTCGTTTATACACGCTCCCTCGATGGATTGTCTGACGAAGAAATTCAGCACTATCTGTCTGACCAGGGCGTAACGGCAGTTCATAGAGTTATGAAACGGGTTGACACGAACATCATTCCAACCCGCACTGTCTTCTTGACATTTGACAAAGTTCAACTCCCATCGAAAATCAAAGCAGGCTATGAGATAATTTCCGTTCACCCTTATGTCCCAAACCCTACGCGTTGCTATCGGTGTCAGCGGTTCAATCACACCAGCCAGTCCTGTTCCAATCTGGCCAAATGTGTTACGTGTGGCAAGGATGCCCATGAGGGTGCTTGTCCACCTCCATCCCCTCGCTGCATCAACTGTATGGGTGACCACCCTGCTTCCTCTCGAGATTGCCCCGTTTTTAAGGACGAAAAGCTCATCCAGGAAATAAGAGTGAAGGAAAAGGTGTCGACCTTTGCTGCTCGAAAATTATTCGCCAGTCGACAGCCCACCGTGCCCCAGGCAGGAAAATACAGCACTGTCCTTGCTTCTCCTCGGCCAACAAAGGAGGCGGCCACGCAGACTTGCGACCTCACCTTTAGTACCACGGTTGTCAGATCGGCCAGCGCAAAGATCGCCCGTTCAACCTCACCACTTTCGCCTGCCCGCTCTATGGCTCACCCTTCGTCGGGTTCTGCTAAATCTCGAGCCCAAAAGTCAGACGCCAAGTCTTCGACAAAAGAGCATACTCGTGAAGAGTTTTTACGTACCGCAACTTCACAACCATCGGTTCCTCCTTCATCTAAACATCATACTTCCAAGAAGGCTACAAAGAAACCCAGTTCCTCTCCTTCTCCGCCAAGGCGTGTCCCATCTACAGCACCACCTGGCGGAAATCACCCTCGGCCGTCTTCTGTGTCGCCGAGGCGCACTGCTGGTGGCCGGTCAACCGGCCGATCGCTGGTGGCAGGGGCTGCTCCTGACCAACCTATGGATCAGGATCTTCTGCCTTCGGCTGAATGCCATTCCATGCTGTCGGTCGCAAGCTCTGAGCAGTCGTTGAGTTGACAGCACCCTTGGTCACATTCCTCCATTTTCTGTTCACCCTATGTCCATTATCCACTGGAATATCCGCGGCATTTGAGCCAATCGGGATGAATTGTCGGTCCTCTTATGATCCTACTCGCCGGTCATCTTCTGTCTTCAGGAAACAAAGCTGCGTCCCCATGACCGCTTTGTTCTCCCTCATTTTCAGTCCGTCCGATATGACCTCCCCTCTGTTGAAGGCACTCCAGCCCATGGAGGACTCATGATTCTTCTCCATGATACTCTCCATTATCACCCAATCCCCTTAAACAGTTCCTTCCAAGCTGTCGCCGTCCGTCTTTCCCTTTCTGGATACACGTTCTCTCTTTGTACTGTATACATTCCGTCATCCACACCAATGGCACGAGCTGATCTCCTTCATCTTCTTGGTCAGCTTCCACCCCCCTATTTGCTGGTTGGGGACTTCAATGCCCACCACCCGCTTTGGGGATCTCCACATCCTTGTCCACGTGGCTCTCTATTGCTAGACGTCTTCCACCAAGCGGATCTAGTTTGCCTCAACACTGGGGTCCCCACATTTTTTTCTGCCTCCACGACAAATTTATCTCATTTGGACCTTGCGGTCGGTACTGTTCCGCTAGCTCGGCGCTTCGAATGGTTCGCCCTCGATGATACACACTAGAGTGACCACTTTCCATGTGTCCTTAGACTGCAGCCTCCACTGCCATATATGCGCTCGCGATGCTGGAAATTTGCCCAAGCCGATTCGACACTTTTTTCGTCTCTAGCGACATTCGATGACAGTTGCTTTCCCAGCGTCGACGATGAGGTCACACATATTACAGACGTTATTCTTACAGCTGCGGAACGTTCAATACCATGCACCTCCGAATTGCCCCGGCGCCCCCCAGTTCCTTGGTGGAACGAGGCATGCTGTGACGCAATACGTGAGCGGCGACGTGCTCTTCGCATTTTCCGTCACCATCCTACTTTGGCCAACTGTATCCGCTATAAGCAGCTCCGTGCGCGATGCCGTCGCGTCATCCGCGATAGCAAAAAGGCAAGCTGGAAATTCTTTATTAGCTCATTTAACACTTTCACTCCCTCCTCAGAAGTTTGGAGTCGGCTTCGACGGTTCTCAGGCGCGCCTAGTTTCTCCCCGGTCTCTGGGCTCACTGTCGCGCATGATACCTTAGTGGACCCCGTCGCAATTTCTAACTCGTTGGATCAGCACTTTGCTGAGATTTCGAGCTCTTCAAATTACCCGCCAGCGTTTCTCCTGAAGAAACGTGCAGCGGAAGTGCGACATCTTGCTTTCTCCTCTCAAAATCACGAAAGCTACAATACTGTTTTCTCCATGCGGGAACTCCAACATGCCCTCTCTTCTTCTCGCTCCTCCGCCCCAGGACCGGATGGTATCCATGTCCAAATGTTGCTACATTTATCAACCCATAGTCTGCGTTACCTCCTTCGCCTTTATAATCGAATTTGGACCGACAGTACCTTTCCCAGACGGTGGCGGGAAGCTGTTGTCGTTCCCGTTCCGAAACCTGGAAAGGACAAACATCTCCCCTCTAGCTATCGCCCCATTTCTCCCACGAGTAGTGTCTGTAAGGTTTTGGAGCGTATGGTGAATTACCGTTTAGCTTGGTGGCTGGAATCCCGCAGTCTTTTAACACCAGCCCAATGCGGATTTCGGAAGCATCGTTCTGCAGTTGACCATCTTGTTGCTCTCTCCACTTATATCATGAACAATTTTCTCCGGAAACGCCAAACGGTAGCAATATTTTTTGATCTGGAGAGAGCATACGATACCTGTTGGAGGACAGGCATCCTCCGCACACTGTTCTCTTGGGGCTTTTGAGGCCGGCTGCCCCTTTTTCTTTGCGAATTTATGGCAGAGCGCACTTTTAGGGTGCGGGTGAACACTACTCTCTCCCGTACTTTCTCCCAAGGAAACGGGGTACCCCAGGGATCTGTGCTGAGTGTTGTACTGTTTGCCATCGCCATAAATCCAATTATGGATTGTCTCCTTCCTGATGTCTCGGGCTCCCTCTTTGTGGACGATTTTGCGATCTACTACAGCTCTCAACAGACCAGCCTTCTTGAACGACGTCTTCAAGGATGTCTCGATCGCCTCCACTCATGGAGCATCGAAACCGGCTTCCGTTTCTCACCCAGTAAGACCGTTTGTGTCAATTTTTGGCGAAGTAAGGAGTTTCTTCCGCCCTCCTTACATCTAGGTCCTGTCAACCTTCCGTTTTCAGACGTCGCTAAATTCTTGGGTCTTATGTTTGACAGAAAACTGTGCTGGTCCTCCCACGTTTCCTATCTTTCGGCTCGCTGTCTGCGATCGCTTAACACCCTCCGTGTCCTGAATGGTACCTCCAGGGGAGCGGACCGAGTGGTCCTTCTCCGCCTCTATCGCGCCTTAGTGTGCTCGAAATTGGATTATGGAAGCATAGTCTACTCC
The DNA here is from genome assembly GCF_023864275.1 of Schistocerca cancellata. NCBI lineage: Eukaryota > Metazoa > Arthropoda > Insecta > Orthoptera > Acrididae > Schistocerca > Schistocerca cancellata. The sequence goes on from NC_064626.1 coordinate 597,817,314, forward strand.
TCTGCTCGGCCGTCTATTCTTCGGCGTCTCGACTCTATCCACCACCGTGGATTACGTTTAGTGTCTGGAGCTTTTTACACTAGCCCTGTGGAAAGCCTTTATGCTGAGACTGCTGAACCTCCGCTGTCCAATCGGCGAGCAGTCCTCCTGAGTCGTTATGCTAGCCATTTGTCTTCCATGCCTGCTAATCCAGCCCATGACCTTTTTTTCGACGCCTCCTTTGATGTAGGGTATGCAGGCTGCTCCTCCTCCCTACTACCCCCGGGAGTCCGCTTCCGTCAACTGCTCCATTCTCTTTCCTTCCGCTTTCCTAAAACCTTCTTGACAACTTGGGGGTACAGCACCGCCTTGGCTCCGTCCCCGGATCTGCCTGCTCCGTGACCTTTGTCAATTTCTCAAGGATGGTACCCCTACACTTGTTTATCGTCGGGCATTTGCTGCTCTAGGTGCACAAATGATGGACGCCACATTTATTTACACCGACGGCTCGAAAACATCGTTAGGTGTAGGGCGTGCCTATATTGTTGGCGACACCCCAAATCGCTTTCGGCTTCCCGACCAGTGTTCGGTTTATACTGCGGAGCTTTACGCTGTTCTCCAGGCTGTCCACTACATCCGCCGCCATCAGCCGATACAGTACGTTATCTGCTCAGATTCTCTCAGCTCTCTCCTCAGTCTCCAAGCTCTTTACCCTGTGCACCCTCTGGTCCACCGGATTCAGGACTGTCTGCGCTTGCTCCACCTGGGGGGCGTCTCGGTGGCGTTCCTCTGGCTCCCGGGACACGCTGGTATTGTGGGAATGAGGCGGCCGATATAGCGGCCAAGGCTGCAGTCTCTCTTCCTCGGCCAGCTATTCAGTCGCTTCCCTTCACCGATCTACGGAGCGGTTTATGTCGCAAAGTTGCTCATTTATGGCATGCGCATTGGTCAACACTTTCCCGTAATAAATTGCGGGAAGTGAAAGCCCTTCCTTGTGCTTGGACCTCTTCCTCCCGAACGCGTCGTCGGGAGGAGGTAATTTTAGCTAGACTCCGGATAGGGCACTGTCTTTTTAGCCATCGACATCTTTTAAGCGGCGATCCTCCCCCACTCTGTCCCCACTGCTTTCAGCTGTGGACGGTAAGACACCTTTTAATTGAATGCCCCTATTTTAATCCGTTATGCTCCCGTCTACAGCTATCGCCTGATCTATCGTTGATTTTAGCAGATGACACGCGCTCAGCCGACCGCGTTCTCCAGTTTATTAGTGACAGTGAAATGACGTCAGTCATTTGAAGCTTTTTTTGGGGACAACCACCCCCTTTCTGTAGTGGATTTTTAAGCATTCCTTCTATTTTTAGTTTCTCCAATTTTATGACTTTGTTCCCATTGCTGCTGGTTTTCAATTTCGGTTTTTTACTGTCTTAAGTCACGGGCTGGGCGCTAATGACCATAGAAGTTTTGCGCCCTAAACAAGTTTTGAATCGAATGTGAGATGGGAGAGTGGGGACCATTTTTCATTCTAGGGCACTTGACATGGAATGACCCAGCAGGTAGACCTGCTGAAGGGCTAAATGTGAAAGTTGTTCAAGAGGCTCTTGAAGAGATGACTTAATTTTGCTGCTGAAGATGGTAAAGATGGAAATGGATCTCTTGGGAGCCTTTGAAATGTGATGTTACATGATGTTGAAGATCAAATGGATTAATTAAGAAGAGAAGACATCCTGTAATAAGTCAGTCAGAGAAAAATCTTTATAAAGGATGTAGTAATCTGAGTGAGTAATAGTTTCACATGTATTGCAACATGATTCTTTGCCCAGAACTGTAATTGAAGATTTTGTGAAAGAAAATACATCGCTGGTGCAGACCCAAATATAAATATATGAAGTAGATCGTTTCTGATGCAGCAGTAATGCTGAAATGAAGAGGATAACAGGAATGGAGACATGAATGAAACCAACTTAAGGTTCATGACTGAAATAACAAGAAATAAAAGCTGATGAAATCCTCTTGGGCCTCCACTTGGGTGGCTGCGTCAAAATTCTCTGATGTTTCAGTAAGTGTTGACCCCTCCAGAACCTGCACTTGGAGGAAAGGGTGGGGAGAGACGAGCTGCTGCTTAGGTATATAAATGGGACACTCATGCCAGCTTTACTCTTTGCCAGAAGATGATGAAAATGACACTCGTGGAAAAATTGTGGAATTTGGACGTATTTACCTAGATGGGAGCCTGAAAAAATTTCATCAGCTGTATACATTGGGAAAGTCTACATTCATATATAAAGAAATAAAAGGTTTGATAGCTTCAGCCCATGTACATATGAATGCTTAGACAAATATTGCAGCATGACTTGTTGATGAAAACTAGTTGAAGGAATGGGAAAATGAGAGGAATATTAATTTTAAGAGTCCCACAAGGGGCACATGACTTATTTCACGTGTACTTTGCAATGTGAATATGGGCCCCGAGGTACTGCATAATACTTTCTCTGCCTTTCCCATGCTGCAATCCCTCTCTTCTCTATCTACACCTCCTCAGACACTACTGGTCCGTGTTATGTCTTGGTTTCTGACTCTTGCATTGTTATCATTTCTTTCTTCTCTGTATCACTTTCTCAGTAAAATAAAATGTAGTTCTCCATTTTTCCAAAATATGACATTACACTGGACTTTTTTGTGAGGGATACTGTGGATAGTGCCCTTTTCATGTACAGTGGTCTATGTTTTCAAACCATGTTGGGAGTTACTCTGGTTGTAGAGCCAATACTGTAGCCAATTCATTTCAGTGAGGCTAAAATTTACCCTCTCTATCATTATCCTCTGACAATGCAACACTTGCAGATTGTGCCTGAGGTGTTACCTCTCTATGCCAATCCCCCCACCCCCGGGGGCTCACGGTTCCCTTTCGTGAGTATGTGCGTGGTGAGCACGGGGCCCAGAGCTAATGCAGCCTTCCTTCTTTCCTGGGCTGCATTTCCTTTCCCTTCCCCTCCTTTCCTGTCCTAGCTTCTTCCACTCCGCCCTCTCCCCTCCCTCTCTTGGTGTCCTTGTTTATGTTGGCCCTGCTGTCATCCCGGTTATGTTGGCTTTGCGATTTGGTTTTTTTGAGTAATTACTTCATCCTTTTGTCATTTTCTGGTCCCCCTCTGGGGTTTAACCTCCATTACTAAATTTCTATTCTGTAGTGTGAGCCATTGGGGGAAGAGCACCTTACCTAGTATCTCCGGCATGTGTCCTCCTAGTTCCTTCCATCTTTTCCTTCACGTAGTTGTCTGATGCTAGAGTACATAGCCAGCACGGTAGCCAGCCCGTGTGGTGGGGTCGCTATGTACCCTTGTGGTTGAGCTCCCTGAAACTACAGGGATCACACTTCTGATACCTGTGCTGAGACCTGCTAATGTAAGCCTAGGAGTGGTTTCTTGTCATCTTGAAGCATTGGAACTCCTGGCAATGGCCGCCGTGCCAGATGGCTCTTGCTGTAGCTAGGTGGTGCTTGTGGGGAGAGCCCCTGATTGGAGTGGGTGGTATCAGGGTGGATGCTATGCAAATGAAATGTGTATGGGTCCAGAACTCTGGCCGTTGTTCTGCGGCTGTCTCTTTGAATGGAAATGATTCTTTTTGTGCTGCTTCTTCTGCCCTTTTGGCCTTTCCTTCCATGGCTACCCCCTGGGAGGAGGGTCAGGTTTGTCGGCTAGGGGCGAAACATTTCCCCCGCTATATGGTTTGCACCAGGACTGATGGGGATACTTTCACCAATACCAAACCTTTATTTTTTTGTGGAACACATTGAAGACAAGTTTGGCAAAGTGGACTCTCTGAGCAAGATGCAGTAGGGTTCGTTGTTGATCAAAACTGCTTCAGCTGCCCAGTCTGCGGCCCTTCATGCCTGTGACCATCTTGGCACAATTCCTGTGTCCATTATTCCCCATCAGTCTTTGAATATGGTTCAAGGTGTAATTTTTCACAGGGACCTCATCCTTCAAACTGATGAGGAACTTAGAGACCATCTAGGACGGCAGGGTGTTCACTTTGCTTGGCGTGTTCAGAAGCGCTCGAAGGACAATTGCATAGATACTGGTGCCTTTATCCTGACGTTTGAAGAGGATACCCTCCCTGAGAAGGTCAAGATTATGGTTTATCGCTGTGACCACCACCTATGAGATGTTTTAAGTGCTTGCATTTTGGACACGTCTTCCCACTGTTCGCAAACCCCTCTCTGTGGTGACTGTTGCTTTCCACTCCATGAGGGGAGTTCCTGTGTTCCCCCTCCTGTGTATGTTGATTGTCATGGCAATCATTCTCCACATTCACCAGATAGCCCGGCTTATAAGATGGAAAGAAGGTACAGAAGTGTAAGTCCCTTCATCGTCTAACCTACACTGAGACTCGTAAGAAGTATGTATGTCTTCATCCTGTGTCAATGACATCTAGCTATGCTTTAGTTACATCTTCATCCCTTCCTCCCCCTTCCTTACCCCAGTCCTGAACCCCTCTCCACCACCCCCTTCCCCTGCAGTTCCCACGCCCTCCCCTCCAGGCACCGCTCCCCCTCCCCAGCCGGAGAAGTGTCCCACTTTTTCAGCGTCTGCCAGTCAAGGGCGCCACTCCCGGAACCCCCCTTCCCGGCACCTTCCAGGCGAAAGGTCTGCTGCCACGCGACGACCACAAGAGCCATGGTCTGTGGGCCCCCAGGTCGTGCGCTTTTTTTCTGTTCCAGATCTTGCTGCAGCTGGCCCCCTTTTTTTGCAGCACAGCCCTCCTCAATCTCAAACAGAAAAGAAGAAGAAACATAAGTCCTGGGACAAGGAGCCTCTGGTGTCGCCAGAGGTCCCGTCCCCACCTTTGCAACCTGACTCTGACCTGCTGTTTATAAATGTCGCCCCCTCCTTGTCTGTACCCTCAGGGGGCTCAGCATTTAGTTGCTGGGTCCGTGCTTGGCAACCCCGGGGTCCCTGAGCTGGGAACTGGGAAGCGCCACCAGTCCTCAATACCGTAAGCTCTGAGCGTGCTTCAACGACCACCGTAAGGCGCGACGGTGGAATGTTGTACGGTACAGAGCCCGGGTTGCAAGGATGGTATAAACCTCTATAAAAACCCCTAAGTCTCAAGGTGTGCTGAGCACCGAGGAGACGCATGGCTGTTGAGGTAGAACAGTTGCTAGCAGGCGACCACTGGGGAACCTGCCGCCCCTCTGGTTGTATTAGGCTTACCCAGGCAAGCGGGGCTCTGTCTGGGTGGACATTCCTTTCCCTAGCTGCTTGTGGGACCACCATGAAAAGAAATACGAATAGTGCAGAAGCACGAGTCTCTAAGAAAGGAAACTTCATTGCTTTACAGTATGACCCCTTCCCTGCTCACACCGGGGAGGGGGGGGGGGGGGGGGGCAGTCTAAATTACCTGGTGAGACGTATTCTCCTCGATTTCTGGTTTGCATGCAGCCGAACAGATGGGGACTCATTTCTGACCACAGTCTCAGTTTTTTGTGGAAAATTTAGAGGACAAGTTTGGAGAAGTTGAGGGCATGTCTAAAATGAGGTCTGGAGCGGTTCTCATACAGACAGCATCCCCAGCACAGTTACGAGCACTGCTTTCTTGTGACAAGCTTGGTGATGTTACAGTCTCCATTATGCCTCAATATGGTTCAGGGACTTATTTTTCATCGTGACCTGTTGTTGCAGTCTGACGACGAGCTCCGTGCAAATCTGGAATGCCGCGGTGTCCACTTTGTACGACGTGTCTTCAGGGGCCTAAAGATAGTAGGGTCGCCACCGGCGCCTTCATCTTGGCTTTCGAGGGAGACACCCTACCCGAGAAGGTAAAGGTGATGATATATCGATGTGATGTTAAGCTTTACGTCCCTCCTTCCATGTGCTGCTTTAAGTGCTGGAGGTTTGGGCATGTGTCATCGAGATGTGACGCCACCCCCAACCTGTCGGGATTGTGGACGTGCCTCCCACCCCAACGTCCCGTGTTCGCCGCCCCCTGTTTGTGTCAACTGCAGACAGAAACATTCACCTTGCTCGTCAGACTGTGCGGTTTATCAAAAAGAACGGAAGATTATGGAGTATAAGACCTCGGACAGGCTCACTTACACAGAGGCTAAATGCAAGTACGACTGACTTCACCCTGTGCGCATTTCATCGACGTTTGCTGCAGCAGCTTCGATGTTGCCATCCCTGGTGACGAGTCCCCAAACTCAGCCACTTTTTGTGGGCGCTCCAGCCCGGCCGTCTATTCCTGCCCCCCCCCCCCCTCCCAGGTAGTTGGGGGAACACCCTCTTCCGTTGCTCCTCTGTTATCAACATCGGGAGTAACAACCCCTCTTTCTTTGGGGACTTCAGTCCCCACCTCTGAGCCGGAGAAGTGCCTGCCTCCACCGGCTCCCCTTGCGCAGAAGGGATTGCTTGGTGCCCTTCCTTCCACAGTTACTGCCCCTCCAGATGTCAGCCAGTGGCTGAAAAAGCCACCACCTGAGGGCTGTAGGGCTTCCAGGTCTTCCTCGGTCCATGAGACTAGGTCAGAAAAGCCCACCCAGCCTGTTAAACCGAAGGACAAAAGGGACCCTACCAAAAAGAAGAAAAAGCAAAAGGAGAAGGACATAGAGACAGAAAAGGACTTCACCACTGCACCTGAAGATGATGTGGAGCATCTAGCATCCACTCAGGAGCTAGATGTTGCTCGACCCGCAGCTCCTATGGAAGTTGATCAGGCTACTTCGCAATCGGTGGCGGCGAGCACTTCTAAGGTGTATCCTGTCCCTCCCCAGGTCATTTCATGTCTTCACAGTTGGACACCATTATCCTTCAATGGAACTGCCGTGATTTTTTCCACCACCTTGCTGAGTTGAAACAGCTTTTGTGCCACTTCTCTGCCACTTGTCTGGCCCTACAGGAAACTTGGTTTCCTGTTCGGCGGACCCCCCTCCCTCTGTGGCTACTGGGGTTACGATAAGAACCGCGTAGAATACGACAGGGTGTCTGGCGGTGTCTATGTTTATGTTCTTGCCACTGTTCCTAGTGCCCCAGAGCCAATTAACACGGCTCTCGAGGCTGTGGCTGTTAGAATATGGACAGGAATGGAGCTTACCATCTGTTCCCTCTACCTTCCCCCAGATGAGGTTGTCCCTCTTGCTGACCTAGCTGCCTTGTTCGCCCAGCTCCCCCCCGCCATTCCTCCTTTTGGGGGACTTTAATGCCCACCACCCTTTATGGGGTGGGGCCCAGATCTCGGGCCAGGGTAGGAACGTTGAGGCTCTCTTGGCACAGCAGGACATTTGCCTCCTTAACACTGGTGCTCCCACATATTTTAGCTTGACTCATGGCACATACTCGGCCATTGACCTCTCTCTTAGTAGCCTGGGTCTTCTTCCATACCTCAGTTGGAGGGTCCACGACGACCTCTGTGGTAGTGACCACTTTCCTATCCTGGTTTCTCTTCTTCAATCCTGACCCCCTGACCCCCTGACCAGCTGCCACGGTGGTCTCTTAATGGAGCTGATTGGGCAGCCTACACCTCAGCTGCTATGGCCATTACTCCGCTTCCTGGTGACATTGATATGGCAGTGGACGAGGTCACTATGGCAATTGTTTCTGCTGCCGAGGCAACTGTCCCCTGTTCTTCAAGTACCCTAAGGCATAAGTTAGTCTCTTGGTGGACACCAGAGATTGCAGAAGCTATCCGTGACCACCGGTGAGCCCTGCAACGTCACTGGCGTCATCCTTCCCTAGAGAATCTGGTTGCCTTTGAACGGCTGCGGGCCTGGGCTCGGCGGTTAATCCGGCGGAGCAAACAGGACTGCTGGGAACGATATGTTGCCACCATAGGTTCTCGCACCTCCCCATCTCAGGTGTGGTCGCGGGTTCGGCGCATTTTTGGCTTTCGCCCTCACGCGCCTGTCCCTTGCCTTTCTCTTCGGGGTACACTTTGTACTGACCCAGTCGCCATTGCCGAACATCTGGCAGAGTACTTCACTCGTATTTCCGCGACAGCAGGCTACAGCGCAGAATTCCACGCCATTAAAGAGCAGGCCCTTACAGCTTCCCCCGATACCTCTCCAGATCGAGACTGAATTCACAACCAGTTTCTTCACCATCTCTGGGCGCACTGTCAGGGTGAATTACTCGCCCTTTTTAACCGCATCTGGACGGAGGGCATTTTCCTACCTCGTTGGCAGGATAGCGTTACCATCTCGGTGCTGAAACCTGGTGCAGATCCGCTGGTGGTTGATAGCTATTGCCCTATCAGCCTTACCAACGTTATGTGCAAACTCCTGGAATGGATGGTGAGTTGGCGGCTCATGTGGATCCTTGAAGCTCGGGGCCTCCTATCCCAGCAACAGGGGGGCTTCCGTCAGGGCCGCTCAGCGATCGACAATTTAGTCTCACTAGAGTCGGCTATTCGTACAGCTTTTACTCGACGAGAACATTTAGTTGCTGTTTTCTTTCATCTTCGGAAGGCGTAAGATACCACCTGGCACCATCATATCCTTGCTACACTGCACGAATGGGGCTTACGGGGTCCACTTCCGATTTTTCTACAGAGTTTTCACTCCAATCGCTCCTTTCGGGTTAGAGTTGGCACTTATTTTAGCTCTGCTCATATTCAGGAAAATGGTGTCCCACAGGGCTTGGTTCTCAGTGTTCCCCTCTTTTTGGTGGCGATTAATGGTCTTGTGGCTGCGGTGAGCTCATCGATCTGTTCTTCCCTATATGCCAATGACTTTTGTCTTTTTACAGTTCCCCAAGTGTCACTGAACGGCGGCTGCAGGGAGCTATCCGTAAGGCACATTTTTGGGCATCCAACCATGGTTTTCAGTTCTCAGCCTCTAAGACCCGAGTGATGCATTTCTGTTGTCGTCGAAACTGTCCACCTCCATCCAGAGCTCTACTTTGCCAATGAACTCCTTCATATTGAGAAGACACATCGCTTCCTTGGCATGCTGTTTGATGCTCAGCTCACTTGGACACCTCATCTTCGTGAGCTTAAACAACAGTGCTGGCGGCACCTCAACATTCTTCGCTGCCTCAGCCACACCGTTTGGGGGGCTGCACGAACAACCCTCCTACAGCTCTATAAGGCCTTAGTCCAGTCCCGTCTTGCCTACGGGAGTGTGGTGTAAGACTCAGCAGCACCTTCAACGTTGCAGATCCTCGACCCGATTCTCCATTGTGCCGTCAGACTGGCGACAGGTGCCTTCCGCACTAGTCTGGTGACTAGCCTTCTTGTAGAAGCTGGATTCCCTCCGCTACGATTCTGCCAACAACAGTTGCTTGCGTCATACATCGCCCGTGTCCATGCCTTGCCCGACCACCCAAAACGCAGGCTCCTTTTTCCATCTTCTGCACTCCCCTCCCCACGACGGCGGCCTAGGTTGGGTCTCACGATTGCGGTCCGCTTTCGTTCCCTTCTCTCATCACTTGAGTCTATACCCCTTCCTCCATCCTTCCGGCTTGCGGCTTTGCTTGGGTTTGTCCCGCGACTCCAAGTCCTCCGTTCCACCTGCCAGTCTTCGTCAACAATTCTTGGCTCTTCTTGCCTCGTTTCGCGATGCAGAAGTAGTCTACACCGATGGTTCTGTGGTCGATGGACGCACTGGGTTTGCTTTCATCCATGGCGACTATGTTGAGCAGCACTCCCTGCCTTGTGGGAGCAGTGTTTTCACTGCGGAGCTGGTTGCTCTTTATCATGCACTCGCTCACCTTTCCTCCTGCCCTGGGGAGTCATTTGTCATATGCAGTGACTCCCGGAGTGGATTGCAAGCACTCGACCAGTGTTTTTCTCCGGACCCTTTGGTGCGCCGTATTCAAGGTGCTGTTTTTGCTCTCACCGAGTGTGGTCATTCAGCGACGTTTGTGTGGGCCCCGGGCCTCATCAGCATTCCATGAAACGAACGTGTCGATTGGTTGGCCAAGCAGGCCACCACTTCGCCACCCCTGGAGCTTGGTCTTGTGGAAAGAGACCTCCGGTCAGCCCTACATTGCAAGGTCCGCAACGTTTGGAGCTCTGAATGGTCTGTCTTGAACGTGCCAAATAAGCTCCGCATGGTCAAGTCGTGCACGGCCGTATGGAACTCATCCTTGAGGGGCACGCTTAGGGACTCAGTTGTTCTCTGCCGTCTCCGAATTGGACATACGCGGTTGGCCCACAGCTATCTCCTTTGTCGTGAGAACCCACCCAAGTGTCGCTGTGATGCAGGGCTGACAGTGGTCCATCTTCTGATGGACTGCCCCCTTTTAGCCCCCTTGCGGCAGTCCTTTAATTTATCAGCTGCACTTCCTTTAATTCTAGGTGACGATGCCTCTATAGCTGACTCAGTTATATGTTTTATCCGTGCAGCTGGGTTTTATCACTCGCTCTAGTGTGGGTGCTCTCGCATGATTTCTCAGGCTACACCCACTCCAGCGACTTTTAATTGTGACGTGGATACCAAAATAGTGTCTTTTATGGTAACAAGTTGTGTTGGTACCTCTATCAACGCTTTCCAGCTGAAGGTTCTTTGTTTGTAGTTGAGTGGTTGACCTTTTACCTGATCCATCAAACACTGTAGCCTGTTTTACTCTAGTCAACTATTTGCTCTGCTCCTTTTAAGTGTCCTCTATTTTGTGTTATCCTTGTGCTGGTCATGGTACCTTTTCTGCCATTCATCTTTCTCTTTCTTCTCTGTCCCTCCTCCCTTCATTACACTGGTCGCCACACGACGACCTTTGCAATAGTGACCACTTCCCATTGATTCTCTCACTCCATTCCCGCTCATTTTAGCTCTGTACCCCTTGGTGTTCCCTCCCTCTGAGTGCAGAGGTTAAGCTTTTACTGTATATGCCTTTTACAAGTATGTCTGTTTGGAACAGGGAACTGATGACCTCTATGTTTAGCCCCATCAAACCCCAAAACAAATCAACCCTCCTTGTCTGTGACGGATGGTGGCATGGCATCATGACTGGCTTTCGCCTGTTTCCCGCCCATTTGAATCATCATTCTGTTGTTATCCAGTGGAATTGTAATGGATATTACCGTCGCCTTCCAGAGTTGAAACCCCTTATTTCTTTTTACTATGCAACTTGTATGGTTCTACAGGAATCTCATTTTACAGATGATCTGTCACTGACTCTCTGTGGTTTCCGTGCTTTGTTGAAATCAGTTTGGCCCCCTGCGGGCCTCTGGTGGCGTTTGTACATCTGGACTCTGGGGTCACAGTTTGCAATCTTTATCTCCCTCCTGACAGGACTCTTACACCTGCTGCCTTAACTGCCCTTCTTGAGCAACTTCCTCCTCCCTCCTTCCTTCTTGGGGATTTTAATGCTCATCGTCCCTTGTAGGGCAGTGCATTTCCATCTAGTCGGAGTCTTCTCATAGACCAGTTTCTTGCAGACCACGACTTGTGCCTTCTTAATGATGGCTCCCCCACCCATTTCAGAGCTGGTCATGGTACCTTTTCTGCCATTCATCTTTCTCTTTCTTCTCTGCCCCTCCTCCCTTCATTACACTGGTCGCCACATGATGACCTATACGATAGTGACCACTTCCCATTGATTCTCTCGCTCCATTCCCGCTCCCCGATGGACAGATTACCTCATTGGCCTCTCTGTACTACACAGGTCGTTTATTCTACCTCTTTGTTGGGTTTTATTGATGATGTCCTACGTGACGTGTCTGATGCGATTGTTTGTGGTGCTAGCCTTGCTATCCCACACTTGTCTGGACCATTTCGCCACCGGCAAGTCCTGTGGTGGAATACGGCCATTGCCATTGCCGTCTGGGATCACCATCGAGCTTTGCAACACCTTAAGAGACACCCATCCGCTGCCAATCTTATTACCTTTAAACGCCTTCATGCCAAAGCCCTTTACTTAATCAAATGTAGCAAACGGGTGTGTTGGGAATGCTTTGTTCTTCCCTTGGTTCTAATGTCTGTAAGTCACAGGTATGGGCTATACTTCACTCTCTCCGAGGTTGCCATTGGCAATCTACCCTCCCGGGCGGCCTTCTCACGGATCCGTTGATTCTTGCGGAACATCTTGCGACCCATTTTGCAACAGCATCAGCATCAACCTCCTATCCGGCTGCTTTCCTTCACCAGAAACAGCGGGACGAAGCTTCCGCCTTATATTTTGCCCCTTGTCAGTCAGAATCTTACAACGAACCTTTTACTGAATGGGAACTTCTTTCCGCACTTTCTTCTTCTCATGATACGGCCCCTGGACCAGACTCCATTAATAACCAATTGCTTCAACATCTCAGTGCACCACAATGACGACATCTTGTCCAGGTGCTTAACTGTATTTGGCTCCTCGGTGACTTCCCTTCTCAATGGAGGGATAGCATTATGGTTCCCATCCTTAAGCCTGGTAAGAACCCCCTGTTTGTTGAAAGCTATTGGCCAATTAGACTGACAAACGTTGTTTCCAAGTTACTTGAATGGATGGTAGCCCGTCGGCTCAGTTGGGTCCTCGAATGGATCTATTGTCCCCTTAGCAGTGTGGCTTCCGAGAGGGACGGTCTCCAATCGATCATGTACTTCAATTGGAATCCGCAGTTCAGCAGGCTTTTTCCCAGTGCCACCATTTGGTTGCAGTATTTTTAAACCATAGCAAGGCCTATGATACGGCTTGGTGCCATTATATCTTACTTACACTTCATGAGTGGGGTCTTCAGGGCCCACTCCCGATTTTTATCTGCCAGTTCCTGTTCCATCGGTCATTCAGGGTTTGGGTTGGTACTGTATTTAGTTCTCCACAGACCCAGGAGAATGGCATCCCACAGGGTTTCGTATTGAGTGTATTTCTTTTCCTCATTGATTTAGACTGATTTGTGGCCTCCGTCGGGCCTTTGGTCACCCCTGCTCTGTATGTGAATGATTTCTGCATTTGGGTTAGTTCCTCTTTGATTGTCTCTGGAGAGCGGCAGCTCAAGGGTGCTATACAGCGTGCCTCTGCATGGTCCCTCTCACACGGGTTGCAATTCTCTCCTTTAAAAATGCAGTTGGTCCACTTCTGTCGCTGTACTACGGTCCACCCCACTCCAGAGCTCTACTTCAATGCACAATGATTACCTGTGGTCACACAGTTTCGTTTCCTGGGTCTTCTTTTCGACAACAAGCTCACTTGGCTGCCTAATATCAGACTTCTGAAGATAGGATGTTTCTGTAAACTCAGTGTCCTTCACTTCCCTGCTCACACCTCTTGGGGTGCGGATCATTCCACTCTTCTCCACCTTTAGTGCTGTCTTGCTTGGACTATGGTTGTCAAGTTTATGGTTCGGCTGCTCCTTCCACACTGCGCCTCCTGGATCCGGTCCACCATTGTGGTATCGGTTTGGCCACCGGTGCTTTCCCCTACTAGCCCTGTTGATAGTCTCCTGGGTGAAGCTGGGATCCCGCCCCCCTTTTCTGTTCGGCGGTTCCACCTTCTGGTTTCTTATGCAATCGCTGTCTGTTTCTCTCCCGCTCATCCTCTCTATTCTATCCTGTTCCCAGACCAAGGACGTCGCTCACCTGATTTCTGCCCTAAGGCAAGTTTACCGATTGGGCTGCACCTTGCGTTTCTTCGCCGTGATTTTAAGCTTCGTCCTGTCTCCCACGTTCCCTCTCCAAACACCCCCCCCCCCCCCCCCCCCACCCCCCAGTTAGTTCCTCAGCCATTGATTCAGATGGATCTCCCCCGAGGTCCGAAAGTTTCTGTTTCCCCGATGGTGTATGGTGTTCCATTGTTTTTTCCACCTTATTTTATGGGAGTTTCGGGATGCTGTTGTTTCTTACACTGATGGCTCTAAATCTGCTGATTGTCCTGTGTTGGCATGGAAAATCATCTCCTGCCAACTGCTTGTGAGGTGTTAACTGCGGAATTCATGGCAATTTCCCAGGCCCTTACTTTTATTAAATGGTCCCAACTCGACCTCGTTTCGTTATGTACAGACTCAATGAGTGGCCTTCAGGCTATTGACTGGTGTTTTTCCCACCATCCCTTGGTCTTGGCCATCCATGACCGTCTCGCTGATCTTCACCATGATGCTTGTTCCGTTGACTTCCTTTGGGTCCCTGGCCATGTGGGTATCCCAAGTAATGAGCTTGCTGATCGTTTGGCTGGGGGAGCAGTCACTTACCCCACCTTCTCTGTAACCCCTCCTGCAGTGGATTTATGACTTCATATCAAATCCTACTTCGCACAGTCATGGGCCAACTCTTGGGAGGCTACCTCCCTGTCTAATAAACTTCATGCGATTAAGGTGACACTTGTCCCGTGGCATTCTTCCTTCTGCCTCTCCCAAAAGGACTCTACCACTCGTGTCATCTCCGCATAGGCCATACCAGACTGACCCATGGTTTTCTTTTGCGTAATGAGCCACCCCCACTTTGTGGTTGTGGAGCCTTCCAGTCAGTAGCCCACATTTTGGTGGAATGCCCCCTTCTTTTGGCTCTGCGTACTAAGTACAGACTTCCCTGCACTTTACCTTTGCTATTGGCTGACGATTCCAGGATGGTTGAACTGGTTCTCAGTTTCCTCCATGAAAGTGGTTTTTATTTTCAGTTATAAGGTTTTTAATCTCCCTCTGGAGTAGGGGCAGGGTGGTGAGAGTTGGGGTGTTTCCCACTGTAAGCTGTGTTTGGAGATTCCTGACTCCCCTCCCTGGCCAAGATCCTGTTTTCTCTCCCTTTTACTCTGTTTTTATCGCTTTTTAGATTTGATTAGTTACAATACGCATTTTTACATTCTAGCTGTTGAACGCTCTTGAATAGCAGGTGGTCTTGCTTGTACTGCATCAGAGGTGGGATATTTCCTGCCTCTAGCATAGCCTTGGAGTTGCCCACTTGCTGACTACCCTCCTCTTTTTTCACCATTGACAACATGACTGCACTTTTACGTTTTTTAGCCTGTTACCTTTTATTATTATGATTCTCTGAGATGTAAATCCGTCCCAATTGACCACCTTTGACACAAGGGACTGATGACCTTGCTGTTTGGTCCCTTAAACCTCAATCAACCAACCAACCATCTGTATGCCAACCAAGGAGTAGATGCCTTTTCTTTTTGGACACCAAACTCCCACTAAAAACCATCTAAGCCAGGTGGTTATTGATGTGTTTGGGTGGCACTAGTTGAGAGAGTGCGAAACAATTTCTGTGTCGCATCATCAGTTTCAGGGTGCGGGGACTACAGTAAAGTGGCAGTGGTACATCAGTTACAAGCTACTAGACACCAGAGGCTGGTATTAGACTCTGGGAGGTACGTCAACAGGAAGCATGTAGTATGCAATTGTGGAGTAATTTCTGTGTCGCACGCATCGTCAGTGTGTGGTTGTGGGGACTACAGTAAAATGGCAGCAGTTACAAGCTACTAGAGACCTGAGGGCGAGATTAGTCTCTTGGAGATACGTCGGCAGGGAGCCTGTAGTATGCAATCGCGAAGCAATTTCTGTGTCACACAGGGGGATATCATTAAACATACTTTGCACATGAAATCAAGCATATCCCACATAATAATGGAACTGATTCAACTATCTGTGCAGATAGAAATGTAATAATTATTGTCTTTACTTCTCATCCTGTCCGGTAAGTCTCCCTTGATCTAGGGCTCTGGGTGCCTGTTTTGTAACTTCCCCAATTTCCTAAACCTTGCCAGTCCTCTTCCTTCACCCCTCCCTTCAACCCTTCTGCTGAACCTTGCGTGAACATTGAAATACGAATACACACTGATTCATGGCATGCCTCGCTCATCAAACACCACCATTTGCATTGGTATTGTCGTAGTGTGCTGTTTACAGTGCCAGTCCAAAATGGTTTAAAACAAATGATCAGCTTGCCAGCTGTCAGATGAGGTCAATCCCCCGGGGTTTTTACGGCAAAGGAATGTTGCAGTGGTGGAAATTTATTGACAGATAAGTGAGGCGTGTGGCCCAAATGTGATGAGTGATAGCAAAATGTTGAAGTGAGAGCTTTCAAGGATGGGTGGGGGAAATGCCCGTGATGAACCATGAGCAGGCTGACCATCAGTGATCTCAGATTATTTGGTCAATGTTGTCTACAAAAAGATTTGTGAACACCAGTGATTCACAATTTCAACTTTAGCTCTGTAATTTTTGAATTTGGGTAGAACAGCTGTGCACAAAATTGTGTCTGAGAATCTGCAATTTCCCAAATTGTGCGCTTGTTGGGTTCCCAGGCTGCTTACAGAGAAACAAGAAATGGAAAGAATGGGTTGTGCTCTTTGTTCTTTTGACCAGTATCATAAGGAAGGTGATTGTTTTTTTCAGAATATTCTCATGGGACAAGATGCCTCGCATCATCCCAGAGTCTACATGTCAGTCAATGGAATTGCATCACATGGCATCATTGATCAAAGTCCAGGCCAAGCAGATAATCTCAGTGTGCAGTGTTATAGCAACTGTATTTTGGAATGTTATGGCAGTTGTGTTTTGGGATTGACCTGGAGTTGTGTTAGCCAGTTGCTGCACTACCCTCACTAAACTTCGACATGCAATACAAAATAAGCTACATGGCCTTCTGACGTCTGGCGTTTTGTTGCTGCATGACAATGCCAGACCCCATTGTGTCATTCACACCCAAAATCTGATCCGATCTTTTGGATGGAAACAGATTGTCTGCCCTGAGTACAGTCCAGACTTGGCAGCCAGTGGTTTTCACTTGTTTCACAACCTAAAGTAGTGGCAAGTGCTTCACAGCAGATGACAAGTTGAAAGAAGCAGTTAAAGACTCGTTAGCTTCACAGATAGCGGACTTAATGACTTAGGGATACTAAAGTTTGTGGAACATTATGTCAAACGTTTAAATAAATATGGAAACTATATAGAAAAATAGAGAAACATGTAAGGAATTAAATAAAAACAGTCTTTTGAAAATAAATCTGTGGTAGTTTATGTTCTATAAGAAATTGAACCTTACTTTCTGAATGACCCTCGTAGAAAATCAGGATCTTGAAGAATTTATGCAGTTATGATCCATCCACCCTCCAGCACCTTGGCAAGTTTTTGCAGCAGCACAAATATGGGCAATAGATGGAAGTTGTCAGAAAATCTCTTTAAGAAATTAGACATTTTTCTATTGATTAATAGAAATACTTTAATGTTGCACACAGTGCTTTTGCCACCAGTGATGTTAAACTATGTAGCTCAAGCTTAGTACCAATGATACAAAGGCATGCTCGTGAAGAGTAGCTTAACAGTGACCATTACCCCACCTTCTTGGTGGTTTCATGTTGCCGACTAAAACCAAGTGAAAGACGTTGACTGAATCATCCAGGATGATACAAATACTGTTCTATAAGGGGCAGTCAAATGAAAATGAGGCAGTAAGTAAGTAAACTGTTTATTATTTCGAAAGTAATCACCATAACTGCTGATACATTTATCCTGTTGTGAGAGAAGATGGTCAGTGCAAAATGGAAAAATTTTGTGGTTGCCTGTGGAATTGCACATGCACCTCTTCGTCTGAAACAAATCGATGGCCACAAATGTCTTCCTTCAGGGCACCAAGAATATGGAAATTGTGTGGGGAGAGATCAAGACTGTAAGGAGGATGTGTAAGGGCTTCCTGGTGAAACTTCTGCAGCTTACTGAAAACAACCTTAAAAACATGTCATATAGGTCAGCAAATTCAAATGGATAATGGCAAGAGCACAGTATCTTACAAAACAACAGAAAAAGTACTGTTTGGAATACATGTTGCTTCAGTGACTGCACATTCACTGCCTGCTTAAGTGTGTGAAAAGTTGAAGTGCATAAGTTGATATGCCTTTCCAGCCAAAATGGCTATAATTGCCAGCAATGAAGTCTTTTATACTCAGCATAAAATGTATAGTTGTTAATAGTCTTTAGTCTCTTACCTAGTTTGGTGCAGCTCTCCAATGTTAATCTTTCCCATGGAAACTGTTTCTTCTTTGCATAACTGCTGCAATCTGCACCATTTGAACCTACTTGCTGTAGTCAAGTCATGGTCACCTCTCCTGTTTTTAGCTACCGCACATCCCTCTAGTACCAAATTGATACCTCCAGTAGTTATTCAGTTTCCCCTTCTAATCTTCAGCATTCATCTGTAACCCACATTGCAAGGTCCATTTTCTTCTTGTCGGAACTTTTTATTATCCAAATTTCATTTCAGTAAAAGGCTACACGAGACACATGCCTTCAGGAAGTAATTCCTATCTTCCAATTTTTATTTGGAGTTAGCAAATTTCTTTTTCACAGATGCTTTTATTGCTATTGTCAGTCTGCATTCCATGTTCTTTCTAATGTGACCATTGTCAGTTATTTTTCTGCCCAAATTGCAAATTTCATATACTTTTAGTGTCTCATTCCCTAATTTAATTCCCTGAGTATTACGTGACTTAAGATGACTACATCCATTACCCTTACTTTCCTTTAGTTGATGTGCATCTTGCAGTCCCATTAGCTCAATGGTTCTTCCAAGTCTTTTGACTTATCTGATACAATTGCAGTATCACCGACAAACCTCAAAGTTTTTAAATATTCTCATCAACTTATTATTATTTTTTAAATTTCTCCTTGGTTTCAGTTACTGCTTGTGCAGTGTACATATGGAATAACACTGAGTATAGGCTACAATCCTGTCTCACTCTTGCCTCAATTTTGAATTCCCTTTTAGATCCTTTGATGCTTATAAATGCAGTGTGGTTTCTATATAAGTTGTAGATAACCTTTCACTCTCTGAAATTTATCCTTACTACCTTAAAAATTTCAAATAGTGTATTACAATCAACATTGTCAACAACTCTCTCAAATATACAAATGCTATAAAAGTGGGTTTATCTTTCTTCAGTTGTCTAAGATAAATTGTAGGATCAGTCCTGCCTTGTCTGTTCATACATTTTTTAAGAACCCAAACTGATATTCGTCGAAGTTGGCCTCTTTGTCTTTCCATTTTGCTATAAAAAAATTGTAATCTAAGTCTGTGATTGTTTTGACTGCCTCATATATCTTGCATACAAAGTGCAATAATTTTATCAGGGTATGTTCTGTCAAGGATCTTAATAATTCTGAGAGAATGTCATCTACTTCATGCCTTATTTCCACTTAAGTCTTTATCAAATAATTCTTGTGGTATCATATTTCCCATCCCACTTTTATTTACTTCCTTTTCCATAAGAGGGTCTTAGAGTTAGTTTAATTTGTATGGCCCTTCTAGGCCTATATATTCTTTCCACTTTAGTCATTCCTTCTTTTCTTAGTACTGGTTTGCCATATTAGCTCCTAATATTCATACAGCTTCTTCTCTTTCCTCCAAAGTTCTTTAAATTTATATATGGGCAACATCCAACCTTCGCATAGTCATTAATGTTTCTGCAGCTATCTGTATCTCGTTGACCCATTCCTGCTTTGTACCTTTTGTACTTTCTGTCTGAATTTGCCTCTGATATCTTCCAGTGTCTCCAGCACTCGTACATCGTACTTTTGGGGAATATAATACTCTCTCCTTCCACTCCATGAAGCATTAAACATACAACACCCATATTACTGATGAGGAATTTAATGGTAATTACTGATGAGGAATTTAATTGTGCAGTAGCACAGTGAGAGATGCCTCCTCAATACCTGACAGAATATGTTGCCATCACCTCACTAATAGTGGGAAATCAGGCATACTAACAACATTCAACAAGATATGCCAAAAAGGAATTTTGCTAACCCAGAAGAAATAAAGTGTAACGATACAAATTATGAAAACTGACAGAAACCTCACAGTTAGGACAATTATTAACTGATTAGCTTAATTGCCCTTCTGTGCAAATTAAGTCTTTTGTCTTAGTGTTGGATCGACTCCTAGTAATATGTGAACAAGAAAATTGAATACTGCAGTTGGCTGTTTTAAATACCACCCTTTTAGCCATTGCAATAAATGGAATTGTAACTGCCACAGAACCTAATGTTTATTGGCAGTATATGTTGACGAGATCTTAGCTTCTAGTACAGTTCCGCACCTGGCCGGTCCAACAGATATCTCCAAATGCCTTTACGTGGAACACAGACATAGGTTAAAGCGTGGTTGTTGTATTTCATTGATGAAATCACATGTTGTACCCTTTTGCAAACTTAGCCCTTTTCATCCACATTGCAAATTGTACTTATATCACCAAACATTAACAGTTGTTAACTGTGCCCAGTTCCTGTTCTTACTACTCATTAGTAAACTGGTGTGAGTGTCACACATCAAGCAGACAAAGGCTACTTGTCTACAGAAATTTATATTACTTTGGAAATATCTTCTGGGAGGAAATGAAGTCTCCAAAAATTCTGTGTATCATGTACCTTAACTTGACTACTGTTATGGGAGCATCATTATAGGTCCACTAAGCCATATGCACTAGTGTTATTAAGTGCTGTATATCACAGTGGGATCTGGATCACAACAGCTTTTGTATATGAACCCAATAGACAGCCTTCTGGTGGAGGTAGGTAATACTCCATTGAAAATAGTGTTTCAGCAACTTCTAATTAATAGTGGGCCTGAAATAAATAAAATGCCAAAATACTTTTGTTATTCAGTCTTCTTCCACATACTAACATTTGGTTATTTAGAGATCATTTATAGAATGGTGGTCAGCTATGTTATGTTTTACTGGTGTTTACAAAGAGCCCTCTTAGGCCCTGGGCACTCAAGCTCTGCTCATGACAACGTTAGTCTCACCATAGCACATCCTCTCTCCTGCCACGTTACTGGATCTCAAGCATGCCATTAAGAATGACAGTTACAGGAATTTACCACTATTGATTCTTCTCTGTACTGCAAAAATTTGATGCTTCTGCAAGATATAGGCATATGGTTCCAAAGGTGGATAAACAGTTGGTATCCATATTTCAATAAGAATTTCTTCAAACACTACTCTCTACCAAGTGAATGTAGGCATTTGTGTAGTGGAATTGATAGTTCTACTTTGATTGTTCATCCATACCAGAACTTGCTCCATCCAAGAATCTCTTCAATTCTGTGATTCTCAGCAGTCTCCGGGCAATAATAAGATGCTTTCCAGTGCAGCCTAGTCTATGGTATCATAGTGCTCTTATATAACCTTTACAGAATAGGGAACACATTTGGAATTGAGCCACATTGGCATCCTAAGTAATGGTCACATTGATGAGGTAACTGAGGCAGTTTGTCAGATGGAACTGTTGATGCTTCGATCCCCTGGAGCTGGTGTAAGGATGTAGCTTCTGCATAAATTGGAAGAGGTGTGGCAAATAAGCACCTATCTCAACATACTCAGGATGATAAGATAACACTAAACAAAAGAATTTACTCCATAGCTCTTCCCAAGGAAAGTTGATTTTCCTGTATCATATTCACACTGTACACATTAAGCTCGCATGTGGATATATCTTCCTACTAGACACCAGATCAGGTGTCGCTGTATAAAAATTTCAACAATTCAAATATTGTTGAATGCCTAGATATATGAAAGCTGTGGCACACAGTTAAAACAATCCTTACCACAGATTCTGATGGATGACTAATGCAAACAGTGTTTACTCTAACCCAAGAACACTATGATTTAATGGTTGAACACTACCCACACAAGGAAGACAAGGACCAACACAATTAGCGATACCCAATTGGCCGGTGGAACCTTGTGTTCCAGCATATATTGACATTACTTCCAATAGGTGTTGCAGCCACCAGGCTGTTCACGCAACTGCTGTTGTGTTAGCAAGCCGGGTGGCCTCTGACAGATGAATTGAGCACAAACTTCATGCTTGAAGTATGAAGCGGTGCGCACACAAACTGGTAGTTCCAGCACTCTTCTTCCTTTACGAAGAAGTGAGCACTGTGCTCACAGCCATTCTTCTGCGGTCGACGTAGGTTGTTGAGTCACGTGATTAGATACCACCGGTGCATAGGGTCATATGTGGCACAAGTGCGGACTGGTGTGCAGTGCGTACCTACCTGTGAGAGGCCATATAGGAGGACAGGCAATGCTGGTGCAGCTTCCATATCCACATCAGAGTCCAGACACAGGGAAGGAGATGGCAGCAGAACTGGTGGCACCAACTATGCTGGAGGTGGTAGAGATGGAAGCATTGGCTGCAACAGTGTAGCCGGGTTCCCAACATGGCCCCTGACAGCTGAAGAAGGCACCCACAGCAGAAGAGACAGTTTTGAAAACATCGGCAGTGGCAGTGAAGGCGAGGGCGCTAGCCATGATGTACAAAATGGTTCGGCAGATGAAGGCACGAGGCGGTGGAGGTGCACACAGCGTGCAGCCGCCCACACGAGGTCGTATCTGGTCGATGCATCGTGACACCCTCCCCGCAGCCATGTGGATGTCGCAAAGGCTTGGCCATGCGTAATCTAGATTACTACTGGCATCCATTTTGTCTGTAATTTCATGGTGAACATGGGGTGTGGCAACGCAGCAATAGATTCAATATGGTGGCACAGTGGTTTAATGCCAGTATGCGACACTTCAAAATGCAAATAAATAATTGATGATTGAGAAAGCTCTCTTGTTAAAATTGTACTTTAACCCCGCACACTGTAAAACAGAAAATAGAGCACAAAGGTTTTGCAGATGATCCTCTTTAGTCACCAGACAATACTGTGTCATCTTAATAGTTGATGCAGGAGAGAGAGAGAGAGAGAGAGAGAGAGAGAGAGAGAGAGGGAGAGAGAGAGAAGAAAAACTAAAAAACTGCTGGTGCTCATGCCTCACCAAAAGACAAATGCTGGCATGGATAAAACCTAAATGGGGCATTGATAACTAGATGGCATTTAGATTTCTCATCTACCAGCAGCCGTAGATATGCATCTGCCAAGTCAGTCTTTGAACAATAATGCCCCCCCCCCCCCCCTACCCCATCCCAATAATTTTGCTAACAGCTCATCAGGGCAATACAAAGGACTGGTCTCAATCATTGACTGTACATTAATAGATTTTAAAATCCACCTCAGAGGCATAATTTACTGGTAGGTTTTTTACTGTCACCTTTGGTGTTGACCATTCACTGGAAGAAATAGGTTGAATAACATCAAGGGATTGAAGATTGATCTAATTCTGCATCTGGTTGATCCTGTAAAGTTACTGGCACCATGCGGGCCCAGGAAAAACAGGGGCAGACAAACTGTTTCATAGTAATACAGGTCTGAAATTCTGTTGCACAACCCAGTCCCAGAGAAAACGGAGGCAAATTTGGCACAGAGAGCACCTTACTGTTGATATGGAACTTTATCAAAAACCACATGCATTTCATCATTGATGGAGAATCCAAACAGCTTAAAAGCATCCAAACCAAACAGATTTTCAGTGTAAGCATTGTCAGCAAATAGGAATGTTAATGAACCACAGCCTTGTAAGTTACAGGTTCAGAAAACTGTCCAAGAATTGGAATCTGTTGCTTGTTATAACTCACCAGCTTGTGTGACACTGGAGTCAGAGGGACAGAACCCAAATCTACATAAATCTGAGATTTCATTGCTGTTCCACTCGTGTCCACCTGCATTTGAACGGTTTGTTAAACACATGCATTTCAGTGTATGACTTGTGTTATGACACTGTCACTGCTGACTCACCGAGCACATCCATGTTCATTTCATCCTCACTCAGGTTTGGAAAGGAGTTACATACAGAAGCAAAGTGACCTTTCTTATGGCACCTATTACACATTGCCCAGTGCTTGAGACATGTGGTCCATTCATGTTGAATGAAGCAGTGCGGGCATGAGACCAGCGGAGCATGTGACTGTTGCTGTTGTACATGTGACTGTTGCTGTTGTACATGTGGACTGTTGCTGTTGTACATGTGGACTGTTGCTGTTGTACATGTGGACTGTTGCTGTTGTACATGTGGACTGTTGCTGTTGTACATGTGGACTGTTGCTGTTGTACATGTGGACTGTTGCTGTTGTACATGTGGACTGTTGCTGTTGTACATGTGGACTGTTGCTGTTGTACATGTGGACTGTTGCTGTTGTACATGTGGACTGTTGCTGTTGTACATGTGGACTGTTGCTGTTGTACATGTGGACTGTTGCTGTTGTACATGTGGACTGTTGCTGTTATACATGTGGACTGTTGCTGTTATACATGTGGACTGTTATTATTGTAGACGATGATTACGTGTACGATGCTGAGATGTCTGCTGGACTGTTACAATAGTGTCTGTTCCATTTCAAACTGACTGAAGTCTGGGAGGGGGTGAGAGGAACTGATTTGTGAAACTTCGGACCAGACTTCTGTCTGACTACTTGCAGCCTGTGAAACTTCAAATGACTGATCTATGTTCAATACACCTGCAAGTGTAGAATTTTCACACTGTAGAACTTGCTCTCGAACTTCCCTATCAGGAGCAAAACCTATGATTTGCATTTGTCACAGAGTTATGACGATGTCTAAGACCACGTAGTTCTGCTGACCATGGCCTGTATGACTGTTTTGGCTGTTTTTGGGAGAGGTAAAACTCCACATGAGTAGCAATAGTGAGAGTATGTTTACAGTGATAGGTGGAAAGTAGTAGCTCACACAGCTGACTGAAAGAAAGAATTGAAGGTTTTTGTAAGGGAGTGAGCTGACATAACAACTGATAATGCAAGATGAAATTTACTACAAAAAAAGGACCTTGCACAGGTTTATATCTGTCACCCAAGATACCTGGAAATGTTGCCGCTTGTGTTTTTTGTAAGCATCCCAGTCTTCTGGTGCATCATTGTTTGGAGGAAACAGCAGTGGATATGTTGTTGATGGGGCCGCAGGTTTTGCCAGTGTAGTTGTTAAACTGGAAATAGCAAATGTCTGCACCTGCTGTTGCTCAAGAAGTGATTTAAGCACTGCCTCTCCAGGAATTAAACTCAAAGAACCAATGACGGAAGTGAAACGTGGAGCTGAATCTCATTCTCATCGCCAAAAAAGTGTTCTGACCCAAGAACACTCTAAACTATTGCTCAAACAGTACAAGCACATGGAAGACAAAGTACAATACAATTATCAATACACAAGTGGCCAGAGGAGCCTTGCGCTCCGGCCTATATGGACATTAGATCCAACAGGGGGCACGACTGGCGAGCTGCGCATGCACTGCTGTCGTATTAGCAAGCCAGATGGCCTCTAGTGACCAAATCAAGCACAAACTTTACACACGAACTGTGAAGTGGCGTGCACACACACACACACAACATTGGTAGTTACAGCACTGTTAAAATAACTACAAGAAAACAGTTATTATCACAAAATCTAATTTCCTTGTTAGGAAAATTGAATTTATCAATAGATACAACTTGAGAACCCTGTATCCCTGGAGGCTTTCAATCCTAGTGTATTTCATATGTTCATTACCATCTTCATTTTTTCTTTATTGTACTTTTTATTTAATCATGTCTCTTCATTTACCATATTCGTATTTCAATAATTTGTTACATAGGTAGAGCACCACCATTTAATGCCATTAATTGCTTTTTTCCTCCAGAAATCAGAAAAACCACATGTAATGTCTCTCTTAATTTTTCCTTATCCCTTGCAGTGACCCTTCCTTGTTGACAACATGGGGAGATCGTGCCCTCTGCAACAAGATTCTGTTCTGGGAGAAAGGGGAAGGGGTGGTTCACAGGCCATTCTTATACTGACATGCAATTTCTTATACAGCTATTAGTGTTACTAGGAAATGAGTGACTAATAACCCCATTGTTAAATCTGATTAATCCAAATTCTTTCACTTCCGTTTTAAGAATTTTTGTGAAGCATCTTTTCAGTGGAGAAAGAGTAGTAATGCAAAAAATTTTTAAATTCAGTTGCAGACAACCATATCGCCAATGTGACATTTAATATGCTCTGACAGATTGTTGAGTTCTTACGTAGCCTTGTATATTAGTCCTTTTTGTGTTAATGTTAATTTATTGATATATTTAGGGAGATTGTATTTGATCCTAGTGTGACATTGTAACATACTTATATAACACAGGTTTTTTTTTTTTTTTGGGGGGGGGAGGGGGGGAAAGAGAACTGGTGATGTATATGTTGTAAAGCATTTTTCAAAGTACGAAATTCTGTTATTAAGATGGCTCTGCTGGATATTCTAGAACAAGCAATCAGTATAATTTTTTAATGCTTCAGTATGCTAAAAACTCTGCCACCCTAAGTCCAACTTCCCCAATAAATGTTCTATATCACCTATCTCAGGAATCATGCATACTGAAAATGTGACTGACCTAAGACATTATATTAATAGTAGGATATGGATTTTCCAGATAATGTAACTCTTTCTACTTCAAATTATTCATTGATAATAGTAGACTATCCTTATACCTCTTGAAGTTTAAGAAGCTCTGAATTATGTATACTGAGTCTCATCAGATATCTTATTAACTACTTTTCAGTAAGAAAACTGCTACTAGTTTTTATTCCTATGCTTGTATTAACTGTAAAAAGGACAAAATTTGCACCTTCTGACAATGAAAATGAAATTTTTTTACATATATGAGAAACAACAGAGGATCCAAAATAGAACTCTGTGGTGTGCCGCGTTTGATTCGCTTTTCAGATGACAACATTCAAACCTGCATGTGGCCATCCTGATTTAGGTCACTCTAGCCAAGTGTCAGGATGGTTCCTTTGAAAGGGCATGGCTGCTTTTCTTCCCCATCCTTCCCTCATCTGATAACCTCACCTTTTAATCTCCTCCCCCATTTCAACCCAGTCCAACCTGTGTCTGATTGGTTCACATTCTGAGTGCATATTTCGACATGAACAACATGGAACTGAAGCATTTTGTTTTCTTCCATGCATATAAGACAAAATGATACTGATATGCCCATTATTCCATAATATCTAAAACGTTACATCTGTATTTACTTGTACACTCTGCAAGGTACTGTCTTTTGCACGGTGGATGGTACATTGTATTTTTTATTTTCTGTTTTGTCCATTTTCATATTGAGCAAGGGAAAAGTGACTATATAGGCCTCTGTATATACCCTAAAATCTCTCTTATTCTCATGACAGCTACATATGATATAAGGTGGTGTCAGCATAATAGTCATGCAGTCTTCTTTGAATATGAATTGTCGAAATTAATGCATTGTGGCTTCACAATTTTTCATCAAAGATTTCCATTTAAGTTCCCTTAGCATTACTGTTGCACTTTCATATTGACTCTGCCAACCTGTGGTGTATCCTAGCCAAATGTATCAGAATTTGTTTGATGCCCATCGTCATGCCTACTTGAAAAGGACCCTCAACACAGCAACAGTACTCTAGATTTGGTCACACTAGCATCTTGTAGGTGATTTGTTTTACAGACATGTTGCATTTTCCCAGAATCTTTCCAACAAATTGAAGTTTTTCATTTGCCTTCCTGACTGAATACTGATTTTCTGTAACTGTCCCATTTCATATCGCATCCTAGTATTTCTCCTAAATACTTGTACAGTGTGTTGTGTTAAAAGATATTCTCCACTAAGCTTCTAGTCTGATGTTATTCGGTTCTTTCTCTTTGTTGTAGGCATTGTCACACGTATTCCCATTTAAAGCGAGCTGCAATTCATTTCACCATGTGGAATTTTTGCGCAAGTCTATCTGCAGTAGAACAGTGCCCATCTGCTATAACTTACCAAGTCCTGTCAGTCGAATATTCATCGAGCTAATCACATATATGTTCAGAGGTACTCTGTATGATTGTATCTTGGCTATGATGAGACATCATGATTCACACGATCCGAAACAATACACAGATAAACGAATACTCTCAATCTTATAAATTTTGGTTAATTGACTCTAGCATATCATCTACACAGCCAGTTCAGTTGACAATGATGTTTGAAATCCAATTTATTTGCTACTTTATTTTTTTTTAAGTAGGAGTTTTATAAGTTCTGTTGTGCACTGTTTTTTCAAATACTGTCTCTCATGAGATGAATCATTAAGTCTTTATCAATGTTTTATCACCGTTTTCGTGAAGTGGCTTGATAATGGCATATTTAATTGTGTTTGGGAAGATGTTGCTTTGAAAAGATTCATTATTTAAGTAAATTAAAACATTACAGCGTTCAGCTGAACTGATTTTATTTTACCACTAATTACAATGTAATCACTAGGCTAAGCATTTAGTTTTAAGAGAGTTGAAAACTTATTTTGGAGATGTAGCAAATAATTGGATTTTATCAAACTTGTTTTGGAACGCTGAAAATGTAGGCTACCTAAAAAGTATGTTGTCAGGCTTAATTTGTCTCCTACACACAGAAAAAGTCATTAAAAGTATCTGCAATTTTGAGAACTATCATTGATCACTTCATTGTTTACCTCATTTCCTCACTAATTTTTCCTGTCGCATTGTTGTGCACTGTTCCAAATAGGTCTTACCTGTTGCCAGAGGAGCTTATTTTTTTCTTGAATAGGATACTTTTTGATGATCTGATGACTTGGCTTGTAATTTTACAAACAATTTGTAACGTGAAATAAGCCCATTATCAACTGTGTCCCTTGATGCTAAGTAAACTCTTCTGATAGTCTGAGTAATATTCTGATACCCGACAAAAAGTTTGAAGTGATAAATTGAAGCAGATAGTCTGAATATAAGAAGTCAGTAACAAGTAGTGAAAAGGAAAAATAAATTATCGAAACTTGTCAAATGTAAAGCTGGACATGTTTTTACTGTAGGTTTAATCCTGTAATAAAGGGTGTACATAAAGTCCGGGAACACTTCCAATTATTTATTGCATAAGAACCAAATACTGTACAGATATCATACATATGTCATTTTGAAGAGAAACCCTGAAAGTGTTTTTTAAATGTATACCGCCAAAGCGTAGTTTGGTAGTTTGCCGATAGTCAGCGCTAGTTGCAAACATGGCGAGTTCAGGTGCGGAGCGAGCTTTCTGTGTGTTGGAGTTTGACAAAAACAAGTGTGCTACAGCTGTTAAACGTATCTTTAGAACCATGTACGGTAAGAAACCACCAACAAGGGAGGCCATTTACCTCTGGCACAAAAATTCGTTAAGACGGGTTGCTTGTGCCCAGCAAAGAGAGGCGGATGTCCCAGTGTGAGTGAAGTGAATGTGGAGCGCGTACAAGATTACCATATTAATGTCTGCCGGGTCACTCCTGGTTCGCATGTCAAATGTTTGTAATTTAAAAAAAAATGAATAAATAAAATAAAATAAAACTTTCAGAGTTTCTCTTCAAAATGCAATATGTATGACATATGTACAATGTTCAGTTCTTGTGCAATAAATAATTGAAAGTGTTCCCGAATGTTGTATACACCCTTTTATGTGCTAAGAAAAGAATCTTGTTGTTTGATTTATTGCTTTACAATTGCTGAGCTATGACTATTTAAGACATATGATTCTTCAGATGTAATATATTCACTTTTCTGATTAAAACAGGAATTGTCAAAATCATTACTTTCATGATGGTACACTGCTGCAGTATGTGGTGGCCACCAGCAGAATCCATTAGTGGCTTTATTAACTTGGCAGTTTTCATGCTATTTAGTGGATTGACAATATGTAATTTCCTAAATGCCATTTTTGATGGCCCAGGATACCTACCACCAAACTGGCAACCAGTGAGTAATCTACTCAACAGTTTCTTTACTGTAGATGTAAATTAATTGGGACTTCAATGTAATTATCTTCACATATTGTTATGGTGAAATGCACTGAAACACACTATGCAGGTTTATGACCAAATGTAACCAGTTATTATCATTAAATGTAACCAGGTATATGTAGTGAACCACTTATTATTATTGAAACTTTATCAGATTAAGTAGTGTTAGTAAGGTCAGTTTTGGGTCA
The DNA here is from genome assembly GCF_023864275.1 of Schistocerca cancellata. Taxonomy (NCBI): domain Eukaryota; kingdom Metazoa; phylum Arthropoda; class Insecta; order Orthoptera; family Acrididae; genus Schistocerca; species Schistocerca cancellata. Next base: position 597,847,038 of record NC_064626.1, read on the forward strand.
GCCTTGTTTTGTCATGAGCTAGTGTCACTTAAAACTCTTTCAAAATTCAGAATCAGTGTTGTTAATTAGTTTTGTACATTTCTAGCAGTAACTGAAGACTTTGTTCTTTTCTCTTTTGATGGTGGATAGGAGAATCCAGATGATTCGGAATACCTGCAGTTCTGTAATGTGTGTCATGGTTATAAAGCTCCAAGATCTCACCATTGTGGGAAATGTAAGTATATGGGTTTTGCTGGGAGCCAGGAAAGTTCCTTTGGCACTGGTTTTTATCTTGAGCATTTCTTAAAATGCATGGTTGGAAACAAAAGTAAACAACTGTAAAATGTTTGTATTGCTGTCGGCTGCCAAATGAATGCAGACATTAACATAACACACTATTTTGACAAGAGCACAATGTCATCATCTTCAGGTGATACTGTAGAATGAGCAGCTTTGCTACATTGTGCATCATTTATGGTCTTAATACTCCCTACCCCCTTCCTCACTGCAGGGCCGAGCATCGTGTCAGGTGGTGTGGTGGAGGGGATGCACTCACTGAATGCTGGGTGTGAACTCTGCTCCATTAGTGCTTCTGTCATCCCAGTGGGTTCGGAAATCATTCTCAGTCAAGAGTGTGACTGCAGTTGATTGAGTAGTGGGTTCTGTGCTTCACTGAGAGTGAAACGGCTATCTCTAAGGATCAGGCTATAGACAGCTTGCATGTAAACAGGTTCTGTTAGAACACAGTCGCAAAATGATGAAGGCTGTTGTAGCTCTTCTGTTTGTTCATATTTCAATTTTATTCATATCTCATGGAGTTCCTTGTAGCTGTACGATCAGCAAACACAGATTTTGTTGGTTGCTTGAGTTCAGTATGTCTCCCGTGCTCCTGGCACCTGTCATCATCTGTCTGCACAGTCTGCCCAATTTATACCTTAACATATTTGAATGGAATGTGATAGACACGCAGTTTATGGTACCCCAAGTCATCCTTCACCAAACAGAATAATGCATGTGTGTTTGGAAGTTGTCAGAGAAAGCATTTAATGTCATGTTGTGTCAAAATTGTCAGTTTTGTTCGACACTTTGCCGACTTATGATGGATACACCATTGTCTTAACCATATTGTTGTGTTCTATTTTCTCGGCCTGCACCTTCTGCCTGAAAGTCGTATGTCTCCCTCCGTACCCATTCTCCTTGAATACATCCTTAGTCCGCAGTATCTTGGCTCAGTGTAACATTAAATGCCTTTTCCGTCCACCCCTGAAAGTTTGTGCCCTATTAGGTACAGTGATGGGGTTTCATAAACTGGGTTTCAACTGTAGTTCATCCAAGTTGGTGGGGCAGACATGAGCAGACTGTGCAGACAATCAAAGAAATGTGCCGGAAGCACAGGAGACACACCAAACTCAAGCAACCGAGAAAATCTGTGGTTGCGGAACATTATGTTGCTGAATGAAATATGAACAAATGGAGCTGCAAAGATAGACTATGTTCATTGTGGGTCTGTATTCTAAAGGAGGCTGTTGAAATACAAGTGATTGATAGCCTGATGAATAAAGGCAGTGAAAATATGGGAAGGCAAGTCTTCTCATTGTGAGGATGCTCTGCCTGTCCTCTTATTACCAGAGTCATTAACACATCACAAAGTTATGATTTCATTCATAGGCAGTATTTTTGCAGTAAGGTGGTATATATTTTTGCAATATGAAATTGTCATCACTGTGACAGATTAATCTGTCATGAGTGGAACTCTACAAACCTTAGGAAAATATAATTTATTAGAAAATGGCAGCAGAGGATTTTTATCACATGCATAACTATTTTAGTATACCTTAATTATATAAAAGCACATAAAAAGTGTTTGTTCAGTTCTGCTAGTGCATCAACTTGACATTTATGTAAGTGTGATTAATTCACTATAAAAAAATCTATGGTTGTAATTATTGCATACAGTGTGTACGTTTGGTGATATGTCATGGCATTATGCTTCATTAATGAAGATATTTATATCTGCTTATATGTGCTATAAGCCAATATTTAGTGTTTTTTGTAGTATGCTTCTAGTACTTTACATACCTGTTTGACCATTTTCTACTGATGAATTTTTTCCTAAATTTCAATATAAAATAGTGAAGTTGACAACTGTATTTCATTTTGAGAAAACGTCACAAACTCCCTCTGTGCCCTTTAGTCAGTAGTGGAAATATACCCAAAAGAGAGAATGATTCATAACATTCAAGACACTGTCGTAAACATTCAGAACCAAGGAAAGCAGTATACTTGTTGGATCTCGTGAAATGGGAATCAGGGGCAGTGACATAGGGATGCAGGAGCCAAAGATGCATGTTGGGATAGCATAGAATAAGATCATCCTGTCCCCTTAATGCTCTTATCTTACTAATGAGAAGAAAAGATGTGAGTATGCGAAGAAGAGCATTTTCTAATAATGATCAACAAACTGTAATCAATAAATCACAGCATTTGACCACAATACTTGTTCTGCCACCCACAGAGATGGATGGAAGTGGTGATGTCCAAACTGATAAATGACCTTTTCCCACAATCTGCAGCTACCCTTTTAGACAAAATGATCCTCCAGTATACAGTGTGTGCAATATAACCTTGTCTTTTAGCTAAATGCATTTTATTTTGTAACAAAGAGTGGCCTTTAGATTTTCCAAAGATTTGTCATCAATTGTAGCTGACAACACTATTATTGTAAAACTTTCAAAATTTTATCTTTTATGGGGCCTGCTCTTATGGAATGTTTTTTATCAAGTGAACAACCAGTCACAATTAGTCAGTAGTGTGATTTTACCTCTCGTATTTTCTCAGGTGTGATCTTTTTTACTATGAACATGTAGTCAAATGAACATAAAACCAAGATGTTAAAAAGTTTTTAATGTAATTTGTGAGCAGTCAGTTTTAACTATTTTTTAATGGCCTTGCTCCTTTTCCCTCTCAGATACACATTTTTCTTACTATCCATTTTCATATTCTATGTAATTTATCTCCATCATTTGTAACAGCATGCATTGTCAATTTTAACTTCCAACCATTCAAAGGGATGCTGTTGAACAATGCCAACCTCTCATCACCACCACTATCACAGTAGGATTACTTCTGAATGGTTACTTTGTGCATTTCACAAAATTCATACATTTATAATCGGCAAGGGCACTCACAACCATGTTGTTGAGCATCATCATACTCCTTGGATTTTGTCCCATCTATAAAGGTGTGCCTATTGGTAGATATTCAGGTTAGTGAACACGTATTGCTTCTGAATTACTATTTTATTAATCCTAATGCACCAGATTGTGTGATTGTATTTTAATCCTCAAATTTTATCTTTTGACTGTACTACCGTAGTGTATCTTCTGTTTCATGTTAGATGCTATGTTATTGACTGATAAAATTATTTACCTAGATGGATAAAAATCTACTCGCCAAGTGGCGGCAGAACACACACACAAGATTGTTGTGATTGACAAGCTTTCGGAGCGAGTGGCTCCTTCAGGCAGAAGGGTTGAAGGGGAAGGAAGAAGTGTGAAGGAAAAGGACTGGAGAGGTCTAGGAAAAGGGGTAAATTTTGGGAAAGTCACGCGGAACTGCGGGTCAGGGGAGACTTCCCGTACAAGATGAAAGGATGGCCAACCACAACAATCTTTTAGTTTTATCATTACCAGATTATTGACTGAGTGGTAGAAATTTTGGTTTATTTGTAATTGTGATGGAATTGGTTTTGTTGTATATAGATAGTGAAAACTGGCTGATGCTTACAGGGTTATTACAAATGATTGAAGCGATTTCACAGCTCTACAATAACTTTATTATTTGAGATATTCTCACAATGCTTTGCACACACATACAAAAACTGAAAAAGTTTTTTTAGGCATTCACAAATGTTCGATATGTGCCCCTTTAGTGATTCGGCAGACATCAAGCTGATAATCAAGTTCCTCCCACACTCGGTGCAGCATGTCCCCATCAATGAGTTCGAAAGCATCGTTGATGCGAGCTCTCAGTTCTGGCACGTTTCTTGGTAGAGGTGGTTTAAACACTGAATCTTTCACATAACCCCACAGAAAGAAATCGCATGGGGTTGAGTCGGGAGAGCGTGGAGGCCATAACATGAATTGCTGATCATGATCTCCACCACGACCGATCCATCGGTTTTCCAATCTCCTGTTTAAGAAATGCCGAACATCATGATGGAAGTGCGGTGGAGCACCATCCTGTTGAAAGATGAAGTCGGCGCTGTCGGTCTCCAGTTGTGGCATGAGCCAATTTTCCAGCATGTCCTGATACACATGTCCTGTAACGTTTTATCGCAGAAGAAAAAGGGGCCGTAAACTTTAAACCGTGAGATTGCACAAAACACGTTAACTTTTGGTGAATTGCGAATTTGCTGCATGAATGCGTGAGGATTCTCTACCGCCCAGATTCGCACATTGTGTCTGTTCACTTCACCATTAAGAAAAAATGTTGCTTCATCACTGAAAACAAGTTTCGCACTGAACGCATCCTCTTCCATGAGCTGTTGCAACCGCGCCGAAAATTCAAAGCGTTTGACTTTGTCATCGGGTGTCAGGGCTTGTAGCAATTGTAAATGGTAAAGCTTCTGCTTTAGCCTTTTCCGTAAGATTTTCCAAACCGTCGGCTGTGGTACGTTTAGCTCCCTGCTTGCTTTATTTGTCGACTCCCGCGGGCTACGCGTGAAACTTGCCCGCACGCGTTCAACCGTTTCTTCACTCACTGCAGGCTGACCCATTGATTTCCCCTTACAGAGGCATCCAGAAGCTTTAAACTGCGCATACCATCGTCGAATGGAGTTAGCAGTTGGTGGATCTTTGTTGAACTTCGTCCTGAAGTGTCGTTGCACTGTTATGACTGACTGATGTGAGTGCATTTCAAGCACGACATACGCTTTCTCGGCTCCTGTCCATTTTGTCTCACTGCTCTCTCAAGCGCTCTGGCGGCAGAAACCTGAAGTACGGCTTCAGCCAAACAAAACTTTGAGTTTTTCTACTTATCTGTAGTGTGTCGTGACCATATGTCAATGAATGGAGCTACAGTGAATTTATGAAATCGCTTCAATCATTTGTAATAGCCCTGTACTTGTATTTTTAAATTTTAAATGTTAACAATGAAAAGGATAGTTGCTACTCACCATATAGCAGAGATGCGGAGTTGTAGATAAGCACAACAAAAAGACTGTCACACTGTGTGTTTTTTGTCTGTTTTTGACAAAGGCCTTGTTCGCCGAAAGCTTATTGTGTGACAGTCTTTTTTGTTTTGCCTGCCTGTCACTTAGCATCTCTGCTATATGGTGACTAGCAATTATCCTTTTCATAATATTGTTACATTCAATCCTGGATTTTCCATTGTTTAAAATTTTAAATGTGTATTACACCTCAGCTATTTGATTTTAAAAAGTTGGAGCAAGTATGTTTCTAATTTATTTCTTCAGCATTAAATTAATTTCTTCCTAACCCAAAGTAATTTTCCTAGCAATTCAATACTTACAAATCTTTGAAGTCAGTATGATTGTTAATTACCAAAGTTACTCCACAAAGTCGTAGTGTAATATAACTGTTAATTTTCAATTATACCAAGCATCTTTCTCATTATGTGTTGTTACTTTGTCATTCCCAACTTTGTGACTATAAAAGAAAAATGTGAGAAGAATATTTCATATTTTAGATATTTAATCTTAAAAAGGACTATTTCTCTATCCTTAAAGAGAAAAACAATTGGAATTTCTGTTATTGACAGGTGGTCACTGTGTGATGAAGATGGATCATCACTGTCCATGGATCAACAACTGTGTGGGACATCGTAACCATGGGTATTTTACTGCCTTTTTATTTTTTGCTGTATGTGGCTGCTTGCAAGCAAGCATTGAGCTGACGTGCTGTTTGTACAGAGCACTTAATCGGGTAAGTATACTGGACCCCTATTATCAAGCAGATGAGATCTTTTCTATGCTTGTTTAAGTTTCAAAATGTATCAGTTTTGAGATGTGGGAAATTATTTAACAGTGTAAGTGGTCAGAACCATTTTATTAAATTAATAGGATAACTGAGCACTATTAATAAGAGAAATTTTTCCTCTTGTTGCTTTCTGCCTGTGTAAAGTCTTGTCTTCTATCAGAAAAACAAAGATTTTTGAACGACATATATATGCTTATATTAGCTCCTCATTGCTTGTAAACAGGCACAGCCTGAGGTTTGATGAACTGCTATAGATTGAAAATTGTAATGGTGTGACCATAATTGTGTAAAGATACAAGTTCATTTTTACAAAAAGTAAAAACAGCAACTAGCTACCAATATTAATGCAATTTATTAAGAACAAATAGTGCTCTCCTCATGGCATTGAGGCCATCCTGTCCCAAAGTTCCTGGACGGTTCTGAAAAGCTTATAACGTTCATTTCCAAAACCTTAATTATAAGGCTCAGGAACATTATTTGCAAATAGAAAAGGAAATGTTGGCTATCACATATGAAGTGCGTAAGTACTATATTTTCTTTTTGGGAATACTACAAGCCTTTGTGGTCTTGGTTGGGCCCAAGGCTAAACTTTCAGAACAAACAGCTCACGATCTTCATTATTGTATCTTACACTTTTCAAATTACCAGCACTTGATACATTACTGCCCACCCCATCAACATTCTAAGGCATACTCCCCATGTGTCCAGATTTCAAATTTGACAGACAGGAAAGTGTTGTTTTCAGATTGACTGCCACAAAGAGCAGTACTTGGAAGGCTTTCTGATAAAATTCATAAGAGAGTTAGTTGGACTGTCCTCAAGGGCTCAGCATTTGTTTGCTGGGCACAGGTTTGGCAACCCCAGAGTTCCTGAGCTGGGGACTGCTAATCACTGCCAGTCCCCTGTTGCCCTAAGCTCTGGGGATGCTTCAGCGACCACTTTGGAACGTTGTGTGTCAGAGAGAACAGGAGTCTTGACTTGACCACCTGGATTCTGAGGAAGGTAAAAACCTCTATGAAAATCCTCTTAATTTCAAGGTATTCTGCACTTTGATGAGGTGCGTGGCTGATGAGGTGGAACAGTCGTTAGTGGGCAACCTCTGGGGAACCTGCTGCACCTCAGTTGTATAAGGCTTACCTAGGCATGTGTGCTCTGTCTAGGTGGACTTTCTATTTCCCTGATTGTTTATGGATCCTTCTAAGTTTTCTGTTCCACCTCCCAGCAGAATGCGTGGGCTGCTGGTAGGTACTAATACCCAATCAAATAAGAGGGCTTGTGGTGCCAGTCCTCTGGACTCAGGGATATTAAAGAATTCAAGCGGGTTCAGTAACAGAATGCATGCTGCTGGTCAGAGAGGTTTTTATTGGCTGCGTGGAAAGAGGGGGGTTTCGAAAAAGTATCACCTTTTTACGTACAAAAGAGTTAGAGGCGATTGCTGGTAATTTAAAATCAGTTAAGTCGTTATGAAATGACACACTGTTGGTGGAATCATCTAATTCTCAACAAATAACAAACCTCCAGAAGACCGAAAACCTTGGGTAATATGCCATTGAGACTGAGCTCCACTCCACATTTAACTACAGTAAAGGTGTTGTGATCTGCAGAGACCTGGTGGACATCCATCTTCTTTGGAAGACCTGAAAGTTGAATGGGCCGTAGGAGGCATTTTAAATGTGCAGAATATTATTAAGAGCGCAGGGTGTTGTGATTACATCCAACTCGTTAATCATCACTTTTAATAGCACAGAACTCCCTGAACATATTAAGGCAGGATTTCTTCACGTAACTATGAGGCTCTTCGTCCCCAGTCCACCACACTTGGATGTAAGGGAGAAGCCACTTGTGGCAAATATGGTGAGGCTGCCTGTGAAGTAGTCAGATGTTCATCTCCTCCATAGTGTGTGAACTGCAGTGGGGCTAACCCTGTTTTGAGTAGGGACTTCTGTGTCTTCCTTGAAAAACAGAAGATATGGGAGATTAAAACCATATGATGGATCCCCTGTGGTGAGGCCAAGCACATGTATAAGACCATAAAGCCTGCAACATTTGTTACCTTCTTTGCATCAGCTATTAAACAGCCAGTACAGAAAACTGATGCTGCTACACAATCAGAGATAGCTAGTGTTATCACTAGTATCTGCATTTGTCAGCGTACTTGTGCTGCTGCAGTTACTTCATAGTCTACCTTCCTCCAAAAACATTGGAAAAGTCTGTGGTTACTAACATTGCGAGGCTCCCTGCTCCACCTACAGTTCAGTGGGGTTCATCGTCCAATGCTGCCATTACCACTGGTGCGGTTGAGGCGAAATTTTTCCAAACCAAAAAGACAGGAGTTTTGCTAAACAAATAGCAGGTGAAACATGGGAAACAGTGTACTCAGAGGTAGATGCAAATGATAAATTCAAGAACTTCATGACACTGTTCAAACAAAAATTTTAAGAGATCTTTCTTAAAGTGTTACGTCCGTTCTCAACATTTGAACAAATCAAATGGGTGACGAAAGGTATCAAAAAATCATCTCAAACACTGAAGTACCTCAGCTATATCAAACACAGTCAAAGAAATCCATCTTTCTATTCTTTTATAAAAGGTGTAGGAAAACATACAGAAAAGTGTTGTGTGCTGCTAAGAGGGCTCACAATTCCAAACTGGTGCTGAGTGCTGAAAACAAAAGCAGAGCAGTCTGGAAGATGGTATAACAGGAAACCGGCAACAGAAAAATGAATGTTTCAAACATAAAAATAAAAAAAGACAGGATTCTAATGAAAGATCCAAAATATTTGGCAAGTAAATAATTATTTCAGCAGTATAGGTACAAAATTACGCAAAAATTGCAAAAAGTCCCTCAGATCACAAAGCTAAACAAAAGTGTACCACATTCAATGGTATTACTGCCCACAGCAAAGGAAGAAGTGTACAAAGTAGTTTGCAAACTGAAAAATAAAAATTCAGCTGGTTCAGATGAAGTTCCAGTTTTTCTAATTAAAGACTGTATAGAGAGCCTGTTACCACCATTAGTTTATATTGTATTGTATTGTATTGTATATTTATTGGTCCTGTGAATCATACACTGTACAGGGGTACATAATGATATAGGACAAGTCAAATAATTTGCAATAAAGTTTAACAGAAAAAGCTGTTGTATGGTTTTCAGTATATAGCAATATAACTCTAACATATGGGAATAACATTTCACAAATAAATTTTACTTGCACACATTTCATACTTTTGGCCTTGATTATACAGACCACATATAATACACAGATACATCTACATCTACATCTACATCCATACTCCGCAAGCCACCTGACGGTGTGTGGCGGAGGGTACCTTGAGTACCTCTATCGGTTCTCCCTTCTATTCCAGTCTCGTATTGTTCGTGGAAAGAAGGATTGTCGGTATGCCTCTGTGTGGGCTCTAATCTCTCTGATCTTATCCTCATGGTCTCTTCGTGAGATATACGTAGGAGGAAGCAATATACTGCTTGACGCTTCGGTGAAGGTATGTTCTCGAAACTTTGACAAAACCCCGTACCGAGCTACTGAGCGTCTCTCCTGCAGAGTCTTCCACTGGAGTTTATCTGTCATCTCCGTAACGCTTTCGCGATTACTAAATGATCCTGTAACGAAGCGCACTGCTCTCCGTTGGATCTTCTCTACTTCTTCTATCAACCCTATCTGGTACGGATCCCACACTGCTGAGCAGTATTCAAGCAGTGGGCGAACAAGCGTACTGTAACCTACTTCCTTTGTTTTCGGATTGCATTTCCTTAGGATTCTTCCAATGAATCTCAGTCTGGCATCTGCTTTACCGACGATCAACATTATATGATCATTCCATTTTAAATCACTCCTAATGCGTACTCCCAGATAATTTATGGTATTAACTGCTTCCAGTTGCTGACCTGCTATTTTGTAGCTAAATGATAAAGGATCTATCTTTCTTTGTATTCGCAGCACATTACACTTGTCTACATTGAGATTCAATTGCCATTCCCTGCACCATGCGTCAATTCGCTGCAGATCCTCCTGCATTTCAGTACAATTTTCCATTGTTACAACCCCTCGATACACCACAGCATCATCTGCAAAAAGCCTCAGTGAACTTCCAATGTCATCCACCAGGTCATTTATGTATATTGTGAATAGCAACGGTCCTATGACACTCCCCTGCGGCACACCTGAAATCACTCTTATTTCGGAGGACTTCTCTCCATTGAGAATGACATGCTGCGTCCTGTTATCTAGGAACTCCTCAATCTAATGTACACATTTCTTATTTTGGCCTTAATTGTATAAATTATTTAAAAATTTTCACTTATTTACATTGTAGATAAAAATTCATCAACACTATAGTAACAATTCTGTAGCTTGTAGTCACTCACTGCAGTTTTGAATTCATGCATGCCAGTTATTGCCTTAATTTCTTTAGGTAGTTTGTTATACAGTTTTTTTCCTGCTTGCAAGGGTCCTTTTTGTTTTAGTGTTGTATGTGAAAACTGTACATGTAAATCTTGATTATCATTCAAGCAGGGTTACTTTCCTGACTACTTAAAATATGCTAAAGTACTGCCTCTCTTCAAAAAAGGAGACACAGGAAATATAGTAAATTATAGGCCACTCTCACTGCTCTTGTGCTTTGCAAAAATAGTAGAAACTATTGTGAAAGATAGACTTATGAGCTAATTAAATAAGCACAACCTCCTAGCCAAGGACCAGTTTGGATTCTGAACAGGGAAAGGCACAGAAGCAGCAACAGCATATCTCACTAAATATATCCCAGAAGCACTCGATAAAGGAAACTATACAACAGGTATATTTCTCGATCCAACCAAAGCTTTTGACAGAGTGGATCACAAAACACTGTTGGTTAAGCTAGATGAACCAGGAATAAGGGGGATTGTAAAAAAATGGTTCCAGTCATATCTAGAAAATAGAATACAGATGACTGAAATAACACATTTATCATGTAACTCCAACTGTATTGAAAAACTTATTTCTGACCTCAAACATATAAATATAGGTATGCCACAGGGTAGTGTCCTAGGTCCAGTACTATTTCTAATTTATATTAACGATTTCCCACAAAGTATAAAGCATGAGCATACAATATTGTTTGCAGATGACTCTAATGTGCTAATCAGTGACACATCACATGTAGATCTAAGAGAGAAAGCTGAAGAAACACTAAAAAGTGTATATGAGTGGGCAGCTAACGACCAAGTCACGCTTAATATTAAGAAAACAAGTGCTATGAACTTTTAAATAAACAAAAAACCATATTATAATAACTTGAAGTTAGGTAATGAAACCATACAATGGGTGGAAAGTACAAAATTTCTTGGCATGCAAGTTGATAGTCAGTTGAAGTGGGAAGACCACGTAAAAATACTTCGTAACAGAATCTCTACAGCAAGCTATGCCCTCAGAGTTCTTACTTCAGCATGCGATATTTCATGTGTTAGATCAGTATACTTTGCGTACATCCATTCTGTTATTAGTTATGGGATAATATTCTGGGAGTGAACAGGAAAAATATTGAAGCTATATTCAAATTGCAGAAAAGAGCATTATGTATAATGACCAAGAGTGGCAGCATGGCTCACTGCCTTCAATTTTTTAAAATGCTGGAAATCTTAACTGTCCCATGTGAATATATTTTTCAGAATGTTATGTACATTAAAAAAAAAAAAAATATTGGACACTATGTTAACAATGGTTCTGTATATGGTTACGAAACTAGGAACTGCAATAATTTGCATCTGGATAGAAAAAATAAAGTTAAAACGCAACAGAGTCTGCTGTAGAATGCCATCAAATTATATAATAAATTATCGCAAAACATAAAAGACATAGAGACAATCACCTCCTTCAAAGAAAAACTTAAAAAATTTTTGCAAAATAAAAGTTACTGTACAGTAATAGAGTACTTGAATTAAAAAAGGTTACTTAAAATCTGAAAGTTCTGTGTTAAACTATATGGAGAAATAATAATTATATAAGACTGAAAAATGTAAATTAGGTTATAAGAAAATTTCACTGTCAACTATTGTGTAAGAAACAAATTTAAACTGTTAAGTTGTTTATTATTCAATGACGAAATCCATGCAATGTAAATATTTTCACGGATTAATAAAGAAATCAAATCCAAAGCCTACCCGGGGCAAAAACTCAAAGGCCAAGCATCCACCACCAACAGAGTTGGGAAGTAAACAGTCTGATGATGTCGACGTGTACTATCTGAGATTTCACTTGACTCTTCAGTAGAGCTAATGGAACTTGATATCAGACTGTGAACCCCCTGGTGGAAAGAGAGGGTGAAAGTGCAACCCCGGTGATAGATGGCTCCCATATTACAGTGGAACATTAATGGCTTAAATATACATGTGCAGCAACGGCCCTTGTGTTTACAAGAAACACATTTTAAAGCCACTTACAATCCTGTGCTATGGGGCTGTGCCACTCACTGAAAGGATGACCTCGCTGGTACAGACCCGAAGGGAGGGGTTGCTGTATTTGTCAACAATGCGCATACCTCCTCTGCTCTCCCCCTGGCTGCTGACCTGCAAGCAGTTCCTGTCAAAATTCATGTGTATTGGAGGATCACTGTTTGCTCGCTGCATCTACCTCCACCAGATGTAATAGACTGAGGCTCTCATAGAACTTGTTAAACAACTCCTACGACCATTTTTCCTACGGGGAGACTTCAGTGCCCATAATGTCTTTTGGGACTTGACATCTACTTTCCCTCGGGGTCAGGTTTTGGAAAGCCTCATGGCATCTCATGAACTGTGCACCCTTAACATAGATACCCACACTCATTTCTGCACTGCTACTGTGTCATTCTCAGCCATATACATCTCTTTCTGCTCTCTTGCCCTCGTAGACTGTGTTCAGTGGGAGATCACTAATGACCTTCATCCCAGTGACCACTTCAGACTGCATTCACGTGCTGGTTGGAACACCACGTGAAGAGCAGTCACCAACATGGATGGTCAGCAGGGCTAACTGGATGCTGCTCAGCCAGCTGGCTGTGTTTGAACACCACAACAGCATTCAGAAATGGGTGGACCACATCATGTGAGTGATCCATCATACTGCCAACTTACCCATCCCAAAGTCCACAGGTCATGTTAGGATGTGATCCGTACTTTGGTGGACAGATGAGTGCTGTTCAGCCTTCCATGACAGGCGTGTGTTTGGGACCATTTAAATGCTGCCGTACTGCAGACAGCCTCATAGCCTGTAGAGTCACAAGAGCCGTGGCTCGAGCATAATTAAGAAGAGAAAGAATAAGTCATGGCAAGTGTTCCTGGACTCTGTGCTGTTCTATGGAAGGTTGGGAAGCCATCAGGTGGATTTCTGGTAAATGCAGTCATTTACCAATAGCAGCAATGCTAAGAGAGGGTTGTCTCCAAACAGTGCCTGGAGACATTGTACAGATGCTGGCAGAGAATTTTACACAAACTACTGCCAGTACCAGCTAGAATGGTATTTTGTCGCTACCATGCAACTGTAGAGAGGGGAAAGTTGAGCTCCAGATCCAACAATTATGAGATTTTACAGCTACCCTTTTCTCCTTATGGGAGCTGGAATTGGCTCTGTCTGAGGCTCATAATACTGTACCTGGTCACGACCAAATCCGGTAATGCACACCTCAACATTTGCAGCATCGTCAAAGGAAATTCTCCTTGTACATTTTAATTTTATATGGCAGACAGGTAACTTCCCCAACTCGTGGACCCCCCTGCGGGTTCGGGGGTTAGAATAGGCCCGCGGTATTCCTGCCTGTCGTAAGCGGCGACTAAAAGGAGTCTCACATGTTTTGGCCTTATGTGATGGTCCCCTCTCGGGTTTGACCTCCATCTTTCTAAATTATTCCGAAGAGCGAGCCAATTGGGGAAGGGCGCCTTACATGGTGCACTGTATCCGTCGTGCAATTAGACCTTTAGCCAGCTTTCACGTCGTTGCAATGGTGTCCCGCTCGTTTTCGATCTTTAGGGCGGGGATACGTCCCTGGGTGCGATTACCACGCTGCCCTCTGCAGTGTTTCTTTTAACTGCGACGACGACCTTGGACAGTTTTGCACCTAAGATCCAGCACGGTAGCCAGTCCGTTGTGGTGGGGCCGGCATGTACCCTCTTGGTTGTAGCCCCCTGACAACACAGGGATCGCTCTACTGATGCCTGCGCCGTTAACTCCCCACGTATGCCAAGGAGTAGATGCCTATCCTCCTGGGGTATCAGGACTCCCGGCAACGGCCATCCTGCCAGGTGGCCTTTGCTGTGGCTGGGTGGCGCCCGTGGGGAGGGCCCTTGGTCGGAGTAGGTGGCATCAGGGCGGATGACCCGCAATGAAGCGTGGTACATCATCTCTCGCTGGCGGCCAGCCGCCAGCAGTCTCTAAGCGTTCTCGGGCTCAATTTAATGCTCAGAAGTACGATCCGAAAACGTTCCCCTCCCTGGCCACGCCGTGGGAAGAGCGTAAGTCCCAGGATGGAGGTAACAGTTATTCGCCCCGATTCTTAGTTTGCACGAGAGCTGATGGGGAGTCTTTTCTCTCCACAAAGCCTCAGTTCTTCGTCGAGCATTTAGAGGACAAGTTTGGGGAGGTGGAGGGCTTGTCTAAAATGCGCTCTGGCTCAGTACTGATACAAACGGCATCCTCCGCCCAGTCACGCAGGTTACTTGCTTGTGACAAGTTGGGGGATGTTAACGTTACTATTACTCCACATAAGAGTTTAAATATGGTCCAGGGTGTTATTTTCCATAGGGACCTCCTTTTGCAGTCTGATGACGAGCTGCGCGCCAACTTAGAACGTAGAGGTGTTCATTTCGTCCGGCGCGTTCATCGGGGTCCGAGGGACAATCAGGTTGCTACCGGTGCCTTCATCTTGGCCTTCGAGGGTGATACGTTACCGGAAAAGGTCAAGGTGATGGTCTACCGATGTGACGTCAAGCCCTATATCCCTCCCCCGATGCGGTGCTTCAAGTGCTGGAAGTTCGGCCATATGTCTTCCCGCTGCATTTCCAGCCTCACATGTCGAGATTGCGGACGCCCATCTCATCCCGATACTCCATGTGCCCCGCCTCCCATCTGCGTCAACTGCGGGGAGCACCATTCACCTTGCTCGCCAGACTGCAGAATATTCCAGAAAGAGCGCAAAATCATGGAATATAAGACCCTGGACCGACTGACTTATACTGAGGCCAAACGGAAATACGACCGATTACATCCAGTGCGAATGACAACTTCCTACGCCGCTGCTACAACACCTGTGCTAGCCCCATCAGTTTCGCGCCTTCCGGCCGGATTGACGAGTGGTACAACTCCTCCTGCCCCCTTGCCAGTGGGGGGCTCTACCCACCGGGTTGCTCCTGTGCCACCTACCTCAGGAGCAACACCATCCCCCCCATCGGGGACGTCGGTCCCCGCTTCTAAGCCGGAGAAGTGTCAAACTTCTTCGGCTTCTCACGCTCGCAAGGGGTCCCTTGGGTCCCTCCCTTCCCAGGTTTCCACCGGCGGGAAGGCTGACGATAGACAGTGGCGTAAGTGCCCACAATCTGCAGGTCGAAGGGCTTCCCGATCCTCCTCAGTCCCGGAGACTGAATCGGTGAAGCCCTCCCAGCCAGTTAAACCCAAGGAGCAGCGTGAGAAATCAAAGAAGAGCAGCTCTAAGCCCAAGGAACGCGCGGTGGTAGCCACCCCATCGCTACCTTCTAGCTTTGCGTCTGAGGACGAGGTGGAGATTCTGGCGTCCGCTGAGGACCTCGATCTCGCCGGTCCCTCAGACGCCGTGAATAGCAATAGCAATAGCACTAGCACGGGTGCTCAATCGGAGGCAGCAGGTGACCCAGCGGCGTAATCTGCCGTCCCAGTCCCGGCACGCCTTTCTCAGCCATGGACAAAACCATCCTCCAGTGGAACTGCAGCGGTTTCTTCCACCATCTAGCTGAGCTCCGCCAACTTATCAGCCTTCACCCTTTCCTCTGCATTGCTCTGCAGGAAACTTGGTTTCCAGCAATGCGCACCCCCGCCCTCCGTGGCTATCGGGGTTATTATAAGAACCGAGCAGCTTATGAAAGGGTGTCTGGTGGCGTCTGCATCTATGTCCTTAACTCTCTTCACAGCGAGTCTGTCCCTCTACAAACAGCTTTAGAGGCTGTCGCTGTTAGGGTGTGGACGCCGCAGGCTCTTACCGTCTGCAGTCTTTACCTTCCACCAGAGGGTGATGTCGCGCAGCATGTCCTGGCTGCGCTGATAGCCCAATTGCCGCCACCTTTCTTATTACTGGGCGACTTTAACACCCATAACCCTCTGTGGGGTGGGTCAGTGGCAACAGGTCGAGGCGCCACCGTTGAGCATTTATTGTCGCAGCTCGATCTCTCGATTTTGAATGATGGTGCCTCCACACACTTCAGTGTGGTGCATGGCACCTACTCCGCCATTGACCTTTCAATCTGTAGCCCTAGCCTCTTACCATCTGTCCACTGGAGTGTGCATGACGACCTGTGTGGTAGTGACCACTTTCCGATTTTTCTGTCACTACCACAGCGTCACTCTTCTGGGCGCCCTAGCAGATGGGCTATGAATAAGGCTGACTGGGACTTGTTCTCCTCCACTGCCGCTATTGAGCCTCTCTCAACTGATGCCATTGATGCGGTGGTTACATCGGTCACCGCCGGCATCGTCACTGCCGCCGAGTCTGCCATTCCCCATTCTTCTGGGTCCCTTCGGCGGAGGGCTGTGCCTTGGTGGTCGCCTGAGATCGCTGAAGCGATTAAAGATCGCCGGCGGGCGCTCCAGCGTCACAAGCGACATCCCTCCATGGACCACCTTATCGCCTTCAAACGGCTGCGTGCGCGGGCCCGCCTCCTTATCCGCCAAGGCAAGAAGGAGTGCTGGGAGTGGTATGTGTCCACCATTGGACTCCATGTCACTCCATCGCAGGTCTGGGCCAAGATTCGACGGGTCTTCGGCTATCGGACCCCTGCCAGCGTCCCTGCGCTCTCACTGAATGGAGCAGTTTGTACTGACTCCGACGTCATTGCAAACCGCTTAGCAGAGCATTTTGCTATGAGTTCCGCTTCTGCGAATTACCCCCAGGCCTTCCGCTCCATTAAAGAGCGGATGGAACGTCGGAGCCTTTCTTTTCGCACCAACGCTTCTGAACCCTACAACGCTCCATTAAGTGAGTGGGAATTTCAGAGTGCCCTTGCCGCTTGCCCTGATACCGCTCCCGGGCCAGATCGCATCCACTGTCAGATGCTGAAACACCTTTCAGTGGACTGCAAGCGACGCCTCCTCGACCTTTACAAGCGTCTCTGGGTCGAGGGTGAGTTTCCGTCGCAATGGCGGGAAAGTATTGTCATCCCCATTTTGAAACCTGGAACGAACCCTCTGGAGGTGGACAGCTACCGTCCCATTAGTCTCACCAACGTTCTTTGCAAGTTGCTTGAACGGATGGTGAGCCGGCGCTTAAATTGGGTGCTGGAGTCTCGGGGCCTTCTGGCTCCGTCTCAGGGTGGGTTCCGTAAAGGCCGCTCCGCCACCGACAATCTGGTGAGCCTTGAGTCGGCCATCCGTACAGCCTTTGCCCGCCGTCAGCACCTGGTCGCTGTCTTTTTCGACATGCGGAAGGCGTACGATACGACATGGCGTCATCACATCCTTTCTACGCTTCATGGATGGGGTCTTCGGGGCCCTCTGCCGATCTTTATCAGAAATTTTCTGTCGTATCGTACCTTCCGCGTGCAAGTCGCGGCCTCGTATAGTTCCTCCCTCGTCCAGGAGAACGGTGTACCCCAGGGCTCTGTCCTCAGTGTCTGCCTGTTTTTAATTGCAATAAACGGTCTCGCTGCGGCAGTAGGAAATTCGGGTCTCCGCTTCCCTGTATGCTGACGACTTCTGTCTTTACTATAGTTCTATTAGCATTGCAGCAGCTGAACGTCAGCTACAGGGCGCAATCCGCAAGGCGCAGTCTTGGGCTGTAGCGCGTGGTTTTCAGTTTTCGGCTGCCAAGACCCGCGTTATGCATTTCTGCCGGCGCCGAACGGTCCATCCTGAGCCGCGGCTTTACCTTGCCGACGAACTTCTTGCTGTGGTGGAGACCCACAGGTTTTTGGGTGTCCTTTTTGATGCCCGGTTGACTTGGCTGCCTCATATCCGGCAGCTTAAACAAGCGTGTTGGCGGCATCTCAACGCCCTGCGTTGTTTGAGCCACACCCGCTGGGGCGCCGACCGCTCTACCCTGTTGCGGCTCTACCAGGCGTTAATCCAGTCTCGCCTGGATTATGGGTGCCTAGCTTATGGCTCAGCATCCCCATCTGCGTTGCGGGTGCTGGACCCAATTCTCCACAGCGGGATACGCCTTGCCACTGGTGCTTTCCGCACCAGCCCTGTGGACAGCCTCCTAGTGGAGGCAGGTGTACCTCCACTGCGGTTCCGACGCCATCGTTTGCTGGCCGCTTATGCTGCCCATGTTTTTAGCTTGCCCGGGCATCCAAATTATCGTGTCCTGTTCCCGCAGTCAGTCGTCCATCTGCCAGACCGTCGGCCCCGGTCGGGTTGTCCGATCGCCCGTACACATCAAGGAGCTTCTCTGCGGGCTTGGGTTTTTCCCAGTTCCACCTCCTTTCCGGGCGCCTCTGCGTACACCCCCGTGGTGTGTTCCTCGCCCTTGCCTTCGGCTCGACTTGGCACAGGGCTCGAAGGACTCGGTCCCTCCAGAGGCCTTCCGCTGCCGCTTTTATTCCATCCTGGCCACGTATCAGGGCTCTGGAATTGTTTACACCGACGGTTCGATGGTTGCTGGTCGTGTCGGGTATGCGCTAACTCTAGGGGACCATTCTGAACAACGGTCCTTGGCGGCTGGCTGCAGCGTTTACACTGCTGAGCTAGTCGCCATCTTTCGTGCCCTAGAGTATATCCGCTCCTGCTCAGGTGAGTCCTTCGTTATCTGTAGCGATTCCCTGAGCGGTTTACGAGCTCTCGACCAGTGTTTTCCTCGTTCTCGTCTGGTGATGGCTATCCATGAGTCCCTGCATACTCTTGCGCGTTGCGGCCGCTCTGTGGTCTTTGTGTGGACCCCCGGTCATGTCGGTATCCCGGGCAATGAACATGTTGACCGCCTGGCGAAAGAGGCCACGAGTAAACAGTCTCTGGACGTTGGCCTCCCAGAGACTGATTTGCGGGCAGTCCTCCGCCGAAAAGTTTTTGCGCTTTGGGATGCTGAATGGCGCAATCGGATCATGCCCAATAAACTCCGTGCCATCAAGGAGACGACGACTGTGTGGCGGTCATCCCTGCGAGCCAACCGCAGGGACTCTGTCGTCCTTTGTCGGCTCCGCATTGGCCACTCCCACCTGACACACAGTTATTTACTGCGCCGGGAGGACCCTCCAATATGTCGCTGCGGGGCGGCTTTGACAGTGGCCCACATTTTGTTGGCCTGCCCCCTTTTAGCTGTGGTCAGGCAGACATTTGCGCTGCCTGATACGCTCCCTGCCCTCTTATGTGATGTCCCTGGTATGGCTGACTTAGTTTTCCGTTTTATTCGGGCAGGGGGTTTTTATTATTTACTCTGTGTGTTTGTTCTGTTCTTTTGTGTTGATTCTGGCCATTGGCCTACGCTTTTACGCTGAGTTTTTAATGTGTTCTCGGTGGTTGGCTTTTCCTTTTTATCTCTATGGTCGGCCAACCACTGTCACACTCTGTGTGATTTTAATTTGTTTCGTCTGATCTCTGTAGGAGTATTTCTTGTCCTGTGTCGTCTGACGTCTTTCCTGTTGTTCGTTTTTTATTCTCTTTGGGTGGTTTTACTTTTTTTTGGAAAAAGGGACCGATGACCGTCGCAGTCTGGTCCCTTTAATCCCCCCCAAACCAACCAACTCGTGGAGAGAGGCACTTTCAAACCTCTCCTCAAACCAGGAAGGGACCACACATCTCCCAGTAGTTATCGGAGTATCGCCTTAATGAGCTGTGTAGGAAAGATCGTGGAGTGAATGGTTAACTGTTGTCTGGCCTGGTTGTTAGAGACCATGCAACTCCTTAGCTGCTCTCTGTGTATGTTCTGGAGATTCTGCTCCTCTGTCAACAACCTAACCCTACTAGAGGTGGATATTCAGCAGGCTTTCCTATGTAAATATCAATGTATGTTCTTCGATGTCATTAAGACGTACGATACTGCTTGGAGACACTGTATTCTCGCACAGCTGCATCAATGGGGCTTTTGTGGCCCCTTCTCCATCTTCATACAGTCTTTCCTGTCTCATTGGTATTTTAGGACCCGAGGTGGTGACACACTGTCATGTTGTTTTGAGCAAAAGAATGGTGCCACTCAGGGGAATGTTTTAAGTGTTACCCTCTTTGCCATAGCCATCAACAGTATCACATCTAGGTAAGTAGTCCTGTACAGTGCTTCTTATTTGTGGATGATTTTGCTGTTTTCTGTTCCTGCTCCAGTGTTACAACATGTAGCTGTGAGCTGCAACTTACACAGCGCAGTGGTTAGAAGTGTGGGCTGGAAAGACAGAATTTTATGATGTCCTTAAGCTTACAATTTGAAATGCACAGAGTCCAAAGGCAGAGCACCTATACTAAAGCACATTTATTCATTGTTCATAGTGACAGATGCACCAGTATCAAATAAAAATGTAACAGGTACATTCTTAATTTCCACATGTCTCATTATTTGTGGTAGAACCAATGCACTGCATGTTCGCTTCCAGTAATCTTGTGGGTGTCTCTTATAGAAACATGTGACAGGGCTCCTGTTGGACATTGACACTTTCGCTGTGTGTCCCTTGTGGAAGCACAGTTGGCACTCAGTTTCAGAGTGAGGGAATTCGTGATATGGATGTAAAGTGAAAAAATCAGGACAATTAGGCAATAAATGAATATATTGCATCTTAACCATATGACTGGAGCCAGAATGGTCTTGGCAGGCCACCATCAGATGAGACATATTTAATGTATCGGGATTGAAAGGAAAATTTCTGTGTAGTTTCTTGGTCCCACCAGGTCCTTCATAGGTGCTTCAAAGTCAGTGAAAACATTTGCTGAGCCACTTACGAAATTTGAAAAGCACGAGTTACATGTAACACCTCTGCTAATGATGGATCTAATGGGCATAAAGCTTTTGTGTGTACCTCTTTATCAAGCGCAAAACAAATTAAACTTTCAATAAATTTATACTTCCTTTTTAATTCTTGTAGATCTGTAATCCATGAAGTGTCAGTCCAATTTACGATGTTGAAAAATTACAGAAATTGAGCGTCCGTGGTAGCCATACTATCCCACTGAACTGGAACCTCCTCATCACCGGTTTTTCAGTCTCCAATTAAAACTCATTTATTAACACTTTTTAAATACCCTGAAACCCACAATAAATCCTCCCTGGGGGCTCATGGTTCTTTTGTGAGGTTGTGCATGGCACACGTGGGGCCCCGAGCTATTGCAGCCCATTCTTCTCCCCCTGGCTGCATTTCCTTCACCCTGCCTTCCCTCCCTATCCTCACTCCTTCCCTCTTGCCCCCTCCTTTACCTCTCTCTGTGTTCTGATTTACATCGACCCAGCTATCCACCTGGTTCTCTGTAATGCTTGCGATTTGTCCCTTCTGCCTGTTCTTTCATCCTTTTCGGCATTCAGGTCCCCGCTTGAGGCATGACCTTCACAATTTTCTGTTTTTAGTACAGGCTGTGTAGGGAAGAACTCCCTCCCTAGCATCCATGGTGTGGATTCCTCTCTCCCCTTCCTCCTCCTCTCCCTTCCCTGCTTTAGCCTCATTCCAGCCTGGTAGGCCACCAGCACATGTAGCCAGTCCGTGTGGTGGGGCTGTTATGTACCCACCTGAATGAGCCCCCTGACAACATGAGGATCACGATTTTGATACCTGAGCTGTTCCCTCCCCATGTATGTCAAGGAGTGGTTTCTTGTCTTCTTGGCTGCGTGGTGCCCATGGGGAGAGCCCCTGATTGGTGCGAGTGCTATCAGGGCGGATGCTTGGCACATGAAGTGTATCAAGCGGGCCATTCTCAAACAGCCATCTCTTTGAATGGGAAGGATCATTGAATTCTGTTTCATATGACGTGGCAGCCTTCCGTTCCCTGGCTACAGTGGGGGTGGAGGGCCAGATTCACTGTCTTGGGATGAAACACTTTCCCTGCTACCTCATCTATGCTAGGATGGATGGGGCCACATTCACCTCCAGAAAGCCATTGTTTTTTGTGGAGAATGTCGAGGACAAGTTTGTTGAAGTGGAGCCTTTTACTAGGATGCGGTTGGACTCCTGTTGGTCAAAGCTTTTCCTGCCACCCAATCTGCAGCTCTTCATGCTGACAATGTCCCAATGTCTATTACTCGACACTAATCTCTGGATACGTTCCACGAAGTGATTTTTCACAGAGACCTCATCCTGCAAACTGATGGGAACTCTGGGCTAATGTGGAGTGACACGGCATTCATTTTGTTCAAAGTGTGCAGAAGGGTCACAAACACAACCACAAAAATACTGGTGCCTTCTTTCTGGCTTTTGAGGGAGATACCATCCCAGAGAAGGTCAAAGTTATGTTCTATGGATGTGACTTGAAGCCATATAACCCACCAACCATGAGGTGCTTTTGGTTCTTGCGGTTAGTAAAAGCATGTCATATTTCTGTTTCCAATCTGAGTAAATGGTCAGCTGGAGATCATCCTATCCAGAAGTCACACTGCTACAGGGTCAAAAAGTGTTCTGCAAGAACCAATGGATCAGTGGACAGAGCGCCTTGGAGGTTAAGGCTCTGGATAGCTGACTATTGCCGGCTGCCCGGAAGGCTACAGAGCTTGGACCAAACCTGCAATGAAAAGACACATGTCCCCAGGAAGGAAACATAGTGCTCCCAGCATTCCTTTTTACTCTGCTTAATAAGGTGACAAGACTTAGTACAGAGACACTTTAAAGCAAGAAGGTTAGTTTGTGAAGGGTGCTGTTTAAATCGCTGTAGCACCCATTGGCAGTCCTGAACAGCAACTGCTACATCCTTGGTCCAACATGGTACTGGTTGGTGATGAGGTGACCTGTGGACAAAGGGACAGCAGTGCCAGCAGCATGAAGAATAGTGGCAGAGATGCTTGGCGTGACTGCATCAATGCAGTTAGAGGGGCAGATTTTGAAGTGCTGAACAGACGTATACAAAGGCCAACTGGCCCTGCGGAATGCCCAAAGTGGAAGCCTGCCTGCCTGGCAACTGCCGGGGAACGATAGAATCACCGGAAAGTGGTCACTGTCATGAAGGTCATTGTCATGAAGGTCATTGTGGGATGACCAATGTAGGGAATCCATGAGAGAAGGGGAGGAGATTGTGAGATCGATAGCAATGAAGGTGCCTTGAGCGCCACTGAAGTGGGTAGGGAAACTGTCACTGGGGAGAGACAAATTGAAGTCTGTAATAAGTCGGTCAATTAGGAGACCCCCCCCCAACCCTTGAAGCGGCACTCCCCCACAGTGGGTTGTGGACATTGAAGCTCCAAAGAGGAGAAACGGGGGCAGGAGTTGCTGTATTAAGGTAGACAGTTCAACATAAGGAAATGGCCTACCTGCAGGGTGGTAGACATTGCCGGAGTCATGTGCAGTCTAACCGCTATTGCTTCCAGGTTGTTTTTTAGTAGGATGTGATCCGTACTTTGGTGGACAGATGAGTGCTGTTCAGCCTTCCATGACAGGCGTGTGTTTGGGACCATTTAAATGCTGCCGTACTGCAGACAGCCTCATAGCCTGTAGAGTCACAAGAGCCGTGGCTTGAGCATAATTAAGAAGAGAAAGAATAAGTCATGGCAAGTGTTCCTGGACTCTGTGCTGTTCTATGGAAGGTTGGGAAGCCATCAGGTGGATTTCTGGTAAATGCAGTCATTTACCAATAGCAGCAATGCTAAAAGAGGGTTGTCTCCAAACAGTGCCTGGAGACATTGTACAGATGCTGGCAGAGAATTTTACACAAACTACTGCCAGTACCAGCAGTCACTAATGATATCAGAGCAAACCAAAGTGCAGACCCCATCAGATGGTACCCCGGGGCCAGCATTGTTTCAACAGAACAGCTGATAACCATGATAACCATGAAATGTTGGAGAGCAGCCATTACAGAAGTGTGTTTCTTTAAGAACAAGAGAGAACGAAGAATAGTAGGAGAGAAGACGTTGTATTTCTGGTAGGTGATGATAGTATTCACTGCAATTCCACTGAATGATCATGTGGCGAGAGTCCATGTTAGACATAAAGAAGCTGAGAGGAGGCCGTGTCACTTGGTCAGTGGTCGTCACTGACAAGGGTGGGGTGACATCCATAAATAAGATCCGAAACCAAAAGAGTGGGCGACCTTGGGGTGCACAGATGGCAGGATTTGTGGCCGAATTGTGGTAGGAGGGAGAGCCGCATCACCAGCTGGTGCCAAAGAAGGGGGCACTTCTTTGGCCGGGGAGGGGAGTAGCTCCTGGACAAGAGGTTGCGGGAACTGCAGGGGAAGAGGAGAGGGAGGTGGAGGGGGATGGGAGAACCAGCTGAAGCTGGGGTAGACATGTAATGATGTTTTTTGACCTACATAAGGGATACAACATGGCTGGTGCCATCACATTTTAGTTACCTTCCATGATTTGTATCCATGAGATTTTATCTCATCAGCTCTTCTGGGTTCGAGTTGGCACTTCATACGGATTCAGGAGAATGGTATCCCACAGGGTTCTGTGCTAAGTGTCACACTCTTCCTCAACTTCTGTTGGGCCTGTGGTTACCCCGGCGTTGTATGTCGACGATTTTTGCACCTGGTGCAGCTCCCACTTGGTAACATCTGCTGAGCGCCGGCTCCAAGGTGCCGTCTGATGGGTTGCTACATGGGCCATCTGCCGTGGCTTCCTGTTCTCTCCATCCAAAACACAGGTTATGGATTTCTGTCGTTGACCCACAGTACACCCTGATCCAGAACTTTATTTAGGCAACCAGCTCCTCAAAGTTGTAGCACAGTCCCATTTGTTGGGTGCTATTTTTGATAAGAAGCTTACATGGCTGCCCCATATTTGCCACCTAAAGACTATATGCATGCGAAAGTTTAAAGATCTCCAACTCTTGGCCCACACATCTTGGGATGCAGGCCATACCACTCTTATCCAACTGTACCATGCACTGGTCTTGTCCAGACTAGCTTACAGTAGTCAGGCTTATGGCTTAGCGGCTCCTTCCACTCTGCAACTACTTGAGCCTGTTCTCTATTGTGAGGTGCCTAGAGCTATTGGTGTCTTTCGCACTAGTCCCATTGACAGTCTCCTCACAGAAGAGGGTATTCCTCCTCTACAGATACAACAGAGCCAACTCCTGGTTTCTTATGTAGTCGCCATTTGCCAATTCCCTGACCATCCTGTGTACCCTGTCCTCTTTTCAAATGAAGGATGTCTCCCTCCTGACAACCACCCACAGGTGGTGTTGCCGGTTGGCATGCATCTCACTTCCCTCTGTCGGGATCTCTGTATCCACTCACTGGAATGCAACCCATGTATTTTCTTTCACACCCCCTCTTGGATGGTGCCTAGGCCATGGATTAGGACCTACCTATTCCAGGGTCCTAAGGTCTCTATCGCCCCATTGGTTTTCTGGTGTTTTTTACGTGCCATCCTTGCAGAGTTCCAGGATTTCACGATCTTCTACACTGTCGAGAAGGTGAGAGATAATTTCACGTCTTGTACTGTCGTGGAACACCATTTATTGCTGGGAACATACAGTTTGTCCACGACAGAGCTTCTACCCATTCACAGAGCCCTCCATTTTGTTTCTCAGGCCTTCCTCCACAGTGTTTTAATTTGTTCCGGCTCAATGAGCAGCCTGCAGGCTATTGAACGGTGCTACTCTCATTACCCTTTGGTATCTTCTATCCATGACCTTCTCTCTGCCCTTGGCTGTGCTGCCTGCTCCTAAGTCATGTGGGCATCCCAGGGAATGAACTGGCTGACCATTTGGGTAGAGAAGCAGATACTAAACCCCCCACCCCCCCTCCCAAATTTGCTTTCACGATTCCAGCTGCGGGTATGCGGGTCTATGTCAAATCTCTCTTTGCCCAAAAATGGAATGCCATCTGGTGTGCTACTGTTCATAGTAATAAACTCCGCACAATCAAGGCATCTGCTGCAGTTTGTCACTCTTCCTTCTGCTCCTCTTGGAAGGAGTGTACTGTTTTATGCTGTCTATGCATTATCATACCACGCTCTACCATTGTTTCCTCCTCCATAACAAACTGTCCGCACAATGTGGCTGTGGAGTCAGACTGACAGAATCCCACATATTAGTGGAATGTCCCCTTCTTTTGGCCCTTCGTGCCAAGTATAGTCTTCTAAATTCCTTAAATTTAAAATTAGCAAACGATTCATGGTTGGTTGAACTGGTCCTCAGTTTCCTCCATGAAAGTGGTTTTTATTTCCAGATTTAAGATTTTGCTTTACTCCTGGAGCACAGACAGGGTGGTTGTGGTTGAAACCTCTCTTCATTTCTTCTCGGTCTGGGACCCCATGACCATTCCCCCATGGAAAGACCATTCTTTTTTTTCCAGTTTTTAGATTTGGTCTCACCTTTTATGCCCTTTACTGTGTGTGTTTTAACTTCTTTATTTTATCATTTGACTCCCCTGACTGGATCTGTCCACTTTTAGTGGACCCTCTTTCTTCTGTGAGTAACTTCAGAATTGCGGGACTGATGACCTTGCTGTTTGGTCCCATAAACCATCTTAATTAGTTAGTCACAAAATGAATGACACTCAGTTCATAAGAGTTACTGATCTTGTGAATTTTCCAGGACTGCAGATGAAAACATTCGGTGGGACCACAACTTGAATTACACTGCTGGAAATCACTCGTAAGCGAGCCTGAGATTAATCACTTAGCCTAGTGGTAGCACAGTCTGCTAGAGTAGAAGTCAGCAGCAGTAGGTGGAGCTCATTGTACTTCGATCCCAAGCAGGCCCAGTTATAACGTGAACAGTCGAAATAGTAACTGGTGTAGTGCAGAGTCACCATCAGTACTTCAGTCTGCCGTGGAGGTGAACATATTAACTTGTGGATAGAAATGCGAATGGTGCAGTTGCTTGGCCTTAAATTGGCAGGTTCACGGGACCTGCTGGCTGGAGAAGCTGGTTTGTTCCCCACTTATACTGACCCCATTAGATGTAGGCATACCGTACTGTATCAACAGATTGATGCATCTGGTGGGATCAAAAGATATGTTATGCTTAATAAAATAGTTAGTGTTAATATGATTATGCTGACTTGACTGGGAAGTCATTGTGTGTGGAAATTTTCTGACAGATTATTCAGGTCACAGATGTGTGGAGTTAGTGATTTCTAGCTTCAATTTTTTTTTTTGGCAGTAAAGTTTCCACCAAGATTTGAAAGACATAGTGCATTGTTTTTAAAGATAAGTATTTTCAGCCATTTACATGTACCAGCAATAGTTATTGGTCCAAGACAGTCAAATTTTAAAAGTAAAATGTGCTAGCCAGTTAGGTACAGATCATAGAAGAAAAATGCATCACAGAATCATAAATAGTGATTCAGTCACAATGTGCAGTGAGAAATTATGAGGGGAATACTAGGAATATTCATAAATAAGACAAAGTAAAAGGGAAGTTTAAGTTTGTTGTAAACATATTCTGATAACAATGTGTAATCTTTTGTTCGCTCAACACAAACGAGAGTAAAGTTAAACTAAACAGAAGTAGGGACTGGGAGTGTTTAACTGCTGGAGTTAGAAAGTATCTTGTGCTAGGAACAGACAGGTCTTCGTAATTCAGAGAGATGATAGTAGCAAGAGTTGAAACTTCATTAGCACTAGCATTGTAAAATTTTCAGTCTGCTGTAGAGTGAAGAACATACATTATTTACAAGTAATCAATGAAACCATCCGAGAATAAAGCAAAAACAATTTGGAACATTATTGAATGAGAAATGGTGATTAGTTATTGTTAATACAGTGTAGAGATTAAGTTTCTGTGAGTTGTTTCTATTGTGTTGTGTTATTTCTTCACTTGTTCTGCTTCCATAAAAGTTCTTTCTTCATGGGTCTATGAAAAATCACAAAGAAATGAAGGAAAGTACAAGCACATAGCCAGATCAATGAGTTAACTGATCCCACCAAGTATCAAAACCTATGACATAAATAAATGCATCATATAGAGTGTCAAGTTTAAACTGTTTATTTCCTGCTTGTTGTCCAGTTGCATTGGATACATCCCAGTACAGTTACATATAGTCCATTTACTTATTGATGTTTGTTATTTACGTGCTTATGCAATATTTGTGTAGTTGCTAGTTGCCCATTTTTATGGTCGTAATATTTACATTGAGCAATTTATTTATTTATTTTATTTGAGATACATATTCCATAGATCCAGTATGGCGTGATTACACATGGATGTGGAACAAGTCAAAGCAGATAGAATATACAGGGCTATTACAAATGATTGAAGCGATTTCATAAATGCACTGTAGCTCCATTCATTGACATATGGTCACGACACACTACAGATAAGTAGAAAAACTCTCAAAGTTTTGTTCGGCTGAAGCCGCACTTCAGGTTTCTGCCGCCAGAGCACTCGAGAGCGCAGTGAGACAAAATGGCGACAGGAGCCGAGAAAGCGTATGTCGTGCTTGAAATGCACTCACATCAGTCAGTCATAACAGTGCAACGACACTTCAGGACGAAGTTCAACAAAGATCCACCAACTGCTAACTCCATTCGGCGATGGCATGCGCAGTTTAAAGCTTCTGGATGCCTCTGTAAGGGGAAATCGACGGGTCGGCCTGCAGTGAGCGAAGAAACGGTTGAACGCGTGCGGGCAAGTTTCACGCGTAGCCCGCGGAAGTCGACGAATAAAGCAAGCAGGGAGCTAAACGTACCACAGCCGACCGTTTGAAAAATCTTACGGAAAAGGCTAAAGCAGAAGCCTCACTGTTTACAATTGCTACAAGCCCTGACACCCGATGACAAAGTCAAACGCTTTGAATTTTCGGCGCGGTTGCAACAGCTCGTGGAAGAGGATGCGTTCAGTGATGAAGCAACATTTTTTCTTAATGGTGAAGTGAACAGACACAATGTGCGAATCTGGGCGGTAGAGAATCCTCACACATTTGTGCAGCAAATTCGCAATTCACCAAAAGTTAATGTGTTTTGTGCAATCTCACGGTTTAAAGTTTACGGCCCCTTTTTCTTGTGCGAAAAAAACGTTACAGGACACGTGTATCTGGACATGCTGGAAAATTGGCTCATGCCACAACTGGAGACCGACAGCGCCGACTTCATCTTTCAACAGGATGGTGCTCCACCGCACTTCCATCACGATGTTCGGCATTTCTTAAACAGGGGATTCGAAAACCGATGGATCGGTCGTGGTGGAGATCACGATCAGCAATTCATGTCACGGCCTCCACGCTCTCCCGACTTAACCCTGTGCGATTTCTTTCTGTGAGGTTATGTTAAAGATTCAGTGTTTAAACGCCCTCTACCAAGAAACGTGCCAGAACTGCGAGCTCGCATCAACAATGCTTTAGAACTCATTGATGGGGACATGCTGCGCCGAGTGTGGGAGGAACTTGATTATCGGCTTGATGTCTGCCAAATCACTAAAGGGGCACATATCGAATATTTGTGAATGCCTAAAAAAACTTTTTGAATTTTTGTATGTGTGTGCAAAGCATTGTGAAAATATCTCAAATAATAAAGTTATTGTAGAGCTGTTAAATCGCTTCAATCATTTGTAATAACCCTGTAGATATCATACAATACAATACATACTGGTATATTACACATGGTAGATGAATGATTCAAAATTGGTACAATACAATAATATAATCAAGATAATAAACAATACAATACAAAAATACAATAGTGATAAAAAAACAATACAGATAACAATGACAAAGGAAATAATCTGAATTACTACTCAAATTACTTATCTCTGTTGAAGAAGTCATCTAAAGAGTAGAAACATTTTTCCAATAGAAATTCCTTTAGCTATTTTTTTTAATAGCATTTTATTTTCTTTGACACTTTATATTACTTGGGAGTGCGTTAAAGATTTTTGTACTTGTGTACTTTACCCCTTTTTGCACCAGAGAGAGATTTTTCCGTTCACAGTGCATATCACCTTTCCGCCTTGTGTTATAATGATGGTATGCCTCATTTGTTTCATATTCAGAAGAGAAGAGTGAAAGCCATGAGTGAGATATTGTGAGGTAGTTGTTAATATACCTAACTGTTTAAAGAGATTTCGACATGAGGTTCTTGGAGGGTCACTACATATAAATCGGACTACATTTTTCTGGCTTACAAAAATTTTTTTTGAAAGTGGTGAGTTGCCCCAAAAGATTATTCCATAGCACATCACCGAATGAAAGTAGCAAAAATACACAGACTTTGATACGTTGGTGTCTCCAATTTTTTCCTGTCAAGGCATTCTAAAACATTATTTGTAAGTGCATAAATTGCTTCGGATGTAGATATGCCTGATCTGAAACCAAATTGTTGTTTACTAATTAGTGCAAATTTTTCAAGGTGATTGACAATCCTGGCGTATATTAATTTTTCAAAGACTTTAGAAAATGCTGTTACAAGAGAGATAGGACGATAGTTGGAAACATCTGTGGGATCACCTTTTTTGTAGAGGGGCTTCACAGTAACATACTTCATTCTGTCAGGGAAGATACCTTGATTTAGAGAGGAATTGAATATATGAGCTAGAACTTTAGAGTTGATTACAGCTGGCTTTTAGCAGTTTGCTGGAAATATTGTCTACACCTGACGAATTTTTACTTTTTAGAGACACTATGGTTTTTTTTACTTCTTGCACGGTTATGGGGGCCTTACCTATCATGTCTATAGAGTTAGGGAAAAGTTCTTTCAAAGTTTTTATTGCCTTTTCTGAAGAGCCTTTGCATGCTGTTTTCTCAGCAACAGTTAGAAAGTGCTCATTAAAGATTTTAGCTACAATATCTTGATTTTGAACTAGCTTACCTTCATTGTTAAGGGCAATATTTAGGGTCTTGTTGGGGTAATTTGCACCAGTCTCATTTCGTATCACTTCCCATATAGTTTTGGTTTTATTAGTGGAGTTATTAATTTTTGAACACAGATACACCCTTTTTGATTTCAGAATGACTTTGTTCAATATTTTACAGTATTTTTTTATAGTTAGGATTTAAAAGGTTAGGGTCATCTGATATTTTTGAGGCAATGTACAACTCTCTCTTTCTTTTGCAAGAAATCCTAATTCCAGTGGTAATCCAAGGCTTGTTGGTGGATTTTTTAGTATAGGTTTTATATATTCTGTTGTAACCACAACCAACAGCGGGAACGCCTTGGGCTGTGGATCGGAGCCGCCAGGTGGGGAAGCCGCCGGCGGTGGAGCACGCACCAATGGGTAAACACAGGACGAGTCGGACGACAAACCAACGACAACTGACAGCAACCGACCACGACCGACTATGAGCAACACAAGGAAAAGATAAACAACGGAGGCTTGTGGAAGCCACAACACCAAACACCAAACGTAAATCCACTCGGAACCAGAGCCAGGCAAATGTCAACAACGAGCAACGACCAGAACGCAGTACCGCCAAGATAGAAACGAAATCCAGAGTGAGTACCAGACTGACTGGACTAGGGCAGAGCGGGTCCCTATATACGAAACCGGAGGGAGCGGCTCTTGGCCGCTTTCTGCACGTGGCTTAGCGGTGGTGCCCTCGCTGCGCGAGAGCCACTGCGCAGAATAGCCGCCGCGGAAGCGGAGCCCTCTATGGGCTGACCACGTCCATTTGTTCTGCTGCGTGTTCGACTTCCACGGCAGAAGGCACTAGATATTCTTTTTGGGAAGGTACTTTCAAATATTAGAGCCACTTCATTACTGAAAAGGTTGTATTTGGAATTGGCATTTTCTACATTATATACTGGACTCCAGTCTATGTTTTGGAGACGTGATTTAAAGATCTGAATAGTTTCATCAGTAGATTTCCTAGTAATTTTCCAGCTGGGACCACTATTAATCTCACAAATACTTGAATTGTTAATGGTGAGTCTTTGTCCATGGTCAAAGAGACCATTCAGAACTTGCCTGACAGCTATATCATCAATCTTGGTTATGTCAATAAATACATTATCAATTAATGATTTTGTTTGTGAAGTTATTCTGGTGGGAAAATTTACAACAGAAACAAGATTATATGAGGACATCAAGTTCTCAAGATCTACTCTGTCTCTGGAGTTCGTTAGGAAATTTGCATTGAAGTCTCCAACAACTATGACATCTCTACTGAGTTTAAATATGTGTGTTAAGAGTGCATCTAACTGTTTCAAAAAAAATGCTTAAGTTACCTGAAAGTTCCCTGTATAAGGCTACTACTGCTATATAAGAGTTATTTAAATCAAGAGAGCAGCATTATAAACTCACATTGAGAAGTGATTGAGTGACAGAGTAAAAGGTGAGGTGATGGTGGGGAGGGAAAAGTGCGTGTTATAGAATAGATTACATCTTCCATTTAGTTCGTTATTTGTGGAAACAGCTAAATTTAACTTCATTCTTTTGCATGAGCAGGTACACACATCTCTAGATGTACTTTTGTTCTTCGTGCCATTATTGAACTTTCTCTTGCAACTTTTATCAATTCACACAGTATATGGTGTTTGTATATAAGTAGTAGGATTTAATATTTTTGTTCTTTTTGTCCTGTTTTTAGATAGGCACTGACTGTAATTACATTGGCTGTAATAAATGTTTTGTTTTTAGGGTTATTATGAAAAGATAGACCACACTTGCCACATAGGGAAGGCATTGAATCACAGATAGGTGCAGTGAAAAAAAGTGCTAAAGTTCTGGATATAAAAGTTCTGGATATAAAAGTTCTGGATATAAAAGTTCTGGATATAAAAGTTCTGGATATAAAAGTTCTGGATATAAAAGTCCTCCCTCAGAAATAGTGTGCACATGCACATGCACATGCACACATACACACACAAGCACACCTTATGGCCGTTTGAGCCACAGCGGTTGGAGACAATGCCTATGCGTGTGCCTTTTTTTTGTTTGTTTGCAAAGAACGACTGTCCGTCCAGAGCTTAAATGTTTAGGACTATTGTCATTGTGCCTGTCTGTGACTTGTCACCTCCTCCGTGTGGTGAGCAGCAATCTATCATTTTCATAGTATTGTAGTTATTCCGTCCTCGACATACCATTGTTTGTTTTTAGGTTTGGTATCTATACTATGGTAATGGCACAGAACCAATTGTTTACCTTGGAACATCAATGTTGGTACTGTGTGTATTGGCCCTTGGACTTGCAATTGGGGTTGTTTTGGCTGTCGGAATGCTGCTTTACTTCCAGGTAAACTAATCAATACACTCTTATTTTTTTTCCAAAACAAAAATTTTAAATATTGCTCTGGTAGTACGTTGATGTTTCATATTGTATAAACCTTTTACAAGTATCCTGCACAGAAATTAACTTTAACACTTTTCCTGCATGAAAGGAACTTGAATGATTCATGAGACTCCCTTTTTGAAGTAGAATTCTGCTTTATGATATTCATACAGGCCTTTATTAATAATGCAACACATTTAAATTGCTATGTGATGAGAATAGGTCTAATTTAAATAT
The DNA here is from genome assembly GCF_023864275.1 of Schistocerca cancellata. Taxonomy (NCBI): domain Eukaryota; kingdom Metazoa; phylum Arthropoda; class Insecta; order Orthoptera; family Acrididae; genus Schistocerca; species Schistocerca cancellata. The sequence goes on from NC_064626.1 coordinate 597,880,674, forward strand.
GCATCATCACATGTAGATTGCAGTAATGGCTATTAACGTGATCAACATTTTTAGTTTGCAGTGAAATGGTTACTTCCACTTAAAAGAGAGTTGATAATATATCGCCTGCATTTTTACTTAATGTAGCACATCTCCAACACCATTAAGCAAAATATTGTGTTACAAATCTAAAAGTGCTGATGAGCATACCTGGCACTACATGATCTCAGCTGTGTGTTCAGTGTATCATTTGTTCATATTAGTCTTGGGTATTCAGCCGGGTACAGTTGTTCACAAGACATGACATGTAAATAGCATATTTTGCCATTATCTTCATGTGATGCCTGTAGAATGAGCATCTTTCATATGTCGTACCTCCTTTATGCTCATAGCATTCCCATCTTTTCCCTCACTTGCTAGCTGTATGCCATATCGAGTGGAGTGATGGTGGGAGGGACACGGTTGATAAATGCTGGGTGCAAAATCTGGTCCATCATTGCTTCTGTTGCTGCCGTTGGATGTGGAAGTCACTCTCAGCTGTCGTTGAGAGTACCATTGGCTGAGTGCTGGGTTCCATGCTTGACTTAAAGTGGAATTACTTTCTCTTAAGATCAGGTTATCGGTCACTCATTACAATACCCTGTTTAGAACACAATCCCAAAATGACCTGGGCTGTCTTAACACTTTTTTGGTTCATACTTCATTGAGTCACCTGTAGCTATGCAGTGTTTTGTAATTGAAAATCTTGTTCGTTGCTTGAGTTCAGTGTGTTTCCTGTGCTCTTGGCACCTTCCTTCCACTGTCTGCAGTCTGCATGATGTATACCTTATGCATTTGTGTGGAATACGGTAGACACTTGATTTACTGTCTCCCAAGTCATCTCTCACTGTACCCAATAGAGCACAGATTTTCTGAAATTTATAGAAAATGCATTTAATGTTAGATTGAGCCAATATTCTACCAACTTTTTTCAATAGCTTTCCAGCATGTCGAAGATTCACCATTGCCTTGTTCTCCTTATCTGGTTCATGTGTGTACCATTTGCCTGAAAGCACATCAGATGTGTCTCGTGGCATATATATTCTGCTTGAATATTCCCTCAAGGTGATCGTGCTGTCTTTGTAGGCCTTCTGTGTCTATTAATGCACAGACCCTGTGGTCCTGTGCACATAGTGCACCCTCACACTGTGAAGGATGAAGGCATGTGGAGGCATGGAGATACATATAGGTGTGGATGGTTTTCCTGTACACACTGTGTCCCATAGTTCCATCTACTTTGTGCTTGACTAAAACATTGAAAAAGGAGAGTTCGCCACACTCTTCCACCTCCATAGTGAGTTTGATGCTGGGGTGTAGAGTGTTCACATGTTGTTGAAAATTCCGAAGCTTTCCACTAAATGTATCATCAGGATGTGTGAAAAAGCATGTAGGCTTCAGTGCAACTTTTTCCTGAGCTCTCTCTTCAAAATCAGTGTGCTACTGCCAGTGCCATAGGGCACCCCGTGGTAACGCCATTATTTTCTTCATAATACTTCTAAAGAAGAGAAAAAATATAGATAGGAGAACGAATTCAAAGTGAAGTTGAATTTCTCCCTGATCAGCTTGAGAGAATCAGAAAGCAACACTTTATTTAAGAGAAGAATAAGAGGCCTATCTCCAGCACACTGGCAAAGTGTCAACAAAATTGGCAACCTAACATTAAACGTGTTTTATGTCCACTTCCAAAAATGTGTACACTGCTAGGTATGGTGAAAAATGGTTGGTTGGTTGGTTGGTTTGTGGGATTAAAGGGACCAGACTTCTACGGTCATCAGTCCCTTTGGTGAAAAATGATTTGAGGCTCCATAAACTGAGTGTCTGCTACAGTCTATGAAAATGGAGTAATGCTTACATTGGGCTGACTGTGCGGACATTCGAACAAAGGTGCATGCTGCACAGCAGAAACACCAAAGGCAAGGAACCAACAAAATTTGTGGTTATGGAACACTGAATAGCTACAGGGAACTCAACGAAATATGAGCAAATGGAACTGCTAAGACAGCCCTGGTCATTTTGGGATTGTTTTCCAAAGAGGTTGTTGAAATGTGTGTAGCTGATGACCGGATCCTTACAGACAGTGGATTACTCTTAGTAAAGCAAAGCTTAAGATCACATACATTATTGTTTATTATTGCTTGGGTTTACAAACAACGTAAGATCTGTCCCAGATATTTTTCAGTTTATTTCTCTCTTTTTCTGTCTACTTCCGAGGATATTTTCATTTGGAATTGAAATTTTTGATTAGCCTTATTTGCCCTAAGTAATAGTGGCTCTTCCTCTGGTAGTATTTTCTGAATATACTCTGTAAATAAAAAGAAAGATATTGTGAGAAAAATTAGATCACAAACCCACATGAACAACCAGAACACATCTTCTATAAAATATATTTGTAAAAGAGAAGTTGATATGTGTGTTGTTAGTAACAGCCATTTGTGGTGAGAGTAATGAGAACCCCATGATGCAGACATAATGAATGGTGAGAACCATTAATGAAAGCTGAACACAGTGTAGGATGAAGAGAATTGTACAAAGAAAAATTAGTTAAAGGGGACAAAGGTCATCTAAATTATAAACTTCAGCTTGGCTGATAGACAGGCTTTTAAACTGAAAATTTGTTGTGACTCGGCGATCTTTCAAAGTGCTGCTGCACAGTTACACGTGTCCTCTACATGCGGCACTGTCTGTCAGCGATGCAGTAGCCATGCCACCTAAGTGGCCAGCCAGCCAGTGGCCGCTAGACTTGGACTCAGTTATGATTTGAATGTTACCGTGTACACATGTCTTACTTTGTCTACTTGCTCTCTGACTTACGTGTGTTGTGTCATTTTTGAAATATATGTGTTCACCTTGACGTTATAACAATTGGCGACGAGGTAGTAGATTTTTCCTTTTCATCGTTGACCCACAGGTTTCCATGGCTACTTTAGAGCAACTATTGCATGGTCTCATTGAACAGCAAACGCTTCTCACATCAGCGATTCGCGATTTTGTCGCAGCATCAAATGTGGGGCATTTCTCATTGTTGTCTATACCTCCTTTTCCTCCATACGACGAGACGGCGGAAGACTGGTCTGATTACGAAAAACGTCTTCGACAGCACTTCTTGGCATTTCATGTCAAGGACGAACAAACATGTAAGTCTCTGTTCCTTTCATGGATTTCACCTCAAATGTATCGGTTGTTGTCGCAATTGGCTCCTTTGAAAGATCCTGCATCTTTGTCCTTTGCTGACATGTGCTCACTTCTGTCCGTATATTTTCACAAGCATACGCATGTGGTAGCCTCTCGTGTTGCCTGTTATCGCTGTCAAAACCAACCGAATCAATCTTATCGTGCTTGAGCTGCTGAACTTCATGGCCTCAGTAGAAAGTGTCAATTTGTTACTGAAGTTCACAAAGAATCCTACGCCGGTTCCATGGTACGGGATGCTATTATCTGGACGGCGCCCGGCAAAGAAGTTAGGCAACGTGCCTTTCAGTTGGTAAATCCATCTCTAGATGAAGTCCTATCCATTGCGCAGTCGTTTGAAATGTCTCGCGCCGCTGGAGCGCAAATAGAGGCGTGGGGCAACGTTGGAAAATGCAACCTCTGTGCGCTGTTGACGATGCGTGCAGTGTGTCCCTGCTGGCCGATGTGGCTGCAGTAGGCTCCTAAGTGCAGCCTCGGCCTAACCGTAAACAAACCACTAAGAAACTGCAGCAAAACCCCTAGCAACTTCCTTCATGTCCGTGATGTTTTACGAAACATTCACGGGAGGATTGTCCCCAACGTTGGGCCGTGTGTCACAGTTGCAACCTGATGTTCCTGACCGTGACGCTGATTCTGCTTCTGTGTTGTCTGTCAATGGTACTTCTTCCCTTTCAGGGAAGTTATTTCTCACTGTCCAAATCCTTGGTCGGGATGTTCGCATGCAGGTGGATACTGGTTCGGCTGCCACTATCATCAATTCTCAGACGTATCTTCAGTTGGGTTCTCCAATCCTATCACCTATCACTCGGCAATTACGGATGTACAATAAACAGAAGATTTCTCTCTTGGGACAATTTAATGCTGAGGTATCTTACAAATCCGGCAAAGAAGTTAGGCAACGTGCCTTTCAGTTGGCAAATCCATCTCTAGATGAAGTGCTATCCATTGCGCAGTCGTTTGAAATGTCTCGCGCCGCTGGAGCGCAAATAGAGGCGTGGGGCAACGTCGGAAAATGCAACCTCTGTGCGCTGTTACCATATTTGTGGTCGACCATAGTAACGTGGAAAATCTTTTTGGTTTCGATGCCTTTCGCGTTTTTGGGTTCTCCATAGATGATTCTGTCAATATTGTCTCTGATGCCATTCCTTATGCTCAATTGGATTCCTTGGTGACGACATTTTTGTCCCTTTTTTTTTCCTGGGTTAGGCCGTGCAAATGACTTTGAAGCTCATATCACGCTCAAACCCACTGATCGGCCTAAGTTTTTTCGGGCTCGGCCCATTTCTGTGGCCCTTCATGATCGGGTCAAACGGGAGCTGGATCGTCTCACTGCTTCAGGGGTCTTGCTTCCTGTCACTTCAAGTGAGTGGTCCTTTCCTGTCATTGTTGTTGCTAAGCCCAATGGTGATATTCATCTCTGTGGCAATTTCAAAGCCACTGTAAATGCTCAATGCCTCATCAACACTTACCCTATGCCCCAACCTGAAGAATTGGTCACTAAACTTGCTGGAGGCCAGTATTTTTCTAAACTTGACCTGTCAGAAGCTTATCATCAACTTCCTCTCGACACTGCTTTCCAGCTGTTTCTGGTCCTTGACACGCCTTTTGGCCTCTATCAGTACCAACGATTGCCATTCGGGGTTGCCAGCGCCCCTGCTCTTTTTCAGCGATTCTTGGAACAATTATTGCTCCTTGTCCCTGGGTATATCAATTACATGGATGACATTGTTGTTACGGGCTCCACCACTGAAGAACATCTTCAGAATCTCCGCACACTTTTTCACGTCTTACTGACTGCCGGTCTTAAGTGTAATCTACAGAAATCACAATTTTTTCAGGCATCTATCACGTACTTGGGGTTTCCAACTCTCTCAACATGGTATTCTTCCGCTTCAGCAAACTGTCGCTGCGATTGATGCCCTTCCTCGCCCTACGTCTGTTACGGAACTGTAGGCCTTCTTGGGGAAAATAACATACTATCACAGGTTTTTACCATCTGCGTCTTTGGTGGCTCAGCCATTGCATCGCCTGTTGCATAAAAACATGTCCTTTCACTGGTACACGTCATGCGATGCGGCTTTCCAGAAATTGAAGACTATGCTGAAACAGGGCCCGTGCCTGGCTACTTATCGACCTGGCCAACATCTCGTTCTTGCCACAGACGCCTCTCAATACGGGATTGGTGCAGTCCTTGCGCACCATTTTTCTGATGGTTCTGAACAACCCATTGCTTATGCCTCCAAAACTCTCACGGATGCCCAATGAAAATATTCTCAAATTGAAAAAGAAGCTTTGGCCATTATTTATACTCTTCATAATTTTGGTGTTTTTCTTTATGCATCCAAATTTCATCTTGTTACAGACCACAAACCACTTGTTTCCTTGTTTCATCCATCAACGTCGCTTCCCGACAAGGCTGCACACTGCCTCCACCGACTCGTAATTGACTCCTACTCTAACTTTTCTTTCATTGTCCATCGCATAACACCGCGGCAACCACAAATGCCCTAGCTCGCATTTTCTCTTTGGAAGGCCTTCCCTCTACTCTTGTTACTGAAAATGGTCTGCAATTTGCCTCTTCCGAATATGCGGATTTTTGTGCCCGTCATGGCGTCATGCATGTCACGGCCCCTCCATTCCATCCACAGTCAAACGGTGAGGCTGAACGACTGGTCCGCACATCTAAGGCTCAGATGAGGAAACTCCTGACTTCTTCTGCTGCTGATGATGCGCTTCTCCAATTTCTGGCTTCTTACTGTTTCACCCCCATGGGTGACCACAGCCTGGCTGAGCTCTTACCTGGCTGACAGCCCCGAACGCTACTTCATCTTCTGCGGCCTTCCAGCTCACGGCCGCGGGTGCCTTCGCCTGGCCGGTTCATCGCCGGCGACCATGTATGGGTACGGGGATATAGCAGGCGACCAAAATGGAGTCCTGGCCGCATCTTACGTCACCGTGGCCGACGCCTGTATGAAATCCAGACGGACACGAGTGTTGCATGCATCATTCGGACCAGCTTCGGCCTCGTGTGCCGGCAACGCCTGTTCCGAATGCAATTACACCACCTTCGGCTCTACCTGACGCTTGGGATCTTGGCATCTCTCATTATTCACAACGCAGCCCTCTCACCATCATCTCGGTGCCAGCACAAGAACGGACGCCACCAGGAGATGTGCCCATGCAGGAAACGGATGACCATCATCTTTCGCAGCAACTCTGCTCGCTTCCTTCTCCTACGGATGCAGACACATCGCCCATGTCTCCTGTTATAACAACCGGACTTGCCGCAACAGGCAGATTGGTGCATGGGCCCCCAACAGATTCGGCCCCTACGTCTCCTGTCATCTCGGTCTGTTATCATCGGGGACACTTCCGTCCGTACAGAAAGCCTCCTCCTCGAGACTTCACGGCCAGTCAAACAACACCTATGGACGTTAGCAATCTACAGGCCGCCTCCATCAAGACCAGTGCAAAAAATTCAAAGGGGGGAAAAGTGTTGTGACTCGCCGTTCTTTCACAGTGCCACCGCGCAGTTACGCGCATCCTCTACATGCGGCGCTGTCTGCCAGTGATGCAGCAGCCGCGCCACCTAAGTGGCCAGCCAGCCAGCGGCCGCTAGACTTGGACTCAGTTCTGATTTGAATGTTAGCGTGTACACGTCTTACTTTGTCTACTTGCTCTGTGACTTACATGTGTTGTGTCCTTTTTGAAATATATGTGTTCAACTTGACGTTATAACAAAATGAACCACATTACAACTGGTATGCAGTAGTATTTATTACATTTTTGAAGAAATCCACTAACCAAAAAAATTGATAGAGACATAATTGCAATGAATAAATGATCCAGAAGTTAAAAAAAGGGTTAAAAATTATTCTTATAGGGGGAAATACTGTGGAAGAGAAGAAAGATAAGTAGAATGGAAAGAGAATTGTTATAGACAGAAAACGGATAAAAGAAATTATGAGAGAGGAGAGGAGCTGGGGCGAAGAGATGAGAGAGAATGTAAGGGATCAAGGATGATTTTTGAGGAACAGTTGTGAAACATCAAAGTGGAAGGACGAAAGTAGAAGGAAACGTGGACAAAAAAGGAAACAAACAAGAAGAAAATCAGATAGATGGCAAGGGAGAGCCTGATATGTAATGTGTAGCTGTGGTTCTTTGGCTTTTCTCAGCATATTTCAGGATGAAATACTTCACAGGTGAATGGCCATATGTTAGTATCCAATGTACCCATGTAATGAAGTATGACCATACTAAGATCACAGATTTCTAACTTCTGGGATGGTGTCATCAAAGAATGTATAAAGATGTGAGTAAGGGATCTGCTGATCAATCATGATAGCGGTAACATCTTTAGTAAAGCATGGGAACCCTCAGTTAGTCTGATAAAGTAGAGGAAGGAGATATCCCCCAATGAACTGTCGCCAGGAGCACATGAAACAGCAGCAAAGGTGCCACCAGCATGTGTCCCTGGGTGTGGACCAAGGACAGAGCAATGTGTCAGCAGGAGGGAGGAGAAGGAGACCTGGACTTCCACCCACTGCCTGCAGGTGGACTACAGACTGAGTGGCAGCTAGGAGGGAGTGAATGGGTGGGAAGGGGTGGTAGAGATGTAAAGGCACCATACTATCTCCTAAGCAGTTCATCAGTGCACTTAATGATAGAAGCATGGTCACTTTCCAAACATTGTGTTTGTTGGACAGTGACAGCTGGCTATTCACTCGTGAAGTATTTCATTAGTGAAGAGTTATTGCCATCGAAAGATTAATATTTAGAGAAGAATTAATGTAATTTTGGTGGTAAAAAAATTCAGATAGAAAGTGAAAGAGATTACAATATTGGTTAAAACTAAGACAATGGGCAGTTTTGCATAACTAATTTTCAAGTTGTGATTGCTGATCATTGTTTAATGGGGTTAAAAATCTTTGTTGGGATAGAATTATTCATGGCAATCATTGCTAAAATCTTTGTTGGGATAGAATTATTCTTGTGGTAATTCTATATTCATATGGTATTGAGGATTCAGAAAAATGCATTCCTTGGTAATAACCGTATATCTCACCTGATGATCTGGTGGCTTTTTGTATCCTAATAAACTGAGACACTCATGCCTTTAATATTAATTATTATATCATCTTAGAACTAGGGTAATAGATGCAAAACATGACCAATAATAAGGCTGTGATCATTATCATTCCCAATCTCTCACACTTCTTTTATGTCTATTTTTGGGCCCCTTACCTCATCAAATGTACTTAAAAATATTCTTTTGAATTTTTATCTGTATTGTTATCTATGTAAAATCCAGGATGGAATGTAACATTATTATGAAAAGGATAGTTGCTACTCACCTTGTAGTGGAAATGCTGAGTTGTAGATAGGCACAACAAAAAGACTGTCACACAATAAGCTTTCGATCAACAAGGCCGAATTGTCTATTTTTGACAAAGACCTTGGTAGCCAAAAGCTTATTGTGTGACACTATTTTTGTTGTGCCTGTCTGTGACTCAGCATCCCTGCTATATGATGAGCAGCAACTATCCATTTCATAATATTGTTATTATCTATGTACTTATGTATGTATCTCTACAAGTGAAATTTTGTTTTGATTGACAGTTAGTATTAATATTTTTATTTCTGCCAGTCTCCTCTCCCATCATTGTTTTCTGTTCCCTTTGTTTTCTTCCTTGGCTCAAGATTCTCACAGGCGAAGCATTTTAAATGCTGCCCAATGAGATTGTGTGAGCTTGTCCATGGGCAGGTATAGGTAGTATAGCTATTCATCAGGTGGCGCTATTGCCCTACTTTCAAACTTTGTTCTCTCACCCCTGCCCTTGGTCACTCGACAGACATACTGCCTGCACGTGCTACTTGCACCCTCTACCCTTGGATGCCCGGCTGGGCATACACACTTGAGTGAAACCAGTCTGTCATAAGCAGTTGCTCCCTTCTGCTATCTTGTAACAGTTATCAAATATATATCTTAATTTCCTTTACATCTTTGCTGGTTCTATACCTCTTTCTGCCCTTGGTGAATATGAGCTCTTGTAATTTCTCAGAATAGATTACATGTTTAACTTCTTTGCTTGTATCCAGATTTTACAGTAGTGTCATTAGAATTTTATGAAATTGCAAAGTATTTGTTTGTTGTCAGTGCTTTTATGGACAAGATTCCAGATTAGAGAACCAACTCGTGAAGCTAACGTTTTAGACCTCATAGCAACAAATAGACCGGAACTTTTCGACTCCGTGAATGTAGAAGAGGGTATCAGTGATCATAAGTCAGTGGTTGCATCAATGACTACAAGTGTAATAAGAAATGCCAAGAAAGGAAGGAAAATATATTTGCTTAACAAGAGTGATAGGGCACAAATCGCAGAATATCTGAGTGACCACCATCAAACGTTCATTTCTGAGGAAGAGGATGTGGAACAAAAATGGAAAAAATTCAGAAACATCGTCCAGTACGCCTTAGATAAGTTCGTACCGACTAAGGTCCAAAGCGAGGGGAAAGATCCACCGTGGTATAACAATCATGTACGAAAGGTACTACGGAAACAAAGAAAGCTTCATCATAGGTTTAAGAGTAGTCGAATCATAGCTGATAAGGAAAAGCTGAACGAAGCGAAAAAGAGCGTAAAGAGAGCAATGAGAGAAGCATTCAACGAATTCGAACATAAAACATTGGCAAACAATCTAAACAAGAACCCTAAAAAGTTTTGGTCATATGTAAAATCGGTAAGCGGATCTAAATCCCCTATTCAGTCACTCGTTGACCACGATGGCACCGAAACAGAGGACGACCGAAGAAAGGCAGAAATACTGAATTCAGTGTTCCGAAACTGTTTCACTGCGGAAAATCGTAACACGGTCCCTGACTTCAGCCGTCGCACGGACGCCAAAATGGAAAATATTGAAATAAACGATATCGGAATTGAAAAACAACTGCTATCACTTAATAGCGGAAAAGCATCCGGACCAGACGAGATACCCTTAAGATTCTACAGTGATTATGCTAAAGAACTTGCCCCCTTTCTATCAGCAATTTATCGTAGATCGCTGGAAGAACGTAAAGTACCTAGCGACTGGAAGAAAGCGCAGGTCGTTCCCATTTTCAAGAAGGGTCATAAATCAGATGCGAATAATTATAGGCCTATTTCGCTTACGTCAATCTGTTGTAGAATAATGGAACATGTTTTGTGTTCTCGTATTATGACGTTCTTAGATAATACAAATCTCCTTCATCATAACCAACATGGATTCCGCAAACAGAGATCATGTGAAACTCAGCTCGCCCTATTTGCCCAAGAAATTCACAGTGCCGTAGACACTGGCGAGCAGATTGATGCCGTATTCCTGGACTTCAGGAAGGCATTTGATACGGTTCCGCACTTACGTTTAATGAAAAAAATACGAGCTTACGGAATATTGGACCAGGTTTGTGATTGGATTCAGGATTTCCTAGAAGAAAGAACACAACATGTCATTCTTAACGGTTCAAAATCTGCAGATGTAGAGGTAATTTCGGGAGTACCGCAAGGAAGCGTGATAGGACCTTTATTGTTTACAATATACATAAATGACTTAGTTGACAACATCGGTAGCTCCGTGAGGCTATTTGCAGATGACACGGTTGTCTACAAGAAAGTAGCAACATCAGAAGACTCGTACGTACTCCAGGAAGACCTGCAGAGGATTAATGCATGGTGCGACAGCTGGCAGCTTTCCCTAAACGTAGATAAATGTAATATAATGCGCATACATAGGGGCAGAAATCCATTCCAGTACGATTATGCCATAGGTGGTAAATCATTGGAAGCGGTAACGACCGTAAAATACTTAGGAGTTACTATCCGGAGCGATCTGAAGTGGAATGATCACATAAAACAAATAGTGGGAAAAGCAGGCGCCAGGTTGAGATTCATAGGAAGAATTCTAAGAAAATGTGACTCATCGACGAAAGAAGTAGCTTACAAAACGCTTGTTCGTCCGATTCTTGAGTATTGCTCATCAGTATGGGACCCTTACCAGGTTGGATTAATAGAAGAGATAGACATGATCCAGCGAAAAGCAGCGCGATTCGTCATGGGGACATTTAGTCAGCGCGAGAGCGTTACGGAGATGCTGAACAAGCTCCAGTGGCGGACACTTCAAGAAAGGCGTTACGCAATACGGAGAGGTTTATTATCGAAATTACGAGAGAGCACATTCCGGGAAGAGATGGGCAACATATTACTACCGCCCACATATATCTCGCGTAATGATCACAACGAAAAGATCCGAGAAATTAGAGCAAATACGGAGACTTACAAGCAGTCGTTCTTCCCACGCACAATTCGTGAATGGAACAGGGAAGGGGGGATCAGATAGTGGTACAATAAGTACCCTCCGCCACACACCGTAAGGTGGCTCGCGGAGTATAGATGTAGATGTAGATGTAGATGTAGATGTAGAATAGTTGAATGGCTGTTGAGTCATTCTCTGGACTTGCTGTGACTGTAGTGTTAGCTTGAATATAGCATGGAAAGTGTATACAAAATTTAGGAGTAAAGGAGACCAGCAAGGGGTGTGTGTGTGTGTGTGTGTGTGTGTGTGTGTGTGTGTGTGTGTTTCGTAATGCTACCTTGTGGTTTTCTACTGCTGAGCTGCTCTTCTAAACAGCATCCCATAGGAGCAAACCAGTTGCGACTTTACCTGATGTTGCTCGCACCTGAGGTAGTTGGGCTGTGCATGTCTCTATTTAAAAGGAATAGCTCAATGTACTTGTAGAGTCAAGCAGCACATGACTGTTTTCACGCCCAGCTGTTAACTCGCTGCACATAATAACCTAATGCTGTAGCCCTGCAATCAAATAGTCCATGCATTGGTTAGAATTATGAGTTAATAAATACACAGTAATATATAAGTGAATAATTAATAAAAAACATTGTATTGTAAAGTCTATAATTGGTATAGGTGACAGATAGTTATGTTGAATAATGTTAATTCAAGAAAAAACATCTTAAAATAAAGGGAAAGTGGTCCTACAATATCCAGTTAAAAGAGAGACAGAAAATACCTTTATCAAAAGTTACGTCCAGAATGTTATGTGAATGGTAGCAAAATCCCCAAACTAAATAGGCATCAAAGACTTGAGAAAACTAAGATCGCAGTACCCAAAATATTCACCAGCTCAGGACAGGTCAGAGTTCAACACGACATTTCACAAATTAATACACATGGTACAAAAAAGTAGCTCATGCCCTGTCTGTCTTCAGTTCCATAATACAATCAGAAAAAGTTAGTATCCTACACTGGATCTCATTCGGACCTCTCAAAATATTAAGGCCCTTCAGAAGTTAAAGTATGATAGTGGCCATTCACCAGCCAGAATCAGTTACCTGCATGACTGAATCACACTTGGTACTACAGGCAGGTCTACCATCTTCCAGTGCTTGAAATGGTGTCCTCTTCAATATCTAAATGAAAAGCGGATCTCATAGCAACTGTTCAGTGCCCAGAATCACCCACTAGATCAAATACTTCATGATACCACAGGCCTTCTTCAAGAACTAATGTAAAAGTGTCCAGAATCGCTCCTTTGAGCACTTCATTCAAAAAGCATCCATATCCACTTGATTTCAGCAGTGTTCCGTCACTATCGAACTCTCATTGGTTAAAGGCCATCCCCACCAAAATTACGTTGTTCATAAGTTCTACAAACATGATTTAACTCAGCTTGATCACTTCCCAGACTAAACTTAATATATCACAACAATATTTAAATAAAGAAATGTTGTAAACATTTGGTTACATTCAGATCTTTAACAATAATTGCAAATAAAAGTTTGTTTACTCATAAATAAACCAGCATTCTTAAGCAAGTGTGCTCTCGACAAATGATGAGAGTTTGCCATTAAATATTGTTTAAACAATTATTTAAGCTCGCTTGACAGAAGCATGTTTTGGTCCTCTTTCCAATTGTTATGTCAGCTTACACATGCAATTTTGACAACTTCTTAAATTATTACTATTTTTTTTAGCAATTGTAATCAGTAATTAAGTAAATAGTAACATATTCATTAAATAACTACAGTAGTATGACAAGATATGAGGTATTCATGCCTGCATTTATTCGCTGTGTTACTGTGGAGAATACGATGTTCTGTTAGGTATTTGCGTAATGGAAAGATATAAAAAACAATCAATCAAGAAGTGGAATGGATACAGGTAAATTGCTTTCTTGGATGAAAGCCATCGTTTAATACTGTCATCGGAGATATCATTTGCTGAAACCATGTGAAGTGTTTAAAAGTTATTGATTCATTGTGTAAATGTTCAGTCACCACAAAATATTAACTTCTGTAGTGTGTCACTGGCTGTGCCTAATTTATCTGAGAGCACCATTGTGTTCATATTTTCTTTAATACTTCACTGTGAATAATTATAGATTTTCTAAGAGTTATAACTTAGCCATCTTTCACTTTGTCTGACACTCCACCACGTTTGGTACATTTTCTGCACAAAGGCCATGTGAGCAATAGCTGTCCCTAAGAAACAGTATGGCATAAGTAGTATATCTGATTTTCTTTATTGAGTATCATATTTCAAACAAGTGTTTTGTAATACTTGTAGTAGAATTAACTGTTTTGTGTAACTGTTGTATGTGAACATTCTAAGCCAGTTTTAAGGAACATTTTTGACGAACATAATCCTGTGAAATTATAACTGTATGTGGTTTGATTTAAGATTAATGTTAATATATATCTTAAATTTTTATATTATTATTCCTGTTTCACAGCTCCGTGCAGTATTCAGAAATCGGACTGCCATTGAAGATTGGATAATGGAGAAAGCAAAACATCGTCGTAAGGGCACAGATGAAATTTTCATTTTCCCGTATAACTTGGGATGGAAACATAATTTTAGACAGGTATTTTTTTCTGTTTTGCTGGAGTTTTATGTAAAATTTTCATTTTAAGAGGCAGAACTGAAAGAATTAGACAAGTTACTTCTGGTGTCAAGAGAAAAATCTTTGCCTGAGAACATTTTTGTAGTAGCCATACTCCAGGCCATTGCTGGTTTGGGCTTCGTTATAAGAACAGATCTACATGTAAGACTGTCAGAATCAGCAATTGACTAAAGAAGAACTGCTGTCTTTGTTCTACAAATAAGGCAGTGTGCTGGCGTTACAAATATGGTCTTCAGTTGAAATTGCGGAAATAGTACTTAAACTGCTTGGACTTCTTAGGGACATAAATATAGTTGCAAAACCATGGGAAAAAACTTAAAAGTAAATATGAGAACTGTTTTCATCGTTTCAATATGTAATTGACTAAGTGTTATCTGAAACATATGATAATGTATTTGCCCATTACTTAATTTCAGATACTGCAATTATTTCACTTTATAGTCAGTGTCGGAAATAATTTATTTTCTTGTTCTTTATGTAGTTTGACTTACACAAGATATCAAAATAATGACAGTCAGTGTATACACATCCTGTGGCAGCTCCACAAAAAAAGCCCCTCGGGGGCTCAGCATTCATTTGCTGGGTATGGGCTTGGCGACCTCGGGGTTCCTGAGCTGGGGACTAGTAAGTGCTGCCAGTCCTCTGTCATCATAAGCTCTGGATATGCTTCAGTGACCAGCAGGTGGTGCAGCAGGGGATTGTTGTGTATACAGGGAATGGGGATCTTGGCTTGACCAGCTGAGGATGGTAAAACCCTCTATAAAATAGCCCCTCAATTTCAAGGTGTGCTGCACACTGATGAGATGCATAGCTGTTGAGGTGGAACAGTTGTTAGTGGCAACCTTTGGGGAACCTTTCCCAACTTAGTTGTACAGGGCTTACTTAGGTGTGTGGGGCTCTGTCTGACTGGACCCTTATTTCCCCTCGTTGCTCGTGGAACCAAAATTTATCCCTCGGAATCTCCTCCTCCTCCTCCTCCTCCTCCTCCTCCTCCCCCTCCCCCTCCCCCTCCCCCTCCCCCTCCCCCTCCCCCTCCCCCTCCCCCTCCCCCTCCTCCCCCCTAGTGTGACATGTGCACCACATGGTTGTACTGGCACTCATTAATCCAAAAGAATGAGGGAGGCTAGTCCTCCTGATAAGGATCATTGGGCCTTAAGTAACAGGGCTCATGGAGTCACAAATAATAATGTGTTTTTGGTGATAAAGAGGAAGGAGGAAATGTTTGAAAAAGTGTCCCTTTTCTGTATTCATTAAGGCATGGAAGGACTTGCTGGCACTTTAAAATCTATTAAACAACTGTGTAATGGTTTCTTCTTGGCCAAAGCTAATCTGTCAAAGCAGGCGGAACTTCTCAAGAAATCACTGAAATGAGTGACTCTGATATCATTGTTGAGAAGCAAACCTATCTCAACTCAAGCAAGGGCGTGGTCACATGCCATGATATCGTGGATATGAACATAGTGGAGATGAAATGAGATTTGGCATCCCAGGGGGCAGTTGATGTGGAGCAACGAATGTGAAGGAATTATGTAGAAACTGAAAAGATTGCCACTTTCACGGTCACGTTCAATTCTCCATCGGAGCCTGAACATATTTTTACATACCAACCCCTGTTTGATA
Organism: Schistocerca cancellata; assembly: GCF_023864275.1. Lineage (NCBI taxonomy): Eukaryota > Metazoa > Arthropoda > Insecta > Orthoptera > Acrididae > Schistocerca > Schistocerca cancellata. The sequence continues at coordinate 597,896,455 of NC_064626.1, forward strand.
TTACAAATGCCAGAGTTTTGGCCATACAAGTGTGAGTTATGGAGTTGAAGCGACCTGCAGGAAGTGCGGAAAAGAAGCCCATGCATGACACTGGGACTGACTGACTGTCTCCAGCAAGCTGCATCAACTGCTTTGGGGGCCACCCACTCTGGACCTGAGACTGCTCTGTTTTTGTTGAGGAATGCAAACTACAAAAAGCAAAAGTGACCAAGCAGATCCCCAATGCCGTAGCCAAAAAAGAATACAAGGCAGTAAAACACCTCCCTCCCCTTTTGCCACTTTGTATTTTTCCATGGTGCAGAAATCTGTTCCCAAGGTGGACACTTCATTGCAGACATCATCCTGTGTGCCACTATCCACCACAAGTGACTGTATTTGTACTTGTATGTGTGTGTGCCAAGGTAAAGCGAGTAAGGGCAGAGCAATCCAAGCAGCTGAAACAGCAAAGCCCAGCAACAATTCCACAGTGAGCATCCAGAAATCACACGAGAAGCAGTGTGGCTTTCAGTGTCCCTTCCCACCTCATTCTCAAAGGGACAGGGTGCAAGGAAAGGGTCATGATGTTTGGGTCAAACATCATGCTGGGACTTCAGACTGATCAGGAGGATATTTTGGAGTTTGATGCCTCGGATATAGGCAGCATCTCCACTCACCCTTACTCTACAATTGCTTCATATCCCTGGATAGGGATATGATAGGGATACATTATAACCACACCTATGAAAACGCTCCTATACTACGGTGAAACTTCATTGAGTTCAGGACTCGTGTGGAGGAACTGAAACATCTAGCACTGAGACCCCTGTGCTACAGAGCTATATGTTATATCGCAAGGATGACCTGGTGGGAGAAAGAGCCAAGGGAGAGTTCACCGTGTTCTCACTAACACGCACCACTTCTCCAATCCCTGCCTGGCTGTGTTTGTCAACAGTGCACATAACTCCTCTGCTCTCCACCTGTCTACTGACCTGCAAGCAGTTGCTGTCGAAATTCATGTGTATTGGAGGATCACTGTTTGCTCGTTGTATTTACCTCCAGAAGATGCAATAGACTATGAGACTCTCACAGGTCTTATAGAACCACTCTCCCAACCATTTCTCCTCCTGGGAGACTTCAATGCCCATCACGTCTTTTCGGACTTTTTGGGACTTGACTTCTACTTGTCTTCAGAGCCGGGTTTTGGAGAGCCTCATGCCGTCTCATGAGCTGCGCATCCTCAACAAACACACACACATTCATATCTGCATTGCTACTGTGTCATTCTCAGACATCAATATCTTTTTTTGCTCTCCAGCCCTCGCAGACACTGTCCAGTGGGACGTCAAAAATGATCTTCATTCCGGTGACAACTTCCCACTTGCATTCACCTACTACCGTTAGTTGGAACACTACGAGAAGAGCAGTCACCAACATGGATGGTCAGCAGGGCTAACTGGATGTTGCTCAGCCAACTGGCTGTGTTTGAACATCACAACAACATCCAGGAATGGGTGGACCACATCAAGCGAGTGATCCAAAATGGCTTATGACTTATCCACCATGAAGTCTTCAGGTCGTCTTAAGAGGCAACTTGTACCTTCGTGCACAGATGAGTGCTACTCAGCGATCCAGGGCAGGCGTGCAGTTCTTCGATGTTTTACATGCCACCCAACAGCAGACAACCACAGAGCATTTTGATGCACGGGAGCCCAAAGCACAAAATGTAATGAAGGAGAGCAAGAAAAGGTCACGGAAAGCATTCTTGGACTCCACCAACCATTCCACTGATCTTCAAAAGTATGGGGAGCTATCAGGAGGGCTTCTGGTAAACACAATAGTTTAACAATAGCCCGAGTGCTGACATGGATATCTGCAAAGAACACCTGGAGATATTGCTCAGACATTGGCAGAGCATTTTGTAACAGCTACTTCCAATGCAAGCAAGGATCGAGCATTTTGTTGTTAACATGTGGCTGTAGAGAGGGGCAAGTTGGACTTTGGAGCCTACAATTGTGAGTATTTCAACTACCCTTTCTCCACATGGGAGTTGGAATCGGCCCTGTCTGATACTTGTGATACTGTACCTGGTGATGACCAAATCTGTTATTGCACACTTCAACATTTGCAGCAGCATCAAAGGAAATTCTCCTTGAACATTTTAATCTTATGTGGCAGACAGGTAACTTCCCCAACTTGTGGAGAGAGGTATTTCAGATACCTCTCCTCAAACCAGGAAGGGACCACATATGTCCCAGTACTTATCAGAGTATCGCCTTAATTAGCTGTGTAGGAAAGATCGTGGAGTGAATGGTTAACTGTCATCTGGCCTGGTTGTTAGAGACCAGGCAACTCCTTAGCTGCTCTCGATGTGTGTTCTGGAGATTTTGGTCCACTGTCGACAACCTAACCGTACTAGAAGTGGCTATTCAGCAGGCTTTCCTATGTAAATATCAATGTATTGGCATATTCTTCGACGTCATTAAGACGTATGATACTGCTTGGAGATAATGAATTCTTGCACAGCTGCATAAATGGGGCTTTTGTGGCCCCTTCTCCATCTTTATACAGTCTTTCCTGTCTCAGTGATCTTTTTGGTCCCAAGGTGGTGACAGACTGTCATATTGTTTTGAGCAAAAGAATGGTGTCCCTCAGGGGAATGTTTTAAGTGTTACCCTCTTTGCCAAAGCCATCAACAGTACCATGTCTGTGGTAAGGAGTCCTGTACAGTGCTCCTTATTTATGGACAATTTTGCTGTTTTCTGTTCCTTCTCAAGTGTTGCAACAGTGACACATCAGTTGCAAGCTATGGAGGTGAAGTTAGAGGAGTGGGCTGAAAAGACGGGTTTTCTGTTTCTTGCAGATGAGAGAGAGAGAGAGAGAGAGAGTGTGTGTGTGTGTGTGTGTGTGTGTGTGTGTGTGTGTGTGTGTGTGTAGTTTACCTGACTTGCATATGAGGGACACCAGCCTACATTTTAGATTCAGTGAGGCTCTGGGCCTCATTTTTGACTCCAAATTATTGTGGTTGCCACACCTGAGAGACCCGGAACCTAGAACCTCGAAGGCACTGATCATAAAGTGCCTTAGCCACAGGTCTTGTGGAGTGGACAGGATGCATCTGCTCCATTTTTATAGGCATTTTGTGCAGTTGTGGCTGGTCTAAGGGTGCATGGTGTATGGGTCAGTGTGGCCTTTTTATTTGAAAGTCATTGACTGTCTGTCAGGAGGGGATTCAGATGGCCACGGGTGCCCCTACTTATTCTCTGTGCTGAAGCTGGGGAACTGACACTTACCATCTGGCGGCAGCTCTTCATGGTGTGTCAGGCAAGTTCCTTGCAAAGCTTTGACTTCACCCACATAACATAGTGTTGCTCATCTGCCTCTGGAATACCTTTTCTCCAACTGTCCACCAGCCACAATACTGTTTGGGATCCACATGTGCTGGAGTCACTCTGTGTGGAGCAAGTACGACCCAGAATCCAGGGGTTTAACCACCTGCTACGCTGATTACTGCAGAGGCCCAGAGTAATTTTAGATTTGGTGCTGTACGGGAGAGATTGCAGCCCTGCCTCAGTTTTACATTTGATATTTTGTGACTTCTTATATGAGCATCACAACTACGTAGCTGTCTTTACAGATGAGTGTAAACAGGGGGCCTCAGTTGGTTGCTCTAGTGTTTTCTCGGATTGTGTCCTTAAGACTTAACTGTCTTCAACACAGAATTATGTGTGATCTTAGTCATGTGATCATAGTCAGTCCATATATTCCGAACCCAGAGCACTGCTGTCAGTGTCATCTTTACAACCAGACTTGAGAGTTCTGTCGACACCTGGCCAAAAGTGTAACCTGTGTCAGGGATGCTCATGTGAAGGTTTGTTCTGCTGCCTCCTTCCCACTGCATCAACTGCAATGGTGACAATGCCGCTGCCTCCTCCCATGATTGTCCCTTGTATCTCAATGGGCGGACTGTCCAGGAGATCTGGGTGAAGGAAAAAAATTGCATTATCTGGCCTCTTGCAAGTTGTTGGCTAGTCGGAAACCCTATATTCTACCATCTGCATGTACAGTACTGTTCTTGCTACCTCTTGCTCCAAGAAGGACATGCCCACACAGCCGTGCAACATCAAATTTAGCACCACGGTTGTGAAGTAGCCCAGTGTCATGGAAGTGACCCCATCTCCTCCTCCAGCTGTGCAACATGCCACCAAACTTTTGCCTCATGGGGTGAAATCACCAGCTACATAGCTGGCAGGCCAGAAAGGACAGAAGGACTACTCTCGTGAAGATCTCCTATGTCCCTACATCCATCCAGCATCTGAATCTTCCTCTGCTAACTGGAAAGGCTCGAAGAAGTTGAACAAAGGCAAAAGGTCCTCTCCTTCGCTGACTCTAAGATCCTCTTCGCTGGTGACACCACGTGATACCCTCGCCCAGCCGACCTCCACGTCGCCTGTGCACACCACCGTTTTACTGCACCCGACTTTGGAGGCCAACAGCAGAAGAATGCCAACGCTCCTGTAGACCTCATGGAGCAGGATCCCCCTGCCTCTGTTCCCTGTAGCAGCAAGTCTTCGAAGGCTGGCACTTGGCAGTTGCTGAGGTGACACCTCTTCATATTTTCCTTGTCACGAGTCTCCTCCATTGGGGCGTTTGTGGCCTTTGGTCCAACACAGAGGATTTATGGCTGCTTGTAGAATCACAGCATCCATGGGTCTTCTGGCTTCAAAAAAGAAATTGCGTCCTTACGACCGCTTTGAGCTCTCACAATTCTTCCTGGTCCATTTTGCCATTTTGACCATCCCCCCCCCCCCTCCCTCCCCCGTCCCTCCTGGTAGACATTCCATCTCATGGGGAAGACGCTGCCCGTACGGGACGATGTTCATAGTCAACCCATCACACTGACTACTCGCCTTCAAACTGTTGCAGTTCATCTTTTCCTTCCTCACTTGAACTGTTTCTCTTGTACCGTTTACGTCCCTCTGTTGTTCGATGCCACCAAGGCAGACTTCCTCCAGCTTCTTGGGCAGCTAACTCACCCCTTTCTGCTGCTTGGTGACTTTAATGCACACCATCTCCTATGGGGTTCTCCAAGAACCTTTTCAATCAACTTAACCACCTCTGCCTTAACACAGGAGCTTTCAGACTCCATGCACACCTGTTCCCATTTGCACCTATCAGTCTGCACTGGCCAGCTGGCCCATCGTCTCAGGTGGTTCATTCTCTCTAACACATACTCGAGCAATCGTTTCCCTTGCGCTATCCGTTTGCTGACTCCCACCCCACTTACATACACACTCTGTTGACTCAGGCTGACTAGAGGCTTTATTCCTCCCTGGCAACCTTTGATGAACAACATTTCCCCAGTTGTGATGACCAGGTGGAATATCTTACAAACGTTATCCTTAACAGCCGCAGAATGTTCCATTCCTCACACTTCCTCCTTACCACACTATGTCTCTTGGCCGACTGATGCTGTGGCGCTATTCGCACGCGGAGATATGCTCTGCGCATTTTTAACTGTCATTCTATGATGGCAAACTGCATTCATTATAAAGGGATGCATGCACAGTGTCATTGCATTCTTCCATAACCTTCTCTTCTCATAATTGTTAGTGTTTCGAGGCCACCTTTACTATGAGGGAGCTAGATTATGCTCTCACTTCATCCTGATCCTCTGCCACAGGGCTAGGTGCCGTTCACATTAGTCATTCAGATGTTACAGCATCTTTCTCTTGCTGGCAAGCACTTTCTGCTTAATATGTACAACTGCATCTGGGCAGAGGGCACATTTCCCAGTTGCTGGAGTGAAGCCACTATCATGGTCATACCTAAGCCCAGTAAGGACAAACACCTTCCGTATAGCTACTGCCCCATTTCTCTCACTAGTTGTGTTTACAAGGTGATGGAACATACGATTTGTGGCCGGCTGGTATGGCGGCTTGAGTCTCGCAACTTACTAAGAGCTGCACAGTGTGGATTTCGAGCATGGCTTTCTGCAGTTGACTATCTCCTGACTTTCTTCACCCTTGTCATGAACGGTTTTCTGTGGAAATCCCAGGCTATGGCCATGTTTTCCGATTTGGAGAAAGCGTATGACACCTGCTGGAGGACTGACATCCTCGGTACTCTCTCCACGTGGGGTTGCCTGCCCAGTTTCCTTGAGGAATTTTTAAAAGATGTGGGTTCTGCCTTGTCGGACACATTGATCCAGGAAAACAGTGTGCCTCAGGGTTGCGCCCTGGGCGTCGTCCTCTTTGCTATCGCCGTTTATGGCCTGTCTCCCACCTGGCATCTCCAACTCCTTTTTTGTTGACGGTTTTGCCATCTATTGCAGTTCCGCATGGACCTGTCTCATTGAGTGACGTCTTCAGCAATGTCTTGATTGCCTCGACTTGTGGAGCATTAAAACTGGCTTTTGCTTTTGCAGTGAGAAAACCAATTGTACGAATTTCTGGTGACGCAATTGGTTTCTCCTACTATCTTTACATCTTGGGTGTGTTGCTCTCCCATTTGTTGAAACTTTGAAATTTCTGGGGCTCATATTTGATTCGAAATTTTCTTGGCCCTCCTACATTTCTTACCTGACAACCCCAGCCCACTGTATGCGGTCCCTTAGTGTCTTTTTTGTCATCAGTCTTCTGACTGGTTTGATGCGGCCCACCACGAATTCCTCTCCTGTGCTAACCTCTTCATCTCAGAGTAGCACTTGCAACCTGTGTCCTCAGTTATTTACTGGATGTATTCCAATTCCTGTCTTCCTCTACAGTTTTTGCCCCCTACAGCTCCCTCAGTACCATGGAAATCATTCCCTCATGTCCTAACAGATGTACTATCATCATATCCCTTCTCCTTATCAGTGTTTCCACATGTTCCTTTCCTCTCCAATTCTGCACAGAACCTTCTCTTTGCTTACCTTATCAGTCCACATAATTTTCAACATTCGTCTGTAGCACCACATGTCAAATGCTTCGGTTCTCTTCTGTTCCGGTTTTCCCATAGTCCATGTTTTTCTACCATATAGAGCTGTACTCCGGACATACATTCTCAGAAATTTCTTTCTCAAATTTAGGCCGATATTTGATATTAGTACACTTCTCTTGGTCAAGAGTGCCCTTTCTGCCATTGCTAGTCTTCTTTTGACGTCCTCCTTGCTCCGTTCGTCATTGGTTATTTTGCTGCCTAAGTAGCAGAATTCCTTAACTTCATCTAGATCGTCACCATCAATCCTGATATTAAGTTTCTCGCTGTTCTCATTTCTACTTCTTCTTATTACCTTCATTTTTTTTTTTTTCAATTTACTCTCAATCTATAATCTGTACTCATTAGACTGTTCATTCCGTTCAGCAGATCAAGTAATTCTTCTTCACTTTCACTCAAGATAGCAATGTCATCAGCGATTCATATAATATATATCCTTTCACCTTGAATTTTAATTCCACTCCTGAACCTTTCTTTTATTTTCATCACTGCTTTCTTGATGTACAGATTGAACAGTAGGGGCGAAAGACTACATCCTTGTCGTAAGGGTGTAAACCCTTTTTAATACGAGCACTTCGTTCCTGGTCGTCCACTCTTATTATTTCCTCTTGGCTCTTTTGCATATTGTATATTACCCATCTCTCCCTATAGCTTACCCCTACTTTTTTCAGAATTTCGAACCTCTTGCACCATTTTACATTGTCGAACGCTTTTTCGAGTAGACAAATCCTATGAAAGTTTCTTGATTTTTCTTTAGTCTTTCTCCCACTATTAACTGCAATGTCAGAAATGCCTCTCTTGTGCCTTTACCTTTCCCAAAGCCAAAATGATTATTATCTAGCGCATCCTCAATTTTCTTTTCCATTCTTCTGTATATTATTCTTGTCAGCAACTTGGATGCATGAGCTTTTAAGCTGATTGTGCGATAATTCTCGCACTTGTCAGCTCTTGCCGTCTTCAGAATTGTTTGGATGAGGTTTTTCCTAAAGTCAGATGGTATGTTGGCAGACTCATACATTCTACACAAAAACATGAACAGTCATTTTGTTGCCACTTGCACCAATGATTCTAGAAATTCTGATGGAATGTTCACCCTTGCTTTGAATGTCACGGAAGGTTTTTTTCACTTTCCTGTATGCTGAGTCTGTCGTTCTGACAATCATTTCTTTTTTGATGTCTTCACATTATTTCTGCAGCCATTTCCTCTTAGCCTCCCTGCACTTCCTATTTATTTCATTCTGCAGGGACTTGTATTTCTGTATTCGTGAGTTTCCCAGAACATTTCACCCTTTCATTGATCAATTGAAGTTTCTTCTGTTACCCATGGTTTCTTCGCATTTACCTTCTTTGTACCTATGTTTTCCTTCCCAGCTTCTGTGATGGCCCTTTTTAGTGATGTCCATTCCTCTTCAACTGTACTGCATACTGAGCTACTCCTTATTGCAGTATTTACAGCCTTAGAGAACTTCAACTGTATCTCATCATTCCTTAGTACTTCCGTATCCCACTTCTTTGCATACTGATTCTTCCTCACTGACGTCTGAAACTTCAGCCTACTCTTAATCATTACTATATTGTGATCTGAGTCTGTATCTGCTCCTGGGTGCACCTTACAATCCAGTATCTGATTTCTGAACCTCTGACTGACCATGATGCGATCTAACTGAAATCTTTCCGTATCACCCAGCCTTTTCCAAATATACCTCCTCCTCTTGTGATTATTGAACAGAGTATTCACTATTACTAGCTGAAACTTGTTACAGAACTCACTTAGTCTTTCTCCTCTCTCATTCCTTGTCCCAAGCCCATATTCTCCTGTAACCCTTTTTTCTACTCCTTCCCCTACAACTGCATTCCAATCCCCCATGACAATTAGATTTTCATCCCCCTTTACATACTGTATTATCCTTAAAATATCCTCATACGCTTTCTCTATCTCTTCATCTTCAGCCTGCAAAATTGGCATGTATACCTGAACTATCGTTGTTGGTGTTGGTTTGCTGGCAATTCTGATATGAACAACCCTGTCACTGAACTGTTCACAGTAACACACTCTCTGCCCCACCTTCCTATTCATAATGAATCCTACTCCCGTTATACCATTTTCTGCTGGTGTTGATATTATCCTATACTCATATGACCAGAAATCCTTGTCTTCTTTCCACTTTACTTCACTGACCCCTTTTATATCTAGATTGAGCCTTTGCATTTCCCTTTTCAGATTTTCTAGTTTCCCTACCATGTTCAACCTTCTGACATTCCACGCCCCGACTTGTAGAACGTTAGCCTTCTGTTGTTGGCAGTCCCCTCTGGGAGATCCGAATGATGGGGGACTATTCCAGAATCTTTTGCAATTGGAGAGATCATCATGACACTTCTTCAATTACAGGCCATGTGTCCTGTGGATACACGTTGTGTGTCTTTAATGCAGTGGTTTCCATTGCCTTCTGCATCCTCATGCCTTTTAGTCATTGCTGATTCTTCTGCCTTTAGGGGGAGTTTCCTACCCCTAGGACAAGAGTGCCCCGGACCTCTGTCCACTCCTCCACCCTCTTTGATAAGGCCATTGGTAGAATGAGGGTGATTTCTTATGCCGGAAGTCTTCTGCCGTCAATGCTGATCATTAATCAAAATTTAAGCAGTGGCGGGATTCAAACCTGGGACCAAAGACGTTTAGATTATGAGTAAAAGACGCTACCCCTAGACCACGGGTGCAAACTACGTGTCCTCAGTGGTACTTCCTGGGGTGCAGCTTGAACCACCCTCCTCCTTTTGTACTGGTCCCTGGTCTGTTTGAATCTAGACTATGGGTACTTCATTTATGCATCTGCACATCCATCCCTCTTACACCATCTCAATACTATCTACTATCGTGGCATCCATTTGGCCACTGGCACCTTTTACACTAGTGCGGTTGAGAGTCTGTATGCAGAAGCTGCCGAACTACTGCTTTTCTCTCCCCGTGACTTCCTCCTCAGCAGATACGCATGCCATTTGTCGACCAGGCGTGGCCACCCATCCTATGCCTCCTCCTACGATGACTCCTTTGATTGCCAGTATGGGGCACGTTCCTCTTCTTTGTTACCTCCTGGAGTTCGCCTTCGGCTTTTCCTGCGGTAGCTTAACTTCATGTTACCTGGAACTTTTCCGATGGGTGTGAATCCTACAGCACCTTGGCTTCGTGCGGCGACCCATGTTCCCCTTGGCCTTCACTTGCTTTGTAAGGACATTACTCCAGCCTTGCTCTATCATCTTCAGTTTCATGACTTTTGCATGGGATTTTGCGATACTACCTATGTGTACACTGATGGCTCTCAGACTGATCAAGATGTCAGGCGCGTCTTCGTTGTTGACGCCGATGTTTTTTGGTTTCGGCTTCTGAACACTGCTCAGTATTTACAGAAGAGCTCTTCGCCATCTATCAAGCCAAGCAGTACGTCTGGCGACACAGGCATTTCAATTGTGTCATCTGCTCTGACTATCTCAGCGCCCTTCAAAGTCTGTTTGTGCTGCATACTGTCCATCCCTTAGTGCAATGGACCCAGGAAAGCTGTCACTTGCTCACTGTTGATGGATCCACTGTGATGTTTATGTGAGTTCCTGGTCACATCGATCTAACAGGAAATAAGGCTGCTGACACTGTTGCTAAGGCTGCAGTCCTCATAGCTTAGCCCTCTAGTTCTTACATTCCCTCGCACGATCTCTGTTGCCGGTTGTCAGCAGGTGGTGTCACTTTGGCATCACCATTGGTCCTTCCTTCAAGGGAACAACCTCTGGGCTATTAAGCCTGTCCCAGCAGCTTGGAGGACATCTTTTCAGCTCCCTTGCCCCGAGGAGATAATTTTAACTAGAATTAGGCATTGTCTCTTAGCCATCGCCATTTGTTAAAAGGTGCTCCCCCACCACTTTGTGCCCATTGTGCCCAGCTTTTGGCTGTCTGACGTTTCTTTATGGAATGCCCTTTTCTTAACCACTTATGTTCCCATATGTATTGCCAGCTGAGTTATCGGATGTTTTTAGTGAATGACGCTCAGGCTGTCCACCACATTTTATTTTTTATCTGTTGTAGCAGTAAGGCAAAGGCCATTTAATTTTTAGTTCTGGACCTCCATTTCTCTATGGCATATTTTATAGACTTTTCTCCACCTCCCAGTTTTTAGCTGTCTTGTCTTCCGTTGTTTGGGATTGACATGTAGTCATTTTTAACTCCTCTCTTTGTCTTTGTGTTCTACAGTTTTGACATGGGGGACTGTAGACCATAGTTGTTTCTGCACCCTAAAACAAAACAAAACAAAACAAACAAACCACCAACCTAATAATCAGTCAGTTATCCTTTCACTTTCTGTAGAGAAGTGATTTGACTTTGAAACTTTGTAGTAGGATGTTAGAAGTAGTCTTGCATATGGATGAGTTGAAACAAGTTGCATGCAGAGCATCTTTCATTGTTGATGTGTAAGAGAGGAATTGGCTAAGGAATGTGATGCTTCATTTTATTGTGTTCTTGCATGATGAGAGTTTTGGGACCACTCTAGATCATTATGATGATTAGAGCTCAGTTCTGCAGGGTATGCACTGTTTATATAAGGATTATCCTCTTGAAAGTTGTTGTTCCTGTCTAGGAAAATAAGAGCAAAACTAAATTGTTCAGGTTTTCTCATTATTGATTAACTGTTGTGCTGGTTATTCATTCAAGTTGCTGTTTCCATTTTGTGCACAGCATTTCTCTGACCAACCCAGTCAGCTTCAGGTGCTGCAAATTATGCTGTTAAGTTTATTCACTGCTGGACTCAGTGACTGTCCGACTTTCAAGTAGCGCACACACACTGCTACTGAGCATATGAATGTTTATGAAAAAGTGCAAATGCCCTGGAATCACTGAAAAAATTGATCTTCTTTCATAACAAGAACATTTCAGTGTCTTTAAAATATAATTACTTTTGTGTTTCTATATTTGCTCTTACCATAGCTACATGTAATGGCATACACTGAAGAGCGAGACACATTGTACATTATCTAAGCCTGGTGTATGTTGAAAGATGAAAACTCCTTTATTATACACAATCGTTGACACTTATTACACATAAAAGTGACTATCACGTTTGAAATGATACTGGTGACACACATTTTAATACTTTATATTCACTCTGTGTAAACCAAACAAATTCTTTCAATGTTTCAAGCTAGTCCTTTTAGTCTTTGCTTACTGTTGTTGTTGTTGTTGTGGTCTTCAGTCCTGAGACTGGTTTGATGCAGCTCTCCATGCTACTCTATCCTGTGCAAGCTTCTTCATCTCCCAGTATCTACTGCAACCTACATCCTTCTGAATCTACTTAGTGTATTCATCTCTTGGTCTCCCTCTACGATTTTTACCCTCCACACTGCCCTCCAATGCTAAATTTGTGATCCCTTGATGCCTCAAAACATGTCCTACCAACCGATCCCTTCTTCTAGTCAAGTTGTGCCACAAACTTCTCTTCTTCCCAATCCTATTCAATACCTCCTCATTAGTTACATGATCTACCCACTTTATCTTCAGCATTCTCCTGTAGCACCACAGTTCGAAAGCTTCTATTCTCTTCTTGTCCAAACTAGTTATCGTCCATGTTTCACTTCCATACATGGCTACACTCCATACAAATACTTTCAGAAATGACTTCCTGACTCTTAAATCTATACTCGATGTTAACAAATTCCTCTTCTTGAGAAACGCTTTCCTTGCCATTGCCAGTCTACATTTTATATCCTCTCTACTTCGACCATCATCGGTTATTTTACTCCCTAAATAGCAAAACTCCTTTACTACTTTAAGTGTCTCATTTCCTAATCTAATACCCTCAGCATCACCCGACTTAATTTGACTACATTCCATTATCCTCGTTTTGCTTTTGTTGATGTTCATCTTATATCCTCCTTTCAAGACACTGTCCATTCCGTTCAACTGCTCTTCCAAGTCCTTTGCTGTCTCTGACAGAATTACAATGTCATCGGTGAACCTCAAAGTTTTTATTTCTTCTCCATGGATTTTAATACCTGATTTTTTCTTTTCTTTCCTTTACTGCTTGCTCAATATACAGATTGAATAACATCAGGGAGAGGCTACAACCCTGCCTCACTCCCTTCCCAACCACTGCTTCCCTTTCATACCCCTCGACTCTTATAATTGCCATCTGGTTTCAGTACAAACTGTAAATAGCCTTTCGCTCCCTGTATTTTACCCCTGCCACCTTCAGAATTTGAAAGAGAGTATTCCAGTTAACATTGTCAAAAGCTTTCTCTAAGTCTACAAATGCTAGAAACGTAGGTTTGCCTTTTCTTAATCTTTCTTCTAAGATAAGTCGTAAGGTCAGTATTGCCTCATGTGTTCCAACATTTCTACGGAATCCAAACTGATCTTCCCCGAGGTCAGCTTCTACCAGTTTTTCCATTCGTCTGTAAAGAATTCGCGTTAGTATTTTGCAGCTGTGACTTATTAAACTGATAGTTCGGTAATTTTCACATCTGTCAACACCTGCTTTCTTTGGGATTGGAATTATTATATTCTTCTTGAAGTCTGAGGGTATTTCTCCTGTCTCATACATCGTGCTCACCAGATGGTAGAGTTTTGTCATGACTGACTCTCCCGAGGCCATCAGTAGTTCAAATGGAATGTTGTCTACTCCCGGGGCCTTGTTTCGACTCAGGTCTTTCAGTGCTCTGTCAAACTCTTCACGCAGTATCTTATCTCCCATTTCGTCTTCATCTACATCCTCTTCCATTTCCATAATATTGCCCTCAAGTACATCGCCCTTGTATAAACCCTCTATATACTCCTTCCACCTTTCTGCCTTCCCTTCTTTGCTTAGAACTGGGTTGCCATCTGAGCTCTTGATATTCATACAAGTGGTTCTCTTCTCTCCAAAGGTCTCTTTAATTTTCCTGTAGGCAGTATCTATCTTACCCCTAGTGAGACAAGCCTCCACATCCTTACATTTGTCCTCTAGCCATCCCTGCTTAGCCATTTTGCACTTCCTGTCGATATCATTTTTGAGACGTTTGTATTCCTTTTTGCCTGCTTCATTTACTGCATTTTTATATTTTCTCCTTTCATCAATTAAATTCAATATTTCTTCTGTTACCCAAGGATTTCTATTAGCCCTCGTCTTTTTCCTACTTGACCCTCTGCTGCCTTCACTACTTCATCCCTCAGAGCTACCCATTCTTCTTCTACTGTATTTCTTTCCCCCATTCCTGTCAATTGTTCCCTTATGCTCTTCCTGAAACTCTCTACAACCTCTGGTTCTTTCAATTTATCCAGGTCCCATCTCCTTAAATTCCCACCTTTTTGCAGTTTCTTCAGTTTCAATCTGCAGTTCATAACCAATAGATTGTGGTCAGAATCCACATCTGCCCCAGGAAATGTCTTACAATTTAAAACCTGGTTCCTAAATCTCTGTCTTACCATTATATAATCTATCTGATACCTTTTAGTATCTCCAGGATTCTTCCAGGTATACAACCTTCTTTTATGATCCTTGAACCAAGTGTTGGCTATGGTTAAGTTATGCTCTGTGCAAAATTCTACAAGGCGGCTTCCTCTTTCATTCCTTCCCCCCAATCCATATTCACCTACTATGTTTCCTTCTCTCCCTTTTCCTACTGACGAATTCCAGTCACCCATAACTATTAAATTTTCGTCTCTCTTCACTACCTGAATAATTTCTTTTATCTCGTCATACATTTCATCTATTTCTTCATCATCTGCAGAGGTAGTTGGCATATAAACTTGTACTACTGTAGTAGGTGTGGGCTTCGTATCTATCTTGGCCACAATAATGCGTTCACTATGCTGTTTGTAGTAGCTAACCCGCACTCCTATTTTTTTATTCATTATTAAACCTACTCCTGCATTACCCCTATTTGATTTTGTATTTATAACCCTGTAATCACCTGTCCAAAAGCCTTGTTCGTCCTGCCACCGAACTTCACTAATTCCCACTATATCTAACTTTAACCTATCCATTTCCCTTTTTAAATTTTCTAACCTACCTGCCCGATTAAGGAATCTGACATTCCACGCTCCGATCCGTAGAACGCCAGTTTTCTTTCTCCTGATAACGACGTCCTCCTGAGTAGTCCCCGCCCGGAGCTCCGAATGGGGGACTATTTTACCTCCGGAATATTTTACCCAAGAGGACGCCATCATCATTTAATCATACAGTAGAGCTGCATGTCCTCGGGAAAAATTACGGCTGTAGTTTCCCCTTGCTTTCAGCCGTTCGCAGTACCAGCACAGCAAGGCCGTTTTGGTTAATATTACAAGGCCAGATCAGTCAATCATCCAGACTGTTGCCCCTGCAACTACTGAAAAGGCTGCTGCCCCTCTTCAGGAACCACATGTTTGTCTGGCCTCTCAACAGATACCCCTCCGTTGTCCATGGTTCATGCTTACTAACATACTTAAAATGGCTTCCACGTAGTGGAAAATCTCAGTGTGATGGTTTAGCCTGGATTCCATTGGTGTCACCCTCTTTACTTTTTTAGTCGGCAGCAAAGAATGCTTTTTTCTCCAAAAAATCACAGTATCAATATAGCAATTCCAAGACTTTCAAAAAGAATGGAATATTAACGGCGTGATACATTACTGGCTCTGCTAATTTTGAGAGTCATTTAAGATTGCTTCAAACAATACCTGAGGTACTTTTAACATTTATTTCACTTTTAACTTCAAAACTATAACTTGTTTGTTCAATAACGAGTCACATGTGAATGTCACCAAACAGTGAGATAGGCTGCTTAATGAATATCCCTAGCAGTTTCTCACTTGCCCATGCAGAGGCATTTCCATGAAAGATCAGTCATCTCTGCCAACATTCATCATGTTAATTTGATTCATTTGTTTATTTTCTGAAAGTCTTAAATACATCACAATGCAGATATGAAACATCAGTTTGACGAAAAAATCCGGATTCCAGTAAGGTCAGCTGGGTGTATTAATAAAGTACTTATCATCGCTATAAGTATGCACATTGCCGCCAATTTTGTACAGGAATTTCTGTGGTCTGCTATAGCTCAAGGACAAAGTCTCCTTCTGACTGAAACTTTTGCACACTTCAGTTCTGCATGTCTTGACCATGTCATAATGGACCAGGTAACCAAACTACACCTCTTCAGACATGCAGTGCCACAGCAGTGAATTTAATTCTGTATTGAAATTGAATTATGATCCAGAATGTGACATAAGTGCCACACCAGTGAGGAGGGAACAAATGTTCCATTACTGTCTTATCAGTTGTTGTATGCATTGTAAATAAATTCATACTCTTGCAAAAAAATATTGTAATACCGGTTATGTGTCCATATCAATGTATTCTCCAACAATTCCAAAAATGGAATAAGTGTTAAGATCGTGAACCTAAAAAAGAAATAAGTACTGCTATGGAGACAGATAGGAAATGACAAAATATGCCTAAACAACATGAAAACATATGCTCGCATGTCTTATATCGGAGAGGTGAATACTTGGTAAAGTTTACAAGTTAACAAATGGTCATAATTCATTGTTCACTCAGTTGCTTTTATTTTTGGTAATTATTAGTGTTTGTTTGTCACAGGTGATAAATTGGTCGCTGGTTCCTGCCGGTGATGGTGTCTACTGGCCTGTAGCAGATGGGTGCAATCAGTTCACTCTGACTGTAGGTACTTCGGATTTTGGTCTATTTGCTTTGTTTTAAATTGTATATGATGTATCCAACAACAAAAAGCAAGCACCTGAAAGATACAGTAGGTGATTGTCCATTCAACTGAAGAGAGAAAGTAAAGTGTTCAGTTGTGATACATGCTTTTCCATTGCTTACTCCAATTTACCCAATAAGAAAGAGGAAAAAAAATTAAGATGATTGCCATCTAACATTCCAGGCGAGTATCAGGCAGATTGTTTCTCTTCTCAGCTTATTAACTTGATATGAAACAGCTTCCGTAGCTATGTTTTACAAGGAAGACACACAGAGCCAGCCAGTTATGGTTGAGGAAGTTGTGATGGTACAGAATTTGACCGATTTGAAATAGGAAACTTTCTCATAAACATTAGGGATACAAAATTTTCTTTAACCTCATCATCTATAATTGAGCAAATGTGTACAACTAATTTTATTATAATTTTAACAATATTTGAGTAGGAAAACTTGTTAGTTATATGTAGATGAACCTTATATATGTTCAAATATTCGTCTTGTGTTTTTATTATTCGTTTGATGTACTCCTTGGGTGGTGTGTGGCAGGTGGAGTTTGACCATCACAATGTACTTCAGTGGATGAATGAAACTCTTGTAAAACTTTCAGTGTATAACGATCTTAGCTGCTGCTCATACATAGATATCTGTATCCACATACATTTATAATACAGGTTCATTGTTGTTTAAAAGAGCCAGAAGTCTTTGAAGAAAATAATTGCAAAAGATAAGAAAACACTAATTCATTATAATTTAAGGAAGCAACACTAACTGGTGAAAGAAGTTGGTGGAAAAAGTCTTAATTTGATAAATATTACCTGGTTGTTCATTTCAAAAAATACAAACAGGAGAAGAGGCATGAATAAAACAAACACGAGAAGTTGAAAAAAATTTCAAACTTAAGCCATTCTGCATTGCTGCAAATTTCAAACTAAGCGATTATGCATTGAAGCATTCTGGTGTATTTTTAAAAACTGAGCAACTGTACAACATAAAAAGAAGTGAAGACTTTTGTGTCTATTTTTATTATAAAACTGAAGATTGGACAAACAGTTTCCTTTCTAACGTGAGTAGACAGATTATTTAAAAAGTGATATTGAAGCACTGTGCATCAGTGGTGTGTGTGTGTTTCATATTTATATAACGTTACAATAGTGACAAGCCACCATTGATCGGAAATGAAACTAATGCTTAATTAATTACATGACAAAATTTTTTAAATGCTTCAGAATTTGAACTTGAAATTATTCTGAAACATTTCATGTGTGTTCATAGAATATGTAATTGTAAATTTTTCATAGCAACAGTTATCAATAGTGAGTCATCAACATATTCAACAGTGAGAGCAAAATGGAAATAACGATTGTTTTGCAATACTTGGTGGTTGCTAGTAAATAAAAAAAAAAGGTTTACTACAAATTTAATATAATTTTGAATGGTCTTGAGAAATGAACAATCAAAAGCAGGAAGTCAGAGAGATGTTTTCCAGGAAGAATAATTTAGGACAGTGGAAACAGTGTGTGCAGTGAGCATTTTAGATCTGTTTAATCGGCAGTTCATACGCAGTCATTCCACACATCGTGGCAGCCGGCGCAGTTTGCATCCAGTGACAGTCGACTTCATGCAGCCTCTACAGATCAGCGTCAGACTGACCTATACAAACTCTAATTGGAGTTCATTTCTTCAAAACCCGGTGTGTTGTGATTAAATAAGACACTGTGTATTGTGCAGTTGATTTTTAATTTTTATTTATACAATGACCTCACCAGGTGAATGTCAGTTTAAACATTGAACATATTAGTCAGGTTTTAATTTAGATAGTGAAATTTTTCAGTGAAGTTTATTAGTTTATGAACAACTTGGATAAAAGAAACATAGATCATTTACGATATACCTTCTTCATTATTGTTATTAACATTTCTGTAATTTTTTAATTGTTATTTGTGAGGACATTGATGGCCGTGACTCTCATAGAAGAAAATGAAGCATTTGAGACAGTTGTGTAGCTATTGTCACACACAACAGCAAAAACTGATGATTTTCTCAACTAGATGAAAGACTTTTTAATTCATATGATAAACGGCTTGATTTGGGTTCTTAATTAAGTGGGAGAATGGAAAAACTAGAAAATGAAATGGAATGAGGATTAAAACATGCACAAGATTGAGATGATTGTGTAGACTTCATGGAAGAAAAGGTAGAAAGCAAAGTTGAGCATTTATATCCAGTTTGGTGTAGAATATTCTAGTGAATATAGTACAGATGTTACAGAAATAAGTAATACACAAATGGTAATTTAGAGCAAGTCAAAACTAAGAATGCTGAAATGCTTTTGGTATTTTGAAATTAATTGGAACTGTGATTGTGGAAAGGACTGAATTTGATAGACAATAAATTACTCGTTATGTTACTACTGTACAAGCTGAGGTAAGAACCTCATTATATAACAGTGGGTTCACATATCAGTTATTAAGGAAACTCTGAATGTGTGTGACATGAGGCAAGCAAAGAATTAGGATTTGTGTTTTGATCACATAAGTGTAAATTTTTAGACTAGCACAGAAAATACTGGGAACATACAGTACATGTCAGAAATGGGAAGTATTTACTTCACATACACACATTTTTTATAACCAATAATAACAGGAAGCATTTGGGATCTTGTGGTTGTGGACCTGTTTGGTCCACTGCCTCTTGGTTGGGGAGCAAAGGCATACATTTTTGTAATAGTACCAGAAATGCAGTCAACAAATATTGAAGTGTGTTTATTCAGGGAAGGAGAGAAACAGAAGAAAATATGGGCAATGGCACCCACGTGCAATTGAAAGTGGGAGATTTATTCCTTGTTAAGTCACAAATGTAGCATAAAAAGTGAGAAATTAATTGGAAGGATCAAGGGAAGATTTAGCATACAACATGTAAATTTGTTTTATGTGACAGTATTATGAAAAGATCAATAGAAAATCCAGGATGGAATGTGACAATATAATGAAAAGGGAAGTAGTTACTCATCATACAACTGAGTCGCAGATAGGCACAACTTTCCTTTCATAATAGTATTATGAAAATGATAGTTGCTGTTCATCATATAGCGGAGACCCTTTGTGCACTTGATAGGGGCCGGCATCAACAATTACAGTGTACTGTGATAGATTATGTTATCTGAAAACTCCTGAAGAGTTGTAGCATTATTTACTATTGTGGTCTGGGAACCACATTTTTCTTTTTATTTACTTTTTAAGGGGTAGGCACTGATAGTGGTGTATATTGATGAAGAGTAAAGGAATGAAGACTCGTGGAGCTTCTACAAATAATTACCATGGCCATAGTACCCTGTGTCCTCTGTGCAGGGCAGTACTTTTTTTCCTTATTACGACTAAGTACCAATTTATGGTTGGAATCAAGCCCATGTAGGAGAGTCTACCAGGAATGGTAATGCTAGTGTTGGCAATGCTGGAGGAAGGAGAACATCCTGTGGGAGTTTTCCTCTGTTGGAGACTTGTTCTAAATTGATGATTACATCAGACCCCTGAAAACTATCTGGGTTGAGCTTAGTAGTGTATAATTTTATTTATTTTTATAGATTTGATTTTTTCATTGATTTTTATTTGTTACATGGTGACAACCGGTAAGGGTTCATACTATTCTCTACAGGGTGTTAACTTTAATATGGTATAGATATTGTACAAAGAGACTGTACTATTTGGAATTTTCTGAGTGATAACATGGTTGGGATGGTATAATTTTTAAGGATGGTTAGCTTAACTATAGCATAAGAAGTCAAGCTTATTCTAATTTTTGCCAAAGCCAGTAAATTTAAGAATGGGCTGCATGTGTTGCTAGTTGTCTAAAAGGTCTGTCCTATATAGGGTGTCCCATGAGGAATAGTCAGTATTCAGGGACATGACAGGAACATTCATTCAAAGCCAAAAAGTCTACTAAACATGGGCTCTAAAATGCATACCTTAAGAGTTAGGAGCACTTCTTCAGTAGAATAGATGTGTTTTCGAGTAGCAAAGATGCCCATGTGTTCTTGCTCTTAAGGTATGCAGTTCAGAGCCCATGTTTACTAGACTTTTTGTCTCTAATGGTTACTCCTCCAGGAACACCCTATATTGAGATATTTTGACATAAGCATAACTAGTACCATTGAAGTTCATATAGCTTTTTAACTGACGATGATGAACACACAATCTAAAACATTTGTAAACTTACCTGGTAAAATTCGTAAGCTAGTCACTTTCAAAAACAAAGCAAAAATATTGTTTTGAATGAATTAGTAATTACTTAATGAAAAAGTAAACATCAGTATTTGTTGTACAAATGAAAGGAGTGATTCTTCTTACAATATTTTGTATTTTAATTAGATGGCCCAGGAAACAGAAACAGGCTTATGTGGGGCAGCAGGTACTATGTGATCAAAAGTATCCGGACACCCCCAAAACATATGTTTCTTATATTAGGTGCATTGTGCTACCACCTACTGCCAGGTACTCCATATCAGCGACCTCAGTAATCATTAGACATCATGAGAGAGCATAACTCACAGACTTCGAACGTGGTCACGTAATTGGGTGTCACTTCTGTCATACGTCTATACGCGAGATTTCAACACTCCTAAACATCCCTGGGTCCACTGTTTCCAATGTGATAGTGAAGTGGAAATGTGAAGGGACACGTACAGCACAAAAGCGTACAGACTGCCAGAGACAGCTGATAGCTGAAGAGCATCATAATGTGTAATAGGCAGACATCTATCCAGACCATCACACAGAAATTGCAAACTGCATCGGGATCCACTGCAAGTACTATGACAGTTAGGCGGGAGGTGAGAAAACTTGGATTTCATGGTCGAATGGCTGCTCATAAGCCACACATCATGCTGGTAAATGCCTTGCTTGGTGTAAGGAGCAAAGTGACAAAAAGCAGATTTCAGAGTACCTGATGGCTCAACACAAAAGTTTTTCTCAAGTACAGATAGTGTTGAGGATCAGTGGACAAAGTTCAAAACCATCGTACAATATGTGTTAGATGAGTATGTGCCAAGTAAGATCGTAAGAGATGGAAAAGAGCCACCGTGGTACAACAACAGAGTTAGAAAACTGCTGCGGAAGCAAAGGGAACTTCACAGCAAACATTAACGTAGCCAAAGCCTTGCAGACAAACAAAAATTACGCGAAGCGAAATGCAGTGTGAGGAGGGCTATGCGAGAGGCGTTCAATGAATTCAAAAGTAAAGAAATTTTGGTCTTATGTCAAAGTGGTAGGTGGATCAAAGCAAAATGTCCAGACACTCTATGACCAAAATGGTACTGAAACAGAGGATGACAGACTAAAAGCTGTTTCACAGAGGAAGACTGCACTGTAGTTCCTTTTCTAGATTGTCGCACAGATGACAAAATGGTAGATATCGAAATAGACGACAGAGGAATAGAGAAACAATTAAAATCACTCAAGAGGAAAGTCCGCTGGACCTGTTGGGATACCAGTTCGATTTTACACAGAGTACGCGAAGGAACTTGCCCCCCTTCTTGCAGTGGTGTACCGTAGGTCTCTAGAAGAACGTAGTGTTCCAAAGGATTGGAAAAGGGCACAGGTCATCCCCATTTTCAAGAAGGGACGTCGAACAGATGTGCAGAACTATAGACCTATATCTCTAATGTCGATCAGTTGTAGAATTTTGGAACACGTATTATGTTCAAGTATAATGACTTTTCTGGAGACTAGAAATCTTCTCTGTAGCAATCAGCATGGGTTTCGAAAAAGATGATCGTGTGAAACCCAACTCGCACTATCCATCCACGAGACTTAGAGGGCGATAGACACGGGTTCCCAGGTAGATGCTGTGTTTCTTGACTTTCACAAGGCGTTCGATACAGTTCCCCACAGTCGTTTAATGAACAAAGTAAGAGCATATGGACTATCAGACCAATTGTGTGATTGGATTGAAGAGTTCCTAGATAACAGAACACAGAATGTCATTCTCAATGGAGAGAAGTCTTCCGAAGTAAGAGTGACTTCAGGTGTGCCGCAGGGGAGTGTTGTAGGACCGTTGCTATTCACAATATACATAAATGATCTTGTGGATGACATCGGAAGTTCACTGAGGCTTTTTGCGGATGATGCTGTGGTATATCAAGAGATTGTAACAATGGAAAATTGTACTGAAATGCAGGAGGATCTGCAGCGAATTGATGCATGGTGCAGGGAATGGCAATGTAGACAAGTGTAATGTGCTGCAAATACATAGAAAGAAAGATCCCTTATCATTTAGTTACAATATAGCAGGTCAGCAACTGGAAGCAGTTAATTCCATAAATTATCTGGGAGTACGCATTAGGAGTGATTTAAAATGGAATGATCATATAAAGTTGATCATCGGTAAAGCAGATGCCAGACTCCGATTCATTGGAAGAATCGTAAGGAAATTCAATCCGAAAACAAAGGAAGTAGGTTACAGTACGATTGTTCGCCCACTGCTTGAATACTGCTCAGCAGTGTGGGATCCGTACCAGATAGGGTTGATAGAAGAGATAGAGAAGATCCAACGGAGAGCAGTGCGCTTCATTACAGGATCATTTAGTAATCGCGAAAGCGTTACGGAGATGATAGATAAACTCCAGTAGAAGACTCTGCAGGAGAGACGTTCAGTAGCTCGGTACGGGCTTTTGTTGAAGTTTCGAGAACATACCTTCACCGAGGAGTCAAGCAGTATATTGCTTCCTCCTATGTATATCTCGTGAAGAGACCATGAGGATAAAATCAGAGAGATTAGAGCCCACACGGAGGCATACCGACAATCCTTCTTTCCATGAACAATACGAGACTGGAATAGAAGGGAGAACCGATAGAGGTACTCAAGGTACTCTCTGCCACACACCGGCAGGTGGCTTGCGGAGTATGGATGTAGATGTAGATGTAGACGTAGATGTAGATGTAAATGAACATTGGACTACTGAACAGTGGAAAAACGTTGCATGGTGTGATGAATCACGGTACACAATGTGACAGTCCGATGGCAGGGTGCGGGTATGGCGAATGCCCAGTGAATGCCATCTGTCTGCATGTGTAGTGTCAACAGTAAAATTTGGAGGCGGTGGTGTTATGATGTGGTCGTGTTTTACCCTTGTTGTTTTGCATAGCACTATCACAGCACAGACCTACACTGATGTTTTAAGCACATTCTTGCTTCCCACTGTTGAAGAGCTATTCAGGGATGGCGATTGCATCTTTCAACATGATCAAGCACCTGTTCATAATATATGGCCTGTGGTGGAGTGGTTACACAGCAATAAAATCCCTGTAATGGACTGGCCTGCACAGAGTCCTGACCTGAATCTTATAGAACACCTTTGGGGTGCTTTGGAACGCCGACTTCATGCCAGGTCTCACCAACCGACATCAATACCTCTCCTCAGTGCCGCACTCCGTGAAGAATAGGCTGCCATTCCCCAAGAAAACTTCCAGCACCTGATTGAATGGATGCCTGTGAGAGTGGATGCTGTCACCAAGGCTAAGGGTGGGCCTACAGCATATTGAATTCTAGCATTACAGATGGAGGGCGCCATGAATTTGAAAGTCATTTTCAGCCAGGTGTCCGGATACTTTTGATCACATAGTGTATGTGGGGCTACAGGATTCGGCTGTTTTCTCATAAACATTAGAGGTGTGAAATTTTCCATATCTGTGTCGTCTATAAATGAGCAAGTGCATGTAAACTAATTTTATTATCATTTTAATATTATTTAAAAGCACAAAAACTGTTTTTTAAATATTGGTGGTATCCTGTGTACGTTCATATGTTTGTTTTGTGTTTCTATTATTTGTTTCAAATACTGCTTGGGTGGCATGTGCAAGACAGAATTTGACACCAGAAATTCCTTTCACATCAGGTGCTCCATTGTGCTGCCCACACCAATGGAGTGCCAAGGAGGACTTTGATGAAGATTCAACCCAACAAAACTGTTAATTAATGAATGAACAAAAGTCTTGTAAAACTTGTAGTATAGTGTGGTATTAGCTACTGCTCATACCAGTTACCTGTATTCACCTTTTAAAAATGGTGGAAGTGATCTGGACATAATAATGAGAGAAGATGATAAAACACTAATTTATTATGCTTAAAGTGTTTGCTATTGAATTTGTTGAAAAGTAAAGTTGCAGTAATCAGAGAAATGAGATAATGGCAGGAGTCTGAATAAGATAAATATTATCCAATTGTTGGTTTAAAAAAATCAGAAAGGAGAATAGCCATATTTAAAAGAAAATACTTACCTCTTTGATTTCAACTCTTTGCTATGTGATGTAGTTCTCTTTTGAATTTGTGCTTTTTAACTGCATAAATTATGTCCATTTCACAACCCTTCACTCATGTTATGCACACATTCCCTTTTTATGCACCTTTCATCATTTTCTCCAAAATAATGTAGTATGCGTTTACTCTGAAATACGTTAACTATAATTTATGCATGAGAAGAGAGACATAAATATCTTATTATCTACTACTAAAGAGAAACATAATCTACTAATAATGGAATGTCAGATGCTGATCTTATTAATTTTTTCCTTTTGCTTTCCTACTGGATAAATTGGGGGTTTATTAACCTTACGTTGAATCAAAGTGAAGATAATTATAAGTGTCAGTGATGAGAAGAGGGAGTGGAGTAAGATCTTTACTATCAATTATATTTCTTTTAGTAGCACAGATTGTACAATGTCATATGCTTGACACTTGACTCATTAGTAAAAAATTATGTAATGAATTCTGGACATGTTTACAGACCCACACTTAAATTAGGTCCTTCCTGATTTGATTTCAAGGAAGAATTCAGTTATGTTCCAAAAATGGTGCTTTGTAAAATGCCGGAAATCAGGGTGTACCCAATGGAAATAATGACATAAGCTTTTAATGTGAGGGTTACAAAGACATATGAAATATGACTATAAAGTAACGGGACTGATGCTGTCACAGAGTAAGTACGCATGCACCAAAGATAAACAATCAGTAGCTGTGAAGCATGAAGCTTTCTCAGTTGAATGCAACATCTCTGTTGTCTATGGACAGATAATTGTAGTCGTGGCCTTCTTTTTATGTAAGTTCTCTTATTTTGTTGCACTGGAAAAATGATCACTGTAATAATCGGGTAATAAATTGTCATGAAGTTTCACAAGAAACTTGGAAAAACTGCTTCTGAAACCTATCTTTTATTAAAAGATGTATGTGGCAAAGATTGTTTATCACATACACAAGTTTTTGAGCAGTTCAAGCATTTCCAAGATGCACGATAAGACACTGAAGATATCCCACGTTTGGGTTACCCTTCAACATCAATAACGATGAAAATATTAAAAAAAAAGTAGGTGATATGATTCGATCTGACTCCTGGTTGAGTACTCAATCGATTGCTGAAACTGTAGGAATTGACAAAGGATGCTTAAGGTAAATTTTATATAACATATTTAACATGAGAAAAGTGTATGCGAAACTGGTGCCAAAAATACTCACAGTCGAACAGAAAGAAGCTCGGGTAAATATATTGATATTGTCTTGAACAGCATATACCGACTGTGAGAATTGGACGTTCCATGCTACGGGCACATCTCTGTGTCTTACTGAACCAAGGATTTAGTTTTAGAGGAGGAGGAGGAGAGAGATCATTTTGTTGTGAGACACGATTATGGTATGTAGTCAATGTTCAAATAATTTCTTGCACAAAATAAAATACAATAACTAACATAAAGTATTCAAGGTGTGTGTATCTCCATACCGAATTTAGTTAATTATCACGGTACAGATATTACGACACGTAGATCGCTCGGAGGTGAAGTTTGGAATGATAGTGTGAACCTGCATTTTCCACAGTCAGAATTTGTTGAGAGATTATCTCCGAATTAATAAACTTTAACTTGCTGAATTGTTGGACCTATCATCCAGACTCATCAAATAACATACCACACAGTTGTGCCAAACGATCTGCATAGCGAGTGCGAGTAAAGGTTTTGGAGATTTCAGGTGGAGCAGATAGTGATGAGGAATTTCTGCGAGATCACAACTGCAGAAGACATCTCTTGCTCTCCTGTGGTATTTAAAATGAAATATTTATATTTTCCAAGTTTTCAGGAGATTAAAGATAAAAGGAAATACGGAACTAAGCTAAACCAACTAAAACCATTAATTAAAATAAAAGTGCACATAAAGAATACTTATTTATAATAATAAATAAATAAACAATATTTTAATTAACTGACCAATAATCTACATCTACATCCATACTCCGCAAGCCACCTGACAGTGTGTGGCAGAGGGTACCTTGAGTACCTCTATCGATTCTCCCTATTCCAGTCTCATATTGTTCGTGGAAAGGAAGATTGTCGGTATGCCTCTGTGTAGGCTCTAATCTCTCTGATTATATCCTCATGGTCTCTTCACGAGATATACGTAGGAGGGAGCAATATACTGCTTGACTCCTTGGTGAAGGTATGTTCTCGAAACTTCAACAAAAGCCCGTACTGAGCTACTGAACGTCTCTCCTGCAGAGTCTTCCACTGGAGTTTATCTATCATCTCCGTAACGCTTTCGCAATTACTAAATGATCCTGTAACGAAGTGTGCTGCTCTCCGTTGGATCTTCTCTCTCTCCCCCGCCCCCCCCCCCCCCCCCCCCCCCCCTTAGCAACCCTATCTGGTACTGATCTCACACTGGTGAACAGTATTAAAGTAGTGGGCGAACAAGTGTACTGTAACCTACTTCCTTTGTTTTCGGATTGCATTTCCTTAAGATTCTTTCAATGAATCTCAGTCTGGCATCTGCTTTACCGACGATCAACTTTATGTGATCATTCCACTCCTAATGCGTACTCTCAGATAATTTATGGAATTAACTGCTTCCAGTTGCTGACCTGCTATATTGTAGCTAAATGATAAGGGATCTTTCCCCATAATTAATATGTTAAACTGGGTTACTGAAGATCAAACTATTGATCAACATTACTGCTTTGAGGTTCTTTCTCAACTCTGTGAGAAAATAAGAATGGAAAAAAACCCAAGTTGTGGAAGAAGAAGTCATGGGTTCTGCATCAAGACAACACACTGGATCATACTGCATTGTCTGTTAAGAGGCCTCTAGTGAAGTACATCATCCCATTGTTAGAGCACACACCTTATTCACCTGTACTAGCACCATGTGGCTTTTATCTATTCCTTAAGTCAAATCTGCATTACAAGGAACAAGATTTCAGTCTCTTGAAGCAGTGAAACAAAAAATGGCACGCGTCGTGAAGGAGCTCATAGAGGAATACTTCCGGCACTGTTTCCATCAATGGAAAATTCACATGGAACATTGTAGGGGTAGAGGGGGGAGTATACTGAGCGTGATATGTGTGTTTTTTAAATAAAATTCTTTTCAGCCATAGTTTATTTTATAGTCACGCCTCTTATGTTCTGATTCAGCAGCTGAAGAGAAAAAGGAGTCCAGTGACGTCCCAGCATGATTCAAAGTGAGAAGCTGGAAACAATAGCATCTGCAGTATGTGAGCTTAAATGGGGAAACATTAAATTGTATCATCAGATAGAGCAAAATATCAATACAGTGGAAACAGTAGGGAAAGGGAAGGGGGGGGGGGGGGGCGAACTATTAAAATGAATAAAGCTACTTCTCTTTCCTATTGGAGCTAAATAAATGCTGCAGCTGGAATAATAAGGGAGCACGTAACTTTCTGGATGTTGTATTAATGGCCTGAAATATTTTTATATACATCTTTTACTCTTCTTATTAGCATTGTGTGTGCATTTATATTTAAAATAATCCCAACTTAAATTATGTAGAGAGATATTTAATGAGGTTCATTTTAATTGCACTTGAACATCTCAGATACTTTTTTTATTATTTTGCTGTCAAATGTGTGTGCAGTAGAGTAATGATTCCACAAAGGATCATCTAACAGCATTCAATTGATTTGGATCACATGAATAATATGATAGTGCATAAAATATATACTAGAATTAAATTTTAGAAAAATGAATGTAGTGCCTTGTACAAGTCATTATGCATTCAGATCTAGTCGGGGATTGCTGCTGACCCACTGCATTGTCTGCAGTGCAGGTAGGTGAGCAGTCGGTCAAATAATGTTCCCAATAAAGTGACCCATCAAGACTGTCATGTTGTCGATGCTTATGGTAGCACAGTGTCAACGTCTCGATTGTATATCACAGTCTACCTTTGTTGCTTTCTTTAATCCCATTTATAATGTAAGTAAGAAGTTTCTTCTCCATTTCTTAGTAATTCATTTTTTGCCGTGAAGTCATTCTGTTATACTGAAAATTAACAAAATTTGTATCTATGATTTTTTCCACTTCCAAGAGACTTCCTGTGGTTCGTTGGTTGATGTGGGAGGAGGGGGCCAAACAGTGAGGTCATCGGGCCCATTGGATTAGGGAAGGATGGGGAAGGAAGTTTGCCGTGCGCCGTGCCCTTCAGAGGAACAATCCCAGCTTTGCTTGAAGCGATTTAGGGAAAATGTGGAAAACCTAAATAAGGATGGTCAGACATGGGTTTGAACTGTCGTCCTCCCGAATGAGAGTCCAGTGTGTAAACCATTGTGCCACCTCACTCAGTTCTCCCTGTGGTGTAAAATTAATGTAATATAGAAGCAGAAAAAGAATATTTTACCATTACCATTGAACGCCGCGCCCACACACACACACACACACACACACACACACACACACACACACACACACACACCCACACACACACACACACACACACGGAGCATTCATTCACAGTTATTTTTGTGTGTAATCTCAACATGAGACACAAAACGAAAATTCCAGTAATGTTTTCTCAATGTGGGCCCTTTCAGACTACGTCAGGTGCTGATAATGCTGTCTCATACAAGTACCTGCTATGTCCTTCACAGTGATCACTCAACATTGGATGCTGTTCACACCCCTTATATACCTGGCCTGGTAACAACACTAATGCACTCTTGTGGCTGTTCTACCTGTCACAGTGAATTAAAATGCTAATCATTTACATACCTGCCAACATTGCGTATGTGTAGAAAGTTACATTGAAATCTGAGGATGCGTTCTGGGGGCTTAACTTTTATTGTCAGATTGTATATATTATTATTATAATTGACTCACATTTTGTGGTAGAACTGGTGTTAGAAAGAATAGCAGGTGTTCACTTTACTGTGATATCTATAAAAATCTGTTTCTTAATTTCTGACAACCATGAAGTTATTAGACTTGGCAAAAAAAAACAATATGATGAAGATGATGATGTATCTCTATTACATAGTAAATTCTTCTATTAGCTTACAGGAGAATGTTTTTGATCCTTTATGTTGTCGTTTGCAGATGGAGCAAAAAGAACAAAAGGCTGAAAAACGCAGTCAGTCTCGAACATACATAGTTAGAGACAGTTACTGTGGTTCGTGGGTTCCTGTATCCAAAGGGTGGCGCATATTATTTTATGCACCTTGTACAGATGAACATCGTCTTCCTCTTGATCAAGGCGATGTTGTATTAGTTACAAGATGGAGAAGGTTTGTATTAACATGGAGTTTGAGTTCATAGTATTTTCTTTAGTTTTTTATATTTGTTATTTACAGGTTGCTTGCACGTAATTTACATTTTATAGTGAGTAACAGTACAATAATAGGTATTGTAAGCTGGAAACAATAATTTAACGGAGGCAAGGTAACCACTCACCTAACTAATTGATGCTTGGTGCATAGAAACATGTAAAAGCACAGACTCATTAAGAGACTTCCAAGCTACAGCTTTTTTATAGTGTATACACTCAGTCTCATACAAGCAACCATACAGATACATAAACACATCTATTCTGAGCTTTTGATATCACAGAGTAATATGAATAGCAACTAGGGTGGAGTATGAAGAGCTGCTGTTCAAATAAGGCATGAGAAGGTAATGGGAGACATGATAGTGAGGTAGACACAAGTGGTTTTCAGTATAAGTAGAGAGAGAGAGAGAGAGAGAGAGAGAGAGAGAGAGAGAGAGAGAGGGGGGGGGGGGGGGGGGGGCGTGAGTCAAAGGTAATGTTGGTAAGGATCGAGCAGTGAGAGGAAACTCGTTAAAAACTTTAGGGCATTCACTTCATGAGCATTTCCTGTTGTTGCTACACTGCACCTTGGGAGATGAGTGTTTGTATTATTTCCAGTGTCATGTTCGTGAATTACTTCCCTGATCACACATTCTCTAATGCTGTTCTTGACAAAGAGTGCAGACTCATAGATACACAGATTCATCATTGTTAGCGTCCAAAGCCTGTTAAAAAGAGGATGATAGTGCTCTGTAGGACCATCCTTGCATAGTACAGACTTATTTTTTAAATGTTAATGATATAAGGAGAATGTCCCCATATGAGTAGGACATATGATATATATGACTGAAAGAGTCATACAGAGGTACTTATTGCAGACAACATATCTCAGTTTCAATATGAGGTGGGACACTCATGATATCTTTTTACGGACTTGGTTGATTTGCTCTTCCAAGTTGAGTTTAGCATCAATATGTATTCCTAAGGCTTTGACACATTATCTATATTCTTGGACAGTCCTAACACAAGTTTTTGGGTTTTGTCTGGATTAGAAACAAGTTTATTGGCTGTGCCAATTTAATACAAAGTCAAGAGTTTCTTGCTCAATTTTCTCAAGAGTTGTGATGCTGTGATGTGAAGTAACCGACTGTGATACATAGTGGGGCAGGTGATTAACAGTAACAATGAAAAAGAAGGGACCAAGGACAGAGTCCTGTGGAAAATGTGCAAATTTCTTCTAGGAGGGACTATTTCTAATTGAGAAAAACTGTATTCTGTTGCTCAGGTAGGAAGAAAACACTGCTAATGTAGATAAGGTGCATCATAATACTCTAAATTTGCTAGCAATATTTTAAAAGGAATGCAGTCGAATGCTTTACTTAGTTTGCACAATACATGTGACACACTTTTCTGATTTTCAAAAGCCATTAAAGTGAGGTCAGTTTCCACAACAGCTGCAGTGGTATTTTTACCTGTCCAAAATCCGTACTGATTCTTGCAAAGGAGGTCATACTTTTCAAATAATTGCTTAATTGAATATAATAGAGGGAAACATTCCACGTGGGAAAAATATATTTAAAAAGAAAGATGATGAGACTTACCAAACAAAAGCGCTGGCTGGTCGATAGACACACAAACAAACACAAACATACACACAAAAATCTAGCTTTCGCAACCAACGGTTGCCTCGTCAGGAAAGAGGGAAGGAGAAGGAAAGACAAAAGGATATGGGTTTTAAGGGAGAGGGTAAGGAGTCATTCCAATCCCGGGAGCGGAAAGACTTACCTTAGGGGGAAAAAAGGACAGGTATACACTCGCACACACACACATATCCATCCCATGGATATGTGTGTGTGTGCGAGTGTATACCTGTCCTTTTTTCCCCTAAGGTAAGTCTTTCCGCTCCCGGGATTGGAATGACTCCTTACCCTCTCCCTTAAAACCCATATCCTTTTGTCTTTCCTTCTCCTTCCCTCTTTCCTGACGAGGCAACCGTTGGTTGCGAAAGCTAGATTTTTGTGTGTATGTTTGTGTTTGTTTGTGTGTCTATCGACCAGCCAGCGCTTTTGTTTGGTAAGTCTCATCATCTTTCTTTTTAAATATAATTGCTTAATTGAATGTACATGAGTGTTTCAAATATTTTTGAGAATACTGGGACAATAGAAATTTGTCAGTAGTTATGAGAGAGTTGTTTATCAACCTTTTTGAATATGATAATAATTTAGAGATCTGGTGTTCTGGAAAAACCTCATACTCTAGACATTTTTTAAAACAATTCAGTGGCTTACTTATAAAGTGAACTGTTCATTTAACAACACAATTAGACATCCAGTTGCAGTCCCCTACTTTTGGAATTGAGTGAGTGTAAGGATGTAGAAATGGGATTATCAGAGTTTCAGGCTGTGGGCATGCAAAAGTGGAGGATATCACACTCCCATGTTTTATCTTACCCTGTGGTATACAGTGCCAGTCTTCTGCATCTTTCATTTCATGTGTTTTACTGTCAGTTTTTCTCTTTTAGTTCTCATAGTCTTTTCTGCAAAATGTTGGGTTTTATTTTGATTCATCTCACACTATAAATTTCTGTCCAAACTTAAGTGTCACTAATTGATGTGACTGTGATGCCATTCCATTTAATGCGTACATAATTGTCGCCAATGAACTTCCATTCTGCTGTACTTTTAGTCTTCATCACACACACACACACACACACACACACACACACACACAGAGAGAGAGAGAGAGAGAGAGAGAGAGAGAGAGAGAGAGAGAGGGGGGGGGGAGGCAGTTTCCCATATGTTACTTTCTTTGCTGGTTCTATGGAGAACCTGTTCATCCCTTATCAGTCCACCTACTTTTCATCATCATTTTATAGTGCCACATCTCAAATGCTTCAAATTTCTTCTTTTCTGGTTGTCTCACTGACCATGATTCACCACCATACAATGCTGCGCCTCATACATACATTCCCAGAAATTTCTTTCTCAGATTAAGGCCATTGTTTGATACTAGCAATGCCATCTTCACGTATAATGATCTGCTTTTTATGTCTTCTTTCCTTCGTCCATCATGTTATTTTGCTTCCAAAGTAGCAGAATCTTTGTCTACTTCGTGGTATCCCGCTTTGATGTAAAGTTTATCGCTAACCTCATGTCAACTACTACTCATTACTTTTGTCTTTCTTCAGTTTACTTGTAATCCACATTCTTCACTCAGTAAATAGTGTGTTCCATCCAACACATCCTATAATTCTTCTTAACTTTTACTTAGGATAGCAATGTCTTTAGTGAATTTTATCATTGATATCCTTTCACCTTGGATTTTAATTCCACTCCTGCTGTACCTTTCTTTTATTTTCAGCATAGCTTCTTCGATGTGTAGACAGAACTGCAGGGGTGAAAGACTACATCCAAATCTTACATCATTTTTAATGCAAGTACTTCATTCTGGGTTTTCTGGTCTTATTATTCTTTCTTCTTTCTTATAGATATTGTAGATTAGCCATCTATCCCTATAGCCTACTCCTGCTTTTCTCAATATTTCAAATATGTTGCACTATTTTACAGTGTTGCTAGCTTAGGTTGACAGATCCTCAGAATATGTCTTAATTTTTCTTAAATCTAGATTCCATTATTAATTGCAACATCAGAGCTGCCTTTTTGGTTTTTTTATCTTTCCTAAACCCAAACTGATACTCATTTGGCAAATCCTCAATTTTCTTTTCCATTCTTCAGTATATTATTGTTGTTGACAACTTGGATGCCTGAGCTTTTAAGGTGATTGTGTGATACTTCTCGCACT
This sequence comes from Schistocerca cancellata, assembly GCF_023864275.1. Taxonomy (NCBI): domain Eukaryota; kingdom Metazoa; phylum Arthropoda; class Insecta; order Orthoptera; family Acrididae; genus Schistocerca; species Schistocerca cancellata. The sequence continues at coordinate 597,930,486 of NC_064626.1, forward strand.
TTCCTGCCCTTGCTATGTTCAGGAATTTGTGTACGTTATTTTTCTGAAAGTGTGATGGTATGTCTCCAGATCATAGATTCTATACTCCAACTTGAATAGTCACTTGGTTACCACTTCCCCCAATGATTTCAGAAATTCTAATGATATTATCTATCTCTTTTGCCTTATTAAACAATGGAAAATCCAAGCTGGAATGTAACAATTTTATGAAAAGAATAGTTACCCATACAGTGGAGATATAAGTCGCAGTTAGGACAACAAAAAAACTGTCACAAAATAAGGTTTCGGCCAGCAAGGCCTTTGTCAGAAACACACACACACACACACACACACACACACACACACACACACACACACACACGAGACCACAGTCTCCGGCAGCTGAAGCCAGACAATTTGCCTTATTTGACTGCAGGTTGTTCAAACCTCTGTTACACTCTGATTTTAATATTGGTTCATCTATGTCTTCCATATTGACTCCCATTTCTTCCTCAATTATATCTCTAGCCTCCCTGCCCCCCACCTGCCTGCCTGCCTGCCTCCCTCCCTCCCTCCCTCCCTCCTAAAGCCTTCAGTGCACTCTTTGGTTTTTCTGTATGCTGAATGAATCCTTCTGATAACATTTTTTCTTTTTTTTTCCATGTAATCATTTCACCTTGGCTTTCCTGTGTGATGTGTCAAAAGAAAAGTAACTGCTTGATTTCTGTAGTGACACAGAGCATGTATGTACTTGTATTTCCAGAATGGTGACACATTAATTTCCAAGTATTTTTATTGGCTTTGCTTGCACCTCATGAACATCTTTCTTTTCATTATTTTTTCTATACTATGAAAAGTAAAGATATCAATACTCTTTGCAGTGGAGAGGAAGTTTAGTAATTTTATAATCTTCTGCTTTTGTCACCATCACTACCAAATGTTTTGTAATTTTTATTTTATATTTGTTGTTTTTCCCATTTTAACAGCAAAGAGGCATCAGTTTTTGTGGTTGCTGTATTATTTGTACATTGAGTTTAATGTGAATTGATATAATTTACAGATACTGGCTGTTTGGTGAAAAACAGAAAGGGTCCAAGGTAGTTGGACATCGAGGATGGTTCCCCCGCTGTTGTGTTGTTGAATTGGCTGAAGCAATACCAAATGATTTTGATAAGAATAAATAAGTAACCCATTCCAGAAAATGTATCATACTTTTAAAGCATTGATAATATCATTGTGAGGTACTGTGTCTTTTCTCCCTCCTCTCCCCCCCCCCCCCCCCCCCCCCCCCGCTACCTTTTTCCTTTGCCTTCTCTCTCTCTCTCTCTCTCTCTCTCTCTATCTATCTATCTATCTATCTATCTATCTATCTCCCCCCCCCCCCCAATATTTATTTTTCCCTCTTCCTTCCTCTTCTGCCCCTCACCACTCTCATTCTCACTTTGTTATGTGGCATCCTTGTATCAGTGGAGAGCTCCTGAATTAACAATAAATGAAGATTTCATAGTAATTTTGTTTCAGCTGTCTTTGGTGGTTGAAACAAACACCTTGAAACTCAAAATCAAAACCATATGTTGTAACAAATAATAATAATAAATAGACAGTGCTGATTTGAAACTATTGATTTTTTCCCTACATCTTTTTTGTTCCTTATTATTTTGGTCCTGTCTTCCAGTTCACATTGCTTACCTGTCCTCTTTGTTCGCTCTCATCTTTTTTTGCTTTTCTCTTTAGCCGTATAATCTTATTTTTGCACTATCTGCATCTCCTTTCCCCTGGTGTTATTGATCTGTCTGTTGCCCTGAACTTCTGAACACAAGTTCTCCTTGTCCCTCCATTTACACAATTTCATTATATCTTATTATTTTGCTGAATATCTAGTGTTAGCTGCTTGAGGTTCAAATTGTGTATTCCTTCTTGCTCTCAGTTCAGCTCTTTGTCTTTTTTTAAACCAAAGTCCTATCAACTTTTTTCATCCCTCTGGTTCCTTCTTTACATTGCCTTTACACATGCCTTAAAAGGTACAAAAACTTGCAATTACAGTAAGTACCCGCCATTTATTTATCGGTTGCCACAAGTCACATAACATTTTGACTGATAAAAGTACCAGTGGGTATTGTGCATTGCTTCCATTTCCACAGATAATAAAAATGTTAAGAGAGATCTTTCCATTTGACTGATAGAAAAGTGATTTCCTAGACATCTTATTGTTTGTGAATTGATCTCAACCTTAAATGTTTTTGTTATTGTATATGTTTTTATACATTTCATGGACCAGATTTGTTATAATATAATGTTTTTATTACATAGCTATGAATATGTATTAACAAATTAGTAATTGTTGTTTAAAAGCACAGTGTTTCAGTTATTCAACATTTTTCATGTCTTTCACATATGACATGCTTTTGCATGTGGTGACTTTTGTTGTGAATTGTGTGCACATGTTAATAATGGTATTTTTATTCATTGTGTAAGCTGTGGGGTACCCTTTAGTTTACAGTGCTGATAATCAGTTAAGAAACATATGGTGTATGCTGCAGCCTTTAGATATCTGTGTGCATTTGTTTTAGACTTATATATGAATTTATCCTTGCAGTTTTAATTATTTGATACTGCTTATCTGATGCATTCAGTGCAGTTAATTGAAATTGTTCCAAAAGAACTGATTCCATTGTACATTGTCCTATGAATTATATCACAGATTCATTTTTATATGCCTTTAGAAAGTTTGTAAATTGCTTTTTTTCACAAAAAGGCTTTAGCATAATTATCCCTTAACCTCAATAAAATTATTGGAGACTGAACATATCACTAAATTTGCAAACAGAACTACCAGACACATCTTGTTTTTATAAAAGGAGGTGAGCATTGCAGCCGAATTTGATTACTTTCTGATTTTTAAAACAATTTCTATGTGAATAACAGGAATTATATTTATATTTCTACTAGCGGTTTTAAAGTAAGGGATAGTTGCTTCACTAGAAAATGATGAAGTGTGAATTTTCATCGTCTACCAGAATGGCACTTTATTGCTGTTTTATTATTCATTCCTACAGTTTAAAAGAAATCAGTTTTTATTATGGCTACATCATCAGGTACAGAAGTGCACACTGCTGCGTGCATGCACACACACACTTAATGTATTCCATAAATGACTAAATGAATGAATGTTAATGCTTTTGCTTTACTTTTGATTTATTGCTCTCATGGTAACCAAAGAACTTTAGTTTCTTATATGTGCCATACTTTAAACTAATGCAGGGGAGAAGCAACGTAATATCACACGTGCCTGTAGCTCTGTGCCTTGTACAATTTTTAGATATGAAAAAAATCTCCCATCACATTAGACATGACAGCTATTTATTATAATGTGCAAAATTGATTTCTTGTCCTGAAACATCATCCATTCATTTAGCATATAAGATGTTAGTTGATGTACTATTTTAATACATTTTTTCTTCAAAGTGAAAATACAAAATACAGTTTAGTGCTTACTGTACCTGTACTTACATGTTATAGCAGAATTGTAGACATCAAAAAAATTCTTTTATTGTTAGAGAACCAATGAACATTTTTATAATGTTTAAGATTGTGATATAAAATAAAATCCAACCTGTTAAAAATAAATATTTTGTTATTTTAAAAGAAAATTGAATGACTCTCGAGTTTTGAAGGTTGTTCCTTTTTATAGATAATAATTTCTCTTGGTTAATATATCATTTAAATTAACAAAATTTTGTCAACAAAATTTGTGAATTTTTTTTAAAGAAAAAGCTATTTTATTTTCTCCTGTGATATAAGTATAGCAGCATGTCGTAAAACATTGTCACTCAGGCTTAAATAACTGATCATTGAACTGCATTGAAACGGTTATAGTAGATTATAATCTGTTATGTGCAAATGAACTGTGTCAGTCTTGTGTTTAATGTCTGTTTCATTTAGACACTACTGCCAAAATTTTAAGGGTATTTGTAAGGAAAAAATTAAAGTGGAAGGGAAAGCAACTACAGTAAACAACCATAAAGATTTTCTCACAAGATACTGTTGCTATTCATATCGAAAGTGCTTATTTTGTGCTTCAAATATGGATGTTATTCAAAGATAATGATGATCATCCATTAAAATCATAATGTTTGTACTTTTATTGTGTTTGTTTGTTCTAGTTTCTTATTGAAGATTAGACCATAATGCCACAAAGACACCATTTCGATCTCATTTTACACAACAGAATCATCAGATGTAGTGAAGCATATCAGAGACCGATAACAGACTCAGTAGCATTGAATGTTCCACAGAATATTACAAGGCTTTGATGTGGCATCAGAAACAAAGGAAACCACTTCACCACAGGACTGATAATTACTATTGTTATTTAGTTTATACTCCAGGTCTCCATTGTTATATATCCCAAACATGGCAATGCAGAAATGAACCCATTTACAGTGAAGCCTTTGAGGATATAAACTTAGTCTTTTAACTACCGCCAATGACTCTTGCATATTTCTACATAGAGAATATTTCATGTTGCTGCCAAGAATCTGTGGTAATTAGAAATAATCATATCCCTTATTTACTGTTTTGTTTTTGTGGAAAGTGGCTCTGTTTCTTTGCTTTTAAATTTAATATTGTTTGGATTTGTGTCTCCAAGGCTGAGGACTTCTGTATTATAGACATCGTTGCATGCAAAGTGCCCTGTGATTGAACTTCAACTTGTTCTTCAATATTATGACCTGTTCAGGAAAGCTTTCATTTCTAACTTCATGGATGTCACAAGAAGGAACCTCATTTTGGAGATCAATGAAGGAGTCCAGGTCCTGGAAGTTATATATTTCACAGGTAGCTGCAAAAGAATTGGTCTGTGTTTTGCACAACAGTTGTTGCCATTTTGGTATAAGGAAGTGTATTAAATATGTAGCCTAATTTTGTTATCTTAAAAGTATGAGTAGCAAAGTGAAAACTATCATAAGAACATGTGAGTTGTGCCAGAAAGTGAAAGACAACAACAAACACAAAGTATATAAAATACATCTAGTAATAAATAAAAAGCACCAGTTTGCTTTTGTTCTACAATATTACTTTTATTGTAAACCTGTTTTCGGCTTACAAGGCCATCTTCAGACATTTACAGTAAAACTCATACAACAGCCAATGCCTAATATAAAATAACATAATAAATATTATATTAAACAATACCTTTTCAGCTATTGATACAAAAGCTAGAGGTTAGCGTTCCGTAGAAAGTTACTGGTGAACTAACAGAGCAATGATAATGCAGGGGAGAGAAAAAGATGTAAACCACAATAGACATGTAAATTAGGCAGTTCAGAAATAAGTTCTAGCTAAAACGGGCTAAACTGCCTCGAGAATAGAAACATGGTTCAAGGGTGGTAAGACATTTCATGATGTACAGCATAATACACTTCAATATAAATTGGTTATGTGGACATTATCGAGGAAGGACCTGTACTACAATGGGAGCAAAAGTAGATAAGGGGGCATTATTGCTGTAACAATTTAGGATTGTGCTGGAAGTATTTTTCTGCATTAAGCAGTGTGTTTGACAGTCTCATAAGGGTGGGATGCTGTTATTCTAAGGTTTACTCCAAGTGTTGCGTTCCTACCAAATGAGAAAGGAACTGAAACTGAGGGTAGCAAAGCAAAAGTTGAAATGTTTAACTCTATTTTCAAATGTTCCTTTACAAAGGAAAAGCCAGGAGAATAACCCCAATATAGTCCTTGTACCACTGAAAAGATGAATGAAACAAGTATTAATGTCAGCAGTGTTGGAAAACAGCTGAAATCATTAAAATTGAACAGAGGTGCAGTCCAATGGAATACCTGTTAGAATCTAACTTTGCAGTTTTCTCACTATAATCTATCATAGGTCCCACAAACAAAAAACTGTGCCCTGTTCTTGGAAAATGGCACAGGTCACTCATGTCTACAAGAAGGGTAGTAGAAGTAGATATCCTTGATGTCAATTTGTTGTAGAATCTTGGAACGTATTTTGAGCTTAAACATAATGAGGTAACTTGAACAGAATGACCTCGTCAGTGCCAACCAGCATGATTTTCAAAAGCATTGATCATGTGAACCTAACTCAGTTTTTTCGTATGACATACTGAAGGCTTTGGATCAAGGTAACCAGGTAGGTGTGGTGTTTCTTGATTTTTGAAAATCATTTGACTCCGTGCCACACTTATGTTTATTATCAAAAGTGCAATCGTACAGGGTATCAGGTGAAATTTGTGACTGGATTGAGGACTTTTTGGTAGGGACGACACAGCATGTTTTCTTGGACAGTGTGTCATCGTCAAATGTAGAATTAACTTTGGGTGTATCCCAGAGAGGAATTTTGGGACCCTTGTTGTTCATGTTGTATATTAATGACCTTGCAGACAATATTAATAGTAAAACCAGGCTTTTTTCAGATCCAGCAATTATCTATAATGAAGTACTAGCTGAGAGGAGCTGCATAAATATTCAGTAAAGTCTTGATAAAATTTCAACGTTGTGCAGACATTGGTAACTTGCTCTAAATACTCAGAAATGTAAAATTTTGCACTTCACAAAACGAAAAATCATAGTATCCTATGATTATAATATCAATGAGTCACTGTTGGTATCGGCCAACTCATACAAATACCTGGGTGTAACACTTTGTAGGGATATGAAATCATACAGGTTCAGTCATTTGGAAAGCAAGTGGTAGACTTCAGTTTATGGTAAAATACTGGGGAAGTGCAGTCAGTCTACAAAGGAGATTGCTTACAAAACACTCATTTGACTGGTTCTAGAATATTGTGCAAGTGTGTGGGACCCGTACCAGATAGGAATAACAGGGGTTATTGATCATTTACAGAAAAGGGCACAATGAATATGACAGGTTGGTTTAATCAGTGGGAGAGTGCCACAGAGATACTGAAGGAATTGAACTTGAAGACCCTTGAAGATAGACATAAAATATCCTCAGAAAGTCTGTTAACAAAGTTTCAAGAACTGGCATTAAATGATTACTCTAGGAATATACTACAACCCCAATGTGCCACTCACATAGGGATCATGAGGATAAGATTAGAATAATTACTGTAAGCACAGAACCTTTCAAGCAATCTTTCTTCCTGTGCTCCATATGTGAATGGAACAGGAAGAAACCCTAAAAGCTGGTACAATGGGATGTAGCCCCTGCCATGCACCTCACAATGGTTTTCATACTGTAGATGTAGATGTAAGTGTAGATGTAGAAGATAGTAAAGCAGAGGAAGTTTCCTGGATAGTGCAGCTTCTTGGCTTTCCGTATTTGGCTACATGAATGAATAAAGACACTTGTGCCTGAGCTTTATCCTGTACATAAGGCACAGGGAACATTAGTAACAGGTAAGAAGCAACAAAGATTATGAGTTGACTTTAGCTTGTAACTCCTTAAGAAAAACAACCTTAGATGACCACAAATAGTTGTTAGATTAGGTAAAGTGTCAAAGACAGACACAAATTATGAATATACATCTGCATGTACAGTGCATGGGTCCTGGCTGGGTACCTAAAGATAATTTGGATTAAGTGCTACTAATTGGGAATTTTGTTAAAAGTACTGATTTAGATGGTTTGATTTTTAAATGTTTATGTGGGTGCAACATGGATGCCAGCATTAGTCTTCTATACTAAAGAATCATCTGTTCCATGAGTAACTAGGGTGAGCAGTTAGTAGCTGAACCTGGAATGTACTTGATGAACAATCTTATGTGTTTATAGCACACACATTCCTGACAGTGAACTCAAAAAAGAATCATGTGATAAGAAAAACAATATTTAAAACAACAGATTTTCTCTTACTGGGTTTGCATGTTAAATTCATGGTCTGATAGAAGCACATGTAAACATAAGGGGTTGAAACCAAAGCTAAGATGGTTAAAGACAGTTTTAAGACTAACAGACCAATTCATTGTAAAGTAAGGTGTTATTTGGTTTGGGATGGAGCACATAAGTAAAAGACAATAAATCAATAACTATCATTATTATGGATTACAGCAGGTGTGAGTTGAAAAGTAGTTAATTTAGATTTAGTTTAGGTATGGGATAAGATGATCATGACATCATCTGCCTAAGTGAGCACTATGAATTGTAGCAGATTTTTTTGGCTTAAAGCAATGTGTTGTACTTTACCTTTTAAATCCAATTAGTAATGTCCTGTACTTTTATAAAGGAACTTTCATTCTTATGAATATAATAGAGTGAAACATTCCACGTGGGAAAAATATATCTAAAAATATAGATATAACTTTCATTCTTAGTTTGTTAGACATGTACAATGTGCCTTCCGTGCAAGGAATTTTCATTTTGCTTGTACATGTACCATATGCTGGGGTGAATGCAGTGTATCTGCGAAACGGGGCAGTGGGTGATACTATTATGGCATGTTGCAGCACTTACCACAGTCAGCGATTATTCCATGCCACTTATGTCTCAGCTGGGAGATATGCTCTGATCCATGAAATCCCCAGGGAGTTGGAAACTTGATTGTTGATGTATCTAAGGACATAAATCAGTCATTGGTCAGTAGCCAGAATATTTAAGAGATGTACAAGGCAAATGTTTTATAACTTGGAGTATAACCAACTGGGAAAGTGAATACATATAGAGCAAAGAAGACGATTTAGCAATAGCAGGTATCTTAAGTGACTTTACAGGCAGACATAGACATTGCAATAGAAGAAAAGGAGCCTGAAGCCAAGATACCCTGGCCATGATACTTCTTCAACTACTTTCAAGTGCCAAAAGGTACAGTTTATACTCTACAGTGACCATAAAATACGCACAAATGGACCTTTACAGCTAAAAATCCTGCCACTGCCATGCCTCTATATATTGGAACTAGATTGTTTTACAGTACAGCACTTGGGCGCCCTCGACAGAAATGAGACCGCCATACACGACACCAGAAACAAAACACAGTTACAAATTATAGCCCATAACACACAATTATATGCAAATGGGGTTAAATGTATGGGCATTAAAATATACAACCACCTCCCAACAGACATAAAAACAAGCAAAAACCCAAAAATAATGAGAATTAAATTAAAGGAATTGCTACTAAATCACTGTTTCTATTCTGTACCGAATTTCTTGAAACAAAATTTTAATTACTTGCAATAAGCTGTTTATTCAGTTTTAGATGTTTCTACTTAGTAAGATAATTTAATTATTGTATCTTATCTATATTCTGTCTGTATCTCATATATGTATTCTGCTATGTGAACTATTTACCACAATATTTTAATTACTTGTAATAAGCTGTATATTCACTTGTAGATATTTCCACTTAGTAAGATAATTTAATTATTGTTTGTTACTCATATTCTGCCTGTATCTCTTACATGTATTCTGCTATGTGCAGTATGCACCACCGTCATCTCTCATCACACACCACGTTTTTTATATTGTCTCTATATATCCCATATGTATTCTGCTATGTGAGTTATGTGCCACTACTGTCATCTCTCATCGTATACCATCTTAACATAATTTTTCAAATTGACTTGTCTTATATCATTATGTGCTTTGCTGTACAAATTGTATGAACCACAGGACCAATAATAAATCAAATCAATCAAATCATGCACTGCAGTGTAGTGTTCAGGAATTCATGTGAACTTACTAAATGTGTGGTGAAATAATTAATTATGACAGTGACAATAAATAACAACAGTGGTCAGGGACAATAAATATACTTTTGTGTGGCATAAACAAACTGAAATGACATGTGGTTTGAAGATGAGACTGTGCACAGATGATTTCTCAGAACAGTGGAATTTTGAATGTTTGAATTTACAGTTTGTAGCAGATGCCATTAAGGAGAAAACGTTTAACCAATGAGAAATATAGTACTGTGTGATGTCATCAACAACAACTCCATCTTGGACAGCCACCATTCAGTGTACAAGTGATGTCACAGCCCACAGCATGACAGTTGAGTGACACAAAGTGAATTAAAGATGCAGACATTAACAGATTATGCAGCAGAAGCCTCTACTAGTGCAGAAGTTTATTAAGGTAAACAGACATTGTAATTATTTGTAAAAAAAAAAAGAGTATCAGTGAAGTTAAAGACAGTGTGATGAATGTTGATGGACAGGGAGTAAACATTGAAGATACACATGAGAAAAGTAATGTACTTAGGGGAGAAACAGAAGAATTTCAGTTAGTAAATTAGCATAAAGAAGTCATTGAAGATGAACCTGTAAATGATAATGGATTTAGATTAGGAATAGTCTTGCCTTTTTATGATGAATTGAGTGACAGTCAAATTAGTGAAAAAATGTCTGCTTATTGTAGTGTAGATGTAGAAGAGAACAGTTACAAACTGGTGGAAAAAGTTACTGTTGAACAAGAAATGCAGGCTGAGAGCAGGAAGTGCCAGTAAATGAGAACTTATCGCCCCAAATGTTCAAGTTAATGGCATATTAAAATCAGATAACACCACCATTAATTCAAAAATGAACAACTTGTGTAGTAAGAATGACATTAGTATTTCAAATTCAAAGATAGACACAAGCAGTAGTGTCATTAAAAAGGAATTTTAAAAATAAATGGTATAATTGATACACATTTTAAAAAATTAAATAAGAAAATACAGGAGACAGAAATAGATTGTGAAAAGAAATTAAAGAATATAGTACAGGAAACAAATGTGAAGTTGAGAAAAGCTAAAAATGTTTGTAGAAATAATAAAAGGGTAGTTTGGGAAGAGTGTAAAAAGAGAGTGGACGCTGTTCACAAATCATGCAAAAATGATTTACAAGTGACAGAAAATTGTTATGCTAATTATAGGGATGAACTTGAAAGTCAAATTGATCAGATCAAAACTGAATTGGAGGGAAGGTTAGGAACAGTGGAAACAGGAGTAGAAAGGAAATGTGTTTGTTATTAAAGAAGAAATGGAGTGGGTTAATAAGGATGTACATTCTGAACTTGTTGAAACTGAAAGGAAAGTTAACAAAGCACAGTGGAGAATGTAGTGTGCATGTGCAGTGTTAAATAAATGTTCTTATGTTAGTTGTAGAAATTCACTAATTTTGAACCGTATGGGGAAGTACACCCTGTGGACATCTACATCTATGTCTACATCTAAATCTACAGTGTGCAAACCATGGTGAAGTGCATGGAGGCAATATGTCCCATTGTACCAGTTTTAGTGTTTCTTCCTGTTTCATTCACATATGGTGCCTGCAAAGAAAGAATGTTTGAATGCTTCTGTTGTGTGCAATAATTATTCTAATCTTATCCTCATGATCCCTAAGTGAGTGACACATTGGCGTTGTAGTCTATTCCTAGAGTAATCATTTAATGGCAGTTCTTGAAACTTTGTTAATAAAATTTCTCAGGATAGTTTATGTCTATTTTCAAGAGTCTTCAAGTTCAGTTCTTTCAGTATCTCTCTGACACTCTCCCGCAGATTAAACAAACCTACCACATTCATGCTGCCCTTTTATGTACTCGTTCAATATCTGCTGTTAATCCTATCTGGTATGGGTCCCACACACTTGTGCAATATTCTAGAACCAGTCACATGAGTGTTTTGAAAGCAATCTCCTTTGTAGATTGATTGCACTTCCCCAGTATTTTACCAATAAGCTGAAATCTACTATGTGTTAATTCTAATTCTGTTGGTTGATTTTGGAATAACCCTGCTGGGAAGCAGGCTAGCAGCTAACACAAAGAGTATGAATAGGCATGAAATTTATGTAATGAAAGATAATTATTACTTGCAGTACTGGAATTAAAGCATGAATTCTTGTTGTAATTAAACTGGAGCCATGAACAGGCTTCCACACAGTGTAAGAAAATACAATGCAATGTACCTGTACTGAAGTCACACAAACTGTATTTTGCAGCAAATTTGGTCACTGTTAAGTTAGCAGACATTATTTTACCTCTAATTTTCTGTAGTTGCCGATCATATAGTCCATCCATCAAATCTTGATGATTGGCACATATATATTTTTAGATGTCTTGCAGAATGGAAAAAATTACTTCCTCTTCTTACGATTCCAGGTAAAAGTCATGCTTGGGAGTGAATATTAGCATAATAAATGAAAATATTCTTGTGTCTATGATAACTCTTAATATATGTATTTTTTTTGCATTTTTATCACACGTAGCATTTTCTACTACATTGTTGATGTACCAGTAAAAATTACATCTCCTTCTTGTGTGATATCTAAAACATTAAGTGCCCTCAAGTGAGACTGAAACAAAAGTAGTTTAAAAAATTGAGTATTCTCCGGACATTGTTCTTTTGTTACAAAGATAATTTTAAAAGCCTGTCTTTGCCATCTTCTGCGGCAATGTACAAATTTCTTATTACTAATGAGGAAAAGAAAACATTCATAGATATTGCAAGGCAAAATAAAATAAAGCTATTACACAATTGCCCCACTCACCTGTACAGTGACATTTTATGTAGTTGTACAGTGTTAGACAGTATCATGTGCTTGATCTGTTGCTATCTATTACTGATGTGAGGGGGTCAAAGACTTTAATTCTCAGTCTTTTAGGTAGACTTATGTCACATTAAGTGGTGATGTCAGCTTTACTTTATTGTATCTACATATATCAATAAAAATATAATAGAGGGAAACATTCCACGTAGGAAAAATATATCTAAAAAGAAAGATGATGAGACTTACCAAACAAAAGCGCTGGCAGGTCGATAGACACACAAACAAACACAAACATACACACAAAATTCTAGCTTTCGCAACCAACGGTTGCCTCGTCAGGAAAGAGGGAAGGAGAGGGAAAGACAAAAGGATTTGGGTTTTAATGGAGAGGGTAAGGAGTCATTCCAATCCCGGGAGCGGAAAGACTTACCTTAGGGGGAAAAAAGGACAGGTATACACTCGCACACACACACATATCCATCCGCATATACACAGACACAAGCAGAAATGTAAATGTCTGCTTGTGTCTGTGTATATGCGGATGGATATGTGTGTGTGTGCGAGTGTATACCTGTCCTTTTTTCCCCCTAAGGTAAGTCTTTCCGCTCCCGGGATTGGAATGACTCCTTACCCTCTCCATTAAAACCCAAATCCTTTTGTCTTTCCCTCTCCTTCCCTCTTTCCTGACGAGGCAACCGTTGGTTGCGAAAGCTAGAATTTTGTGTGTATGTTTGTGTTTGTTTGTGTGTCTATCGACCTGCCAGCGCTTTTGTTTGGTAAGTCTCATCATCTTTCTTTTTAGATATATATCAATAAAAATAATGAAAAGGAAAACAGGTTATAAAAAAAGTGGTACAGATATCAAATACTGTGCGTATTCAACAATGCTTGATCAAGTCTTTCATTATTGTGCCCACATGCCTGTCAAGTTGTTGGCAACCTGGGAGTGAGACTTTAATGGCTGCATCCTCATCGAATACTTTTAACTTGTGCATGTCCAATTCACATGGAGTAAAACAGTGAAGCGGTCGTGTGTTGCACTGTGGATTCCTCCACAATTATTTGTTTATTTCTTTGAAATGGTGTGTGTGCTTGTGGTAATTGTGATGCTATGACAGAAAACCTCCATTTTTGTGCCCAGGGCCTATTGTTTACCCTCCATAACGCTCATATTCATTGGAGAGGAAATCTGTCAATCAGCACCTGCCGATGAGATAAGTTCCTTGTGAAACACTTCTCCATCTATTCACAGTTGAGTGTAGGTCAGTAAAAATTTTTGTAGGCTTGCACACATGTAATAACCATCAACACATTTCACTTTTGGAAAAAAATATCACTTTTACACAGGTTCCTTGCCGAACTACTGCCCAAATGTATTAATCACTTATTTTGCATGAAGTGCCTGCTTTTGTATGCTTTTACTCTTTAAACAAACTGTTATTTACATAGTAACAATTTTAATACACTCATATATTACATGTTACTGCTGACATTTCACTCAGACTTACTTCATATTGAATTCCATTTTGATTATTTTCATAAACAGCCATATCACTTTAGTTTGTAAATAATAGATTCATTTACATTCTTATTATAGAACAAACATGGGTAACCTCAGTTACATCGATCATCCTTATATACATATACATGTCCGTATGTTTGGGTATCACAAATCTTTACATAAGAAACATTATCTATATTTCCTTTCACATTATTCATGGCAGGTTGTTATTTATTTATGGAGCAGGTGGGAAAGCCTTGGCATCTACTTGAAATACACTATGCACTGCTTGTTTACCTATGCTTAGCATCACCTCTAGGAATGAAGGAAGCAATCTATTCGGATTACTCAGGAAGATTGTTCATGATAGATTCTTGTTATGTTCCTACTACATGAAATAGATATTGTTTACTTCAGGTGACATGTAACATAAGAGTGCTCATGACATGTATTTAATTGCCATAAGAGTTGTTGTCATTTGATGTGTAGAAATAATAATCCTGTTTATAGTGATCACGTACGTATACATATTATAAAGAGAAAAATGGGTGTTGGGAGTTTCTGGTGCAGTGACTGTACCCTGGGTGTAGGTCGGCCCTTTACTTGTTCAGTAGCATCGAACCTATATCTTTACAACATTACTTTCTGGACTTCTACTGCATTTACTTTGAATCGTTCATTCATATCACTTATATATATTATTTTTCTTACACCAAAATTTTATTTGCTTGAGGTGCAGCCCGTTAAACTTGTAAGGTACCATGCCATTCTCAAAGCTTATCATCTCTTTTTTCACGCTGTGTCGATGCACTGGTCACTGAAAAGAAAAAGCTTAAAACTAACTTAAAATTAAATGTGTAGCAGCTCTAGTTCTTTTATGTCAGTATGCAGCCATTTTATTCACCTGTCCTGCTCAGTACGTCACCAGTTTCACTTACCTTTACCCTGTAAAGAAAAGTACCTACAAAATTCTATAAAGCTTGAGATACGTATGCTCCTATCCCGTATCCTGCTTTCATCTCAGCTGTCATTGTTCATATCCTTAAGTGTATGTTACATGTCCTGCAGTTCACTTTCTGTAAATGCGTGTACATATCTGTATATGGTAGGCTAACACTATTATTTTATGTAGAATGTAGATATTACTCATAGTCTAGATGTAGTCCACCTTAATTTTACATTCCTTCTTTCTTCCTATATGTATGTTATTTTTATAAATATATGTGTGGGGGAGTTGCATTCAATGGCATTAGCTGGTGGTCATTTATCATGTCAGCTGTCTAATAATTAAACCTCCTGTGGCCGTTTTTACATGCACTTGCCTGTCAGTTGTTTCTTCGACCTCATCTGTTGATGTAGCTTACTGTTGCAGTTACACTGCAGTATGTGTCGCAAGTTCTGCTCTGCTTTGCTGCTCTTCGCATCGAGCAAAGTGCTGTATTGTTTTATATCCCTCTAGATTTAACTTACCTGCTGCTTTATATATCAAAATGCAAGTAAAATCTCTTATATCTAAACATGTTTCCTCAACACTAGTATTTAAAAGAAAACAGAAATTAAATTACTATTATGTACACTGTGTACAGTTGCTATCTCTCTCATCTGGAACCGACATGCCCCCAGACCCTGCAAGAAGGCATCTGGGCACAGACAGAAGTCCTTCCCCATGTCGGAGTGACTAAGCGTATTTGCATTAACTAATATCTTTTTTTTTACATCCAAAGAATGGGATAATGTGATAAACAAAAAATTTCACGTGGGTGTACATCCATTTTATACTAATAATCCCTGATAACTCTGGGCGGTTTTCCAAGTACATGTGCACACTTAAAAAACAGATCTGTAAGTTTCTGTTGTTCCTGTTGACTTAAGGTGCTGGACTGACTTACCTTTTGCTCTACGACTTCATAGTTTACGTCTGATTCTGGCACTTGTTCATTATAGTGTGTGTTTACAATAACACAGTAGGAAATACACACTGAAGTGCCACATATGACACCTCCTTCTGCTTGACCTTCTTGTCTGATGTTTTTATTAAATTGGCAGAAAATACCAATTCATTTACACTGAAGTAGCATTTCCCACTTCCTATGACAATTTCTAAATGTGTGCATCCCAGTCAAACAATTTACTTTTAATTTGTCAATGATGAGGAAATTAATTTGGCAGTACAGTGTCCCATTTTATATGAAATAAGTGCTTTTAACTTCACTACTTTTAATTTGTTTCTAGTGGCTGTCTGTATTCTACAATTCTGCAATGGGAATGTGGGAATTTTACCTCTTTTCTTTAGTGCTTGGAAAAACTCCATTGACATGAAGTTAGTCATTGCACCTGTGTGTAGAACTAAGTGTACTTCCATGTCAAATATTGTTCTCTCTCCTGTACCTGCTCTTCCTACAAGTTTTCCTGAACTTTCCCCTCATGTCAGTATAAATAATCTCTCGTCATCTTGTTCATTTTATCTCACAAAACATGTCTTTATAAGTGTATTGCTCCCACTCCCTACTTGGTCAGCAGTGTGGGCCTCACTGCAACTGTTTGGAGTTTTCCGCTGGTGCAGGAGCATTGACCTCAGTGACCGGAGAATATCAGCGAGCTGTGCAGTGTGTGTTGTGTTATGCCAATTCATGTCATTGGCCACTCTTGACCCATCTTCATGCGAATTCATGTTGGTGGTTGTAAAATTATAGTTAGTGTTATTATGTTGTCTGAAGGTTGGCCACAGCACAGCGCATGGCATTTGATTGTTGCCAACTGCTTGCCACTTAAGGGTGGATGGATAGCCTTGTACTGGTGGACTGTAGTTTGCTTGTCCATTGTAATTGTTCCTGTTGTTCTGATAACCTCACTCAAATTTTTTTTTTACCATTTCCATTACCATATCCATTCCCTTTTTGTATGTATTGTGTTGGATATGGTTCCCATGCTTCTTGTGTGGTAACATTATTATTTACAGGTTGGTTTCCAAAGACATGTTCAGGTGTTTGTTTATCTGCTGCTTTATGTTGCCACCTTCATAAATCAGATCAGTGCAACCCAACACTGACAAAATGTACTCAGTCTCGTGTCCTGGCTTTATTTTTAATTTCTCCCTTAAGAGTGGTGGAATTTGGCTCTTTAATATTTTCAATACATCCACCTGTGATATGGTATTGGTCCAATAGCTAGTCTGATTTAAATACTTTTTGAAATAACCCCACAATCTTCCATACTTGCTATTAAATGGAACCAAGTTAAAGACTTCATGTCTTAACCCCTCTTTAATGGCTGCCGACCACTACTTGTCTAAGCAAGCACGTTCAAATTGCTCATAACTATGACAAAATTGTGTTATTTCAGTGGTCACAAGAGAACATCACCTTGGGTGTAACCTCTCTGTCCAGTTAGGCAGAAATCCATTGTGGAATGCACTGATAAGAACTACTGTGTTCATCCACTTTCGATCTGTTGAATACGTGGGAAACTGCCTATGTCTAAGCGACTCTTCATCAGCAAAGATGAATGTTAAACATGTGGCATTAACAGACATGAGTGTGTTGTTACAAGTGTGCGGGGCACTGTGTGGCAAATGCACATATGTTGTAGGTACTACTGTAGGTAAATTACGAATTTTACAATCATTACTTGCACTTGCTGTCAGGCTTGTGACATCCACCTTGGGAACAGGTAGTTGAATTTTAGCAACCTGATCTATTTCATTTGATGATTTAGTTTCCCTTTTCTTCATGGCCTCATCTACCATGTCTACATATACTTTGTATTTAGATGTTACCTTCTGCACTAATGTACTACTTTGCTCTAAGCTACCTGCTCTGCCCTTTTGGTTATATCATCTAAATTTTTCCCTCTCTGAGTTCTTTCTCTTTTGGCACATTCAGACTCTAATTCTAAGTTTTCTACTCTTAATGTTAGCTCCTCTACGGCCAATGGTAAACCTCCATAGTCCTTGTGTAGTTTATTGGCAGTAGTGGTCGCTTTCTTTATAGTATTACTCATGTGATTTTGATTTGCTCTTATTGATTTTTTTAAATTTAATTTTCTTTAATTTATGATCTACATGTTCTTGATTGTCACTAATTGAGCCTACCTTTTCACTGAAAACATCAATACTTTTTTAATGTCAGAAATAACCTCCTGTTTTAAGTGTTTTTCCATTTCTTTTAAATTTTCAGACATCTCTGTAAGTAAGTTTTCTGTCAGAAGTTTTCATAATAATTTACACTATACTGATTAGTCAAAGTTTGGTATGATTTTTGAGTCCTTTTGATTAAGAAATTTTCTGCCACGGAAATGGTGAGGAAAAAGGAAAGAAAGCTAACTACGACAAGAGAGGTGCTAGCAAGTGTAATCATGCAAGCTATTGCGCAAATTTCATACCACCTCTGCATAGTCAAGCAGCTCACTTATGTCTCCCATTGGAGGATAAATTGGTCTTGTTAATTCTCTGCTTCTTGGTTTTTTTTATATTATGCTCCTCATATTCATATAATATGGCTTTTGTTGCACTCATATTCATGCACACAATAATGACAAAATTTTTGCGTATATTTATTTAACACTCACTACAAAAAATCTGTTCATGTTTAGCTATGGATTTGTCCTGAAAAATCAGTCGCTAATTGTATTCATTCTGTTGGTCGATTTTGGAATAACCGTTTTGGCAGGCAGCCCAACAGCTAACACAAAGGGTAAGAATCAGTATGAAATTTACATAATAAGAGGTAATTACTACTTGCAGTACTGGAATTAAAGCATTAATTCTTGTTGTCACTAAATTGGTGCCATGAACAGTCTTCCATACAGTGTAAGAAAAATACAATGCAATATTTGTATATAAACGATTTGGGAGACAATCTGAGCACCTGTCTTCGGTTGTTTGTAGATGACGCTGTCGTGTATCAACTAATGAAGTCATCAGAAGATCAAAACAAACTGCAAAATGGTTTATAAAAAATATCTGAATGGTGCGAAAAGTGACAGTTGACGTGTGTGTGTGAAATTTTATGGGATTTAACTGCTAAGGTCATCAGTCCATAAGCTTACACACTACTTATCCTAAATTATCCTAAGGACAAACACACACACACCCATGCCCGAGGGAGGACTCGAACCTCTGCCGGGACTAGCCGCACAGCAACTTAGACCACTAGGCTAATCCCGCACGGCGGCAGTTGATGCTAAATTATGAAAAGTGTGAGGTCACCCACATGAGTGCTAAAAGGAACTCTTTAAACTTCGGTTACATGATAAATCAGTTTAATCTAAAAGCCGTAAATTCAACTAAATACCTAGGTATTGCAATTATGAACAACTTAAACTGGAAAGAATACACAGAAAATGTTGTGGGGAAGGCGAACCAAATGCTGCGTTTTATTGGCAGGACACTTAGAAAATGTAACAATACACTTGTCCGTCCTCTTTTAGAATACTGCTGCAAACACGGTGTCCTTACCAGATAGGACTGATGGAGTACATTAAAAATGTTCAAAGAAAGACAGCATGTTTTATATTATTGCAAAATATGGGAGAGAGTGTCACAGAAATGATACAGGAATTGGTGCTGGAAATCATTAAAAGAAAGGCGTTTTTTGTTGTGATGGAATCTTCTCACGAAATTCCAATCACCAACTTTCTCCTCTGAATGCAAAAATATTTTGTTGACACCAACCTACATAGGCTGGAATGATCACCATGATAAAATAAGGGAAATCAGAGCTCATACGGGAAGATATAGGTGTTCATTCTTTCCGCGCACTATACGAGATTGGAAAAATAGAGACTTGTGAAGGTGGTTCAATGAACCCTCTGCCAGGCACTTAAATGTGATTTGCAGAGTATCACTGTAGATGTATATGTACCAGTACTGAGGTCACACAAACTGTATTTTGCAGCAAACTTGGTGCTTAACAAAAAGTCAATTGTTTGATTATTACACATATATGTATTTAATATAAGTCACTGTTAAACTATGCTGACATAATTTTCTGTAGCTGCCAATCATACAGTCCATCCACCAAATCTTGATGATTGGCGCATATATAATTTTAGATGTCTTGCAGAATGTAAAAAATTACAGCCTCCTCTTATGATCACATGTAAAAGTTGTGCTTGGGAGTGAATACTGGTGTAATGAATGAAAATTTTCTTGTGCCACAATAACTCTGATACATGTATCCTTTTTTTTCCCTTTAACACACATAGCATTTATTGTTGATGCACCACTAAAAATTACATCTCCTTCTTGTGTGATATCTAAAACATCAGTGTCCTCAAGCAAGATTTAAACAAAAGTAGTTACAAAAAATTGAATATTCTCCAGACATTGCTTTTTTGTTAGAAAGATAATTTTAAAAGCCTGTCTTTGCCATCTTCAGCAGCAATGTACAAATTTCTTATTACTAATGAGGAAAAGAAAACATTCATAGATATTGCAAGAAAAATTAAAAGAAGTTATTGCACAACCCTTTGCTTTTCCCATGAGTGAACCTACGAAATCATTCCATTTTATATCCATACAGAGTGTTACACCCAGGTATTTGTATGAGTTGGCTGATTTCAACAGTGACTCATTGATGTTATAGTCATAGGATTCTACATTTTTTCATTTTGTGAAGTTCACAATTTCTGAACTTTTAAAGCAAGTTGCCAATCATTGCACCATGTTGAAATTTTATCAATATCTGACTCAATAATTATGGAGCTGCTTTCAGATAGTACTTCATAATACATAAAGGCATCATCTGCAAAAAGCCTGATTTTAATACTAATGTTGTCTGGATCATTAATGTGTAATATGAACAGCACGGGTCCCAACAAACTTCCCTGCGGCACAACCAGAGTTAATTCTACATCTGACGATGACTCTCCATCCAAGATAACATGCTGTGTCCTCCCTACCAAAACAGCCAAAAAATTTACTTATAGTTCTTTTCACAATAAATGTAGGTGCAATACTGAGTCAATGACTTTCAGATATCAAGAAACATTGCATCTACCTGGTTACCTTGATCCAAAGCTTTCAGCATGTCATGTGAGAAAAGTGCGAGTTGGGTTTCACATACTTGATGTTTTTGAAATGCACGCTGGTTGGCATTGAGGAGATCATTCTGTTCAAGATACCCTATTACACTTGTGCTCAGAATATATTCTAAGATTCTACAACAAATCGATGTCAAGGATAATGGATGGTAGTTTGTGGATCACTTCTACTACCCTTCTTGTAGATGGGTGTGACCTGAGTCTTTTTCCAAGAACTGAGCACAGCTTTTTGGTTGAGGAATCTGCAATAGTTTAAAGTTACAAGAGGGGCTAATTCAGCTATAAATTAAGTATAGAATCTGATAAGGATTCCTTCTGTGCCCGGAGCTTTGTTGAGTTTTAATGTTAAAGCTGTTTCTGAACACCACTTGTAGCAGTTCCACCTGCTTTTAATTATTTCATTTGTTGCTTAGTCCTAGGTGTTGACATACTGAATTGCTACACTGGCTGAAAAAAATGGGTTGTGGATTCCGACACTGACTATGGCAAATAAATTATGTAGCCGACAGGTGCACAGTTGTGTTTCGTAGTACTTAAATTTCACTGTTCACAACCCCCCCCCCCCAATAATACACAGTTATATGGCCAATGCACTACTGTTTAACTTTTGATAAGCCTCATTATTAGTTTGCAGGTGAAACCCCACATACTGCTACAATACTTCCCTGTTGAACATCTATGAGCAGTAAAAGCCTAACCACAAAGTGTTCACAATTCTTGAAGAATAATCAGGTATGTATGGAGCAAACACTGTTGCTGGGTTTTACACATGGCCTAATTGTTTAACGCTTATTTGACAGTTAATTTGAAGCATTGTTGTTGTTCTAACCAGCACAGGTTACTCATCTGAAACTCAGCCGTGAACTGACTGTCTCGTGACCAAAAATCGGGTCCTTATATATCATCACAATAATAGGTGCTGAAACTACACACTGTTTAAAGTTAAATTTACAGAAATTACAATTAAAACTTAACTCACTTAATTAACTGAATACACTGAAAAATTTCATCTTTTGAAAAGTCTCTTCTACTGCAAGAGTTAGGCTGAATTATTTGTTTAAATCATGAAATTAACATATACAGTTATGCAAAAATACTTTAGATAAAACCGTTAATTAATTAAATTAATGAAATTAATTAAGGGCTGGGTTTGCTAACATGTTTTTGAAGAGAGCTAAATAGATACTTTAAGATTACTAGTACTTCGTCTTCCAAATGTTTACAATTATTATAGAATTTATACTTGTTTATGTGTCAACAATACAATTTAAGTTATTAAACAATCACTGATTTCACCCTACCAACTAGGAATAGTCAAAGTAAATTAGAAAATCAATTACATACATAAAACTAAGCACAAAATTAGATCTGGTGTTATTTACTTTAAAACTGATGGCCAATCTTCCTCTTTTATGGAAATGCAGATTATGTTCACATATGCTAATGATAAATAGTTAAAAGTAACAAAACGAATTGAAGGAGGCAGAAGCCAAAACAAGAGGGGAATTAAAATTATCCCAGCTTGCTTCGTCACAGACTGACACTGATACTTATTTAATTCTTTTTTTCAGTGGTATGAGGATCAAATTGGGAATATGATGGTTTACCTGAAAATTAAACTGAGAACACAAAAATGTCATTTGTTAGGGAGGGTTTTTGAAAGGAGATTCTTATAGTTTGGCAGTTGGAATTGCAAATTCATCTAAGTCATAGGAAGAATTTAGGAAATCATTTTTGAAGCAATATAGGTCAAAGAAAAACCAGAAGAAGCTGGCAAGTGAATTTAGGGTGGGGAGAGAAATATGATACTAGAAGATGCACTGTGAAAAGTTTTTGTCATTGTTGTACTAAGAAGCTTATTTACTTGGATGAAAAACTAAATAATACATCCTCTGTTATATGTTTGAAATATAGACTGCCTCAGTGTGGTAAAAAAGTACTTTTACCAGCTCCAAGAGATAAAATAGCTCACTTTCTGGTTTGTGTGGTAGACATGAAAGCAGTTACAGCAATCATAGACAGCAACAGGAGTAATTATCATGCAAATAGGATGAACAGGGCAGCTTTGGGGAAGAATAATGGTGACCCTAGGAATAATTTTGTGGACAATGGTCCAAATGGAGGCAGAAATGAGAGAAGATATTCTAGAGATACTGATGTTGGAAATAATGGTAACTTTAGAGTAACAACAGCAGTAGCAGATCCAACATGAGAAGTACTATCAAGAACATCTCTACCTGTCCCACCAAAGACTCATCAGTTCACCCTCGAAGATACCTCCCCAGAAGAACATATAAATTACAACCAAGTTAAGACCTGGAAACCACTAGCAGAAGCAGTGGCAACAGCAGATTGACCCTCAAAAGTACCATCCAGGCCATCTCCACCAGTAAGTGTGAATTGAAGACCAAGTCAGAACACACCTAAGATCAAGGAGAATGTTTTTACCCTCATCTAAGAAAATAGAAAACTTAGCATCTCCAAATGAGGGTAACATCTACTGTAATGCTTCCAATGAACCTCATCAGCCAATCATAATTAGCAAGCAGCAGTAGCACTCCGTCTTCAGGCCGCAAGTGGCCTATCGGGACCATCCAACCGCCATGTCATCCTCAGTTGAGTATGCGGATAGGAGGGGCGTGTGGTCAGCACACCACTCTCCTGCTCGTTATGATGGTTTTCTTTGACCGGAGCCGCTACTATTCAGTCGAGTAGCTCCTCAATTGGCATCACGAGGCTGAGTGCACCCCGAAAAATGGCAGCAGCGCATGGTGCCTAGATGGTCACCCATCCAGGTGCTGGCCATGCCCGGCAGCGCTTAACATTGGTGATCTCACGGGAACCGGTATATCCACTGCGGCAAGGCCATGGCGATAATTAGCAAGATAGTGCCTAATAAATCTCATCAATGTACAATGCAACCTAAGAAAAAATTCCTTGAACAAAAATTTTATTTTCATAATGTACCAAGTCTAAAAAAGAAACTAAATGAATTAGAAATTTTAATTACAATTGGAAGTGATCTGTCATATGCAGAGATATTGTGTGATGATGATGATGATGCAGTCCCATACTCCATGACGAAGCGTAGGGGAACAATGCGGGAGACCCGCACCGCCGTACTAGGCAAGGTCCTAGTGGAGGTGGTTTGCCATTGCCTTCCTCCGACCGTAAAGGGGATGAATGATGATGATGATGATGAAGACGACACAACACCCAGTCATCTCGAGGCAGGAAAAATCCCTGACCCTGCCGGGAATCGAACCCGGGACCCCGTGCTCGGGAAGCGAGGACGCTACTGCGAGACCACGAGCAGCGGACATGTATTGTGTATTAATGAACATATCATAAGGTCTTTCAAAGTAGAAAGAGTTGTGTTAACACAATTTAGACTTTTGGGTCACTTTTTAAGACAAACATTTAGAGGTGGAAGTAGCTGCATATTTGAAAAACAGAAAATTACTGCCACACCACCAGGCATATGCAATGCCCATAGTTTTGGGAAAGAAGTGTAACTGTCACACATAGAACTTACAGACTGAATGTTTGTATAATAAAGCTTACAGATCATCCTACGGCAACATGAGCTCCTTCTACAAAAATCTAGTCATAGTACAGAAAAATTAAGTGTAAGAAAATCTCATTGTATTTTAATATGTGATGATTTTAACACAAATCTTCTTTCAGAAGACATCATCAGCCATTTAAGCTTCAAACATTTTATGAACAGCTACAACCTTGGCTTGGGAGTAACCAGGATAACAAACCATAGTATTAGTTGTCTGGACCAGTAGCCAGTAATGTTAACTGCACAGCATTCGATGAAAATTTAGGATTCTCAGAATCCAGTGCATTAATTTTGCATGTTCATTTCCCAATGAACAAGCCTCATCCCCCCCCCCCCCCCCCAAAAAAAAAGAAAAGAAAAGAAAGTTGTGCGGAGAAGAAAGTTCTGCAAAAACAGTATGAACACTTTCTTCTTTGAAATGCAGAAACAATATGGGCAAAACATGTATAGGCCCAAAATGTAGACAGCAAATATGGAGCATCCCTGACATTTTTGCTGTTACCATAATTATCATTTCCCTTACAAACAGGATGTTATGTTATGTTATGTGGTTTATTCATCTCATTACATACAATTTTCAAATCATTTGATTTGATGTACAGGAGACATGTCAAGGTTTCACTTTTTTAAAGAGAAATACAAAAGTTTACATTATATTTTACATTTCTAAGATACAGCTACACATGTACATAAAATAGTAAATGTATTACAATCCCTGTGTTCAGATTGTGAAGCTGTCCTCAATGAATTTGTCGACAGAATAATAACACTTTTCCACCAGGAGAGTAAAGAGCAATCTTTTCAGTGAACCAATCTCCATTTTAAATATATTACTGCCTTTTATTTTATTGAAAATTTTTAACCCCATATACTCTGGCGTTTGGGCATAAAGTTTTAAACGATGTGTTGGAAGTTTGAAGTTATCTCTGTGGCGAGTGCTGTAGTTGTGGTCAAAACGGAAATTGTCTAGTGCATGTTGATTTCTATATAGGAACACCACCATCTCTTATATGTAAAGTGAGGGGATAGATAGTACTTTTAAATTTATTAACAGTGGTCGACAGGATTCCCGTTTTTTTGTAACACACATGTTTCTAATTACTTACTTTTGTAATACTAGGAGCCTAGTGACATTTGCTGAATTTCCCCAGAAGATTATTCCATAACGAATAACTGACTCAAAGTAGCAGTGATAAACTATCTTTCTGGTATCCATGTTTGTGGCACCTGACAAAATACACCTTGCAAATGCTAAGTTGTTCAGTTTATTCGCTAAGTAATCTATGTGTACCTTCCAATTTAAATTTTTGTCAAGATTTAGGCCTAAGAACTTCACGTGGTTTGCTTCTGTGATATCCTGATCATTGCAAGTTATCTTTATTTCACTCCTTTCTACTGATTTAGCTTCAAATTGCATCATTTTGGTTTTAGTTACATTTAGTTTTAGTCCATTTTGATGTAATAAAAGGGACAGAAAACCCTCCAACTGGATCACACCAGGAATCATCAGAACACCTCAAAGGAAAGGAGAACTGCTCTTATTAGCATAGGTGAACTAAGCAGTAGTGAAGAATTTAAGAAATACTTTTTTTTAATATAAATAGATAATTAGGAATATACTTAGGGCAGCCAAATAGCAACAAAATGATAATCTCCTCAAACAGTTGTCAAATAAAAGCACATAATTGTGGAAAACCATTAATACAGTCACTGGTAGAGAAAAACAACAACAAACTGACATTAATCTAAAAGTAAATGGAAAATCATTCTTCAGGGAGAAAGAAAAAGCAGATGATTCAACAGCTACTTTACAAAAATATTGAAAACCTAAGCGACCAACTCAAACATAATGCTCTCTTACAATTAGAACCAAATTTATGCCCTCACACACAATTCTTAATGCTAATACAAGAAACAGAGACAGCACAAATAACTCATAGCAAAATAAAGAAAAAAATCATTTGCTGGATAAGATCAAATCCTGTGCTTTCATCTTCAAACTGCAGTAACCTTATCAGTAAACCATTGCCTCAGATAACAAACTCCTCATTCCTGAATGGTACATTTTGTAGTAAGCTCAAAATTGCAAACATAATACCTGTTCATAAATATGGAAGTAATAAATATCCTAGCAACTAACAAATCTTTGCAGCGCTCTGAATATTTCGTAAAATATTTCAGTGTTTAATGATCATCAGGCTGAATTCATTTCTAAACAAAGCAGAAATCTTGTCACCTGACCAGTGTAGAATAGAATATTTGGCATCCAACAAAAGAAACTTACAGCTGTTGCAATACAAGAGTTATTGGTTCTTGCTATGGATTTTGCCGACCAGAAAACTTCCTGCCATATGTAGACCTCACAAAGGCCTTCGACATGATTAATCAGAGGACTCTGCTGCAAAAGGTGTATTACTATGGAATAAGAGGAACCACCCATGACTGGGTAAAAAGCTATCAGAAAGAGCAACAGCAGGACGTTGAATTAAATAAAATCAAGCCCTTGGGAACAGCCAGTGCTGCACATTCATCTGCACAAATTATGAAATAAGTTGTTCCATAATGGTCAGTCCTAGGGCCCTTGTTGTTTTTGCTTTACTTAAATGTTAAAAAAGCACTCGAACTAAATCTTCAAATTGCCCAAATTATAAATCAGCTCATACAAGCTATATCACTGGACAATATTAATGTTGAATTGGTCAATGAAACTAAATTATTGAAGGTTTGCATAACTGGCAACCTTATTTGGAAAAACCACAGTAGTTCAACTAGGACAAAGATCAGTAAAGCATGTTTTATGAATGTACAGAAGCTCACCTGCGAACCTTGCAGAACTAGCACTCCTGAAAGAAAGGATATTGCGGAGACATGGCTTAGCCACAGCCTGGGGGATGTTTCCAGAATGAGATTTTCACTCTGCAGTGGAGTGTGCGCTGATATGAAACTTCCTGGCAGATTAAAACTGTGTGCCCGACCGAGACTCGAACTTGTGACCTCTGCCTTTCGCGGGCAAGTGCTTCTGTAAAGTTTGGAAGGTAGGAGACGAGGTACTGGCAGAAGTAAAGCTGTGAGTACCGGGCGTGAGTCGTGCTTTGGTAGCTCAGTTGGTAGAGCACTTGCCCGCGAAAGGCAAAGGTCACGAGTTCGAGTCTCAGTCGGGCACACAGTTTTAATCTGCCAGGAAGTTTCATATCAGCGCACACTCCACTGCAGAGTGAAAATCTCATTCTGGAAACATCCCCCAGGCTGTGGCTAAGCCATGTCTCCGCAATATCTTTTCTTTCAGGAGTGCTAGTTCTGCAAGGTTCACAGGAGAGCTTCTGTAAAGTTTGGAAGGTAGGAGACGAGGTACTGGCTGAAGTAAAGCTGTGAGTACCGGGCATGAGTCGTCCTTCGGTAGCTCAGTTGGTAGAGCACTTGCCTGCGAAAGGCAAAGGTCACGAGTTCGAGTCTCAGTTGGGCACACAGTTTTAATCTGCCAGGAAGTTTCGACCTTTGATATGTTTCTTATTATTCAATTTCTCATCCATGCACACAGCCATAAATTTGGAGTATTCTGCCTTAGCAACAGACTTCTGTTCATAGTCTATGTTTATCAATGCTGTTATGCCATTTACCGTACAGAATTGTATAAACTATGTTTACCAGAAATTTAGTGAGAGTCCATTTGCAGAAAACCTCTTAATAATTTTCCGAAAGACATTATTTTCAATTTCCTCAGCTGATTCTTGCTTGTTGGTTGTGATTACTATACTTGTATCATCAGCAAAAAGAGCTAGCTTTGCATCTTCATGAATACAGAGAATAATAAATGGACCCCAGACTGTACCCTGTAGGTCAACATTCTTTATACCTCCCCAGTTAGAGGACTCTGCTGGTTTTTACAGACTATCTGTACTGTTAATTTCAACCCTCTGCATTCTTCCAATTAAGTATGAATTAAACCAGTTGTGCACTCTCCCATTCATACCACAATACTAAAGCTTACCTAGAAGAATTAATTGAATCACACAATCAAAAGCCTTTGAGAGATCACAAAATATCCCAATGTGTGATATTTGGTTATTCAATGCATTAAATATTTGATCAGCATATGTA
Organism: Schistocerca cancellata; assembly: GCF_023864275.1. Lineage (NCBI taxonomy): Eukaryota > Metazoa > Arthropoda > Insecta > Orthoptera > Acrididae > Schistocerca > Schistocerca cancellata. Next base: position 597,959,116 of record NC_064626.1, read on the forward strand.
GCATTTTCTGTAGAAAAGCCTTTCAGGAAACCAAATGGCAATTATGTTAGTACTTCATTTTTACAAATATGTGCTGCTACTCTTGAATACATTACTTTTTCAAGAATTTAGAATCCAGCTGTCAGAATATACAAAGGTTTTAACAATGGTATTTTATAAATATGGGTGGATATGGTTATGGAATTATGAAAAATTATGCTTTGACTAGCATAAATTGTAATGGATGTGAAATAAGCTTAGGTATATTCATATAGTTGTAATAGTTGAGTAATTGAATAATATTTTATTACCAAGCAAAATTTCTACAACTAAATGTATCCCAATTATCCTTGATTTTTTATTTTTAAATATGAGCATGGCACTGGTTATTTTTATTACTTGAATATCACACACAACTATTAGTATGTGGATTAATTAGAGGGATCACTTCTTATCATTAACTAATCATAAATGAATTAAGTATTACACACATGAAAATTTTTAGTTTATTCTACTCTTTTTTACCTTTTATTGCTTAAAGTGTAGGTCAGTAGACTGGTAGCGTGATGAAAAGCGATTAATTTCTGTTTTTGTAATCTCATAGAAATTTCTAAGTAGCTTCTCGCCTCGTGAGAGATTCAGAATTATTTAATTTAATCTCATGAGTATCGCGTTGGCATTGTAAGAAAAAATGTAGTAAATACAAAATCTATAACACTTATAAATTGGAAATTTGTGATTGCTACTATGAAATGAAAATAGGAATGTTAAATAAATCAATTATGATTTAACAGAATAAGAAATCTAACATTTTGTGAAAAATTCTCACAGTTTTGAACATAACATAGAATTGTGTCGTATTTTGGCGAAATACTTGGAAATTAGAATAATCTTTGCTCAGCTCTGTACCAAAAGAATAAAGTATTGATAATAAAATCCTATCAGTAGTCGCATTTTACGATAATAGTGGAATGATTAAATAAATTCCTAACAGGAATAGAAGTTTAGTTCATTTGAACAAAAATGGAAGAAAATAAGAGCCTGATAGCGTAAGATGCTGTCGGAAAGAAGTGCGATTAAAGAAGAAGATGAGGAGAAAAAAAGACTTGCGCACATTCTTATATAGAACAAAACACAGATAATAATGATACGCCACTCACATTATTCTGGGGGTACATATTCGTTGACTTACAGCGAAGTTATTTGAGTTAGCGCTTAAATTATAACGTTAGATCATAAGACTCTGATAGAAAAAGAAAATAGTTGTTATCACGTCGCAGGCGGGTAGAATTTTATACGAAGTGCATTTTTATGCAATGGTTTAACAATAGTGTATTTCACTCTCATCTGGAAAAATGCCATATTTAGTGAGCTACCACATATGTCGCTGAGAATCCTGGTTATTTGTTGGGAAAAACATTTTATTACTCTGTTGTAAATACCATCAATTGTATGTGAGCTTTTATGTTTGAGTGAATTTATTATTTACCTAATCTCAGTAGGTGTGGTGGGCTGAATTTCAATATTATCAAAATGTTTAGGTATTGCCTCTTCCATACACTGCCTTGCATTTTCTAATGAATAGCTGTATCCTATTTTCTTTACAACACTTAAAAATGATTATTAAAAGTGCTTTCTTCTTCTGACTTCTTGTTAACGAACATTTCATTGTGTTTGTGATTCTGCCCTTAGTTGGCCTACGTCTCTTTTAACAATATTCAAAGTTGTTTTAATTGTATTATCAGATCTGCTGAACTCAGATATAATGCACATTCTTCTGGACATTTTAATAACTTTTTTTAAACCATGCAGTAGGTTTTATAATGTTATAATGTTTCGGGATCACTAGATATAAGATACAGTTCCCTTTTTTTTTCAATATATTTTTATGCCTGTGAGAGGTCTTAAAATTTCTTCGAAATATTATAATCATTTATTAAGGGTCATTTTATAATTTATGAACATACCACATATTTATTAAAAGGTATTAACACTTGTCAACCAAACCCTGAAAAATAGTATGGTAACAGATTTCAAAAACATTCAACAATTTGATTCAGTTATTATGTTAAACCTTCTAACGAAGCTTATAGAAATCATGTTACATATACTGGCAAAGTTGCAGCAAAATCATTTGCTTAAATGTTAAAAGATGAAACTAGATAAATTGATAAAATAAATGGGATAAATATTCCAGTGATAATTACAAATGGAGATAACATAAATTTTATAATTTCCCAAACTTGTCTATAGATTAGCAGATTTGATAATACAATTAAAACAATTTGGAATATTGTGAAATAGAAAAAAAACTAAAGTAGATAAAAGATTAAGACACCACTATCATTGAACAGGAAAATATCGAGGTGTTGCACATTAAGAATGTAATCCTAATTATCAAAATCCTAAATTAATTCCAGTTATTATTTGTAATTGGAGAAATTTTGATGTTCATTTGATTATCAAACAATAAGCAATAGATAATAAAGACATGCTTTCCAAATAATGAACAAAAATATACTTCTATTAATAAAATAAAGAAGATAGATTAACAAGAAGACTTTTAGATACACTTAAATTTATTGCCTCAAGTACTGTTAAACTGTCTTCTAATCTTACAATAGAACAATTTCGAGAAACAGATATGAATTTTTTAAGGTGAATAATTCGATTTAATAATTGAAAAAGGAGTTTATCCTTAGAAATATATGGATTCTTAAGATAACATTCAAGAATACAATTACTTAAAAAAGAATAATTTTATTCGAAATTTAATAAAGATAATATTTCTGATAGGGATTATAATTGTGCAAAATTAGTTTGGAAGTAATTCAATGTTAAAAATATAGATGAATGTACAAAGTTGTACAATAAATCTGATGGGGGCTAATACTGACCAATATTTTGAAAGTTTTAGAGATATAGGTATTAAATCCTATAATTTCGGTCCAGTCTGATATTTTACTACACCAGTATTATCTTGTGATTCTATGTTAAAAATGACAAAAGTTGTACTAGACTAATTGAATGGTATTGATATTATTTTATTTTTTGATAATGGTATTCGAGGTGGAATTTCTCAAAGTATTAAGAGATAAAATGATAATTAAATGGACACCCTAACTGAAAACAGGCATTGATTTACTTCATTGGGGACATGTTGAAAATGTGTGCCCTGAACGGGCATATGTCTTCTCGGCCATTGACCTTCTTGTGCGAATACCTGAACTCATATGGGACTTGGTAGATTAATCTGCCATGAGTAATGAGTATGATGGGCAAACATCTATTAGGTGCACTATGAATATAGTGGTGTGTACATATTGGGAATGTGGGTCTCACGGGGAGTGTGCAAGTGTTAAGTCCTTGAAGGCGCACTATCCTCTGTGGCCTTGGTGGCTCAGAGGATACAGCATCTGCCAAGTAAGCAGGAGATCACAGGTTCGAGTTCCCGTCGGGGTACACATTTTCAACATGTCCCCAATGAAGTGAATCAACGCCTGTTTGCAGCTAGGGTATCCATATAATTATCATTTCATTCTAGCAAGGGTGCATGGACGTCAACAGTAACTGTTCTTTCATATATGTTAAGAGATATGCTAAACCAAAGTAAATATGATAAATTTTAAGTTGATGAAAATATCAATTTATATTGCATATTTATATGCAAATAATTATGTGTTTGGGAAATGTCTCAGATTTTACCCAGTAAAGACTTTGGTTGGCATAAAAAAATTTTTAACGCTGAAAAAAGTACTTAAAGTTTCATTTGATAATAAATTTGGTTATACATTAGAAGTCGATATAGAATATGAAAAAATATTAACTACTAAAAGATTTATCACGATAACAAGGAGGAGGAAATAAATTATCAACAACTTTAAATAATGAAGAAGAATATGTTTAAATAATAGTAGTATGTTACCACATGTTGTTTCTCAATTAAGTGAACAAAAACAAGTCCAATTTTGTTATTTTAAGTTTACATAATTTTAATTATAAATATTATGTTATTCGAGCATAATTTACACAATAAAAAAATGTTGAAAATCATCTAGATATTATTAGAAATAGATGAATAAATTATGAATAATTTTTAAGGATTAACTATGTATCAAATTCAGTAAATTTATATTAACAAATTAAAGAAACTTTAAGAAATATTCGTCATCGAAATTATTTCAATAATTTGGATAATTTATCACCAGAACAATTGTTTGTAGACATAACAACTCGAGTGACGGTGTTTGGAATATAAAACTAAATTTCCAAATACTTTTGCAAAAATAAATTAAAGCAACGTTCAAAAAGAATTTTAAATACCTCTAGTAAACTAAATTCATTAAAACCATATGATTCCATCAGTTCAAATTTAAAACCATTCAATGATTTTTATGTTATTTCTATTATGGAAATTTTTATTTGACTATCAAAACAAGCTCTATTTTCTTCAATAAAACAACAAGCCTAATGAATATTATATTCAATGTCCAAAAAGAATGCTGTACATTTATATTTAAAGTTTTTTACTGGAATATTAAAAAATTACATTACTTTTATTAACTAAACTGTTCTGTGAATTATGAGAACTTAACCATTTGACATATACTTTATTACCTTTCATTTTTAAAATTTTTTCAACAAGGTAGATCTCTGGAAACTTTTTCTTCAATAGCATGTAAAACATTCTCGGTATTCTTGCCGCGTCTGTTCTGGATAAAATCTCTAGCTTTCAACAATTACCTCTATCATCATCATCATCATGAGGAGCAACAATAGTAAGTTGCTCCTGACGACGACGATGGAGTTGACCATCGAAAGCTTGAGCCCTGCCACGACAAGAACACCGAAAATGTTTTACATATAAGTGCCATTGTGAAAAACTTCTTTCCCATAGTCTTCAGTAGTTTTTGCCGATAATAAATTTCCTTTTATTTGATTTCCATTAAAATCTTTCCATTTATGTGTGATTGGTTTAGAATGAATAACATCTCCAATTTCAAAAAATTGAGTTGACAGGCGGTATAACCTTTTAGAGAAATTCTTTTTAATTTACCTGTTTTTACTAAATCAACAATTTTATATTTAGTTTCAGTATCTAAACAATTCCTTACACAAACACTTATTAATAAGATTTTTTCATTTTCTTTGTTTACATCATTTGGCTTCATTTTTATCGCTGGATGTTTTTTGTTGTTATATTCATCAACTAATTTCGAAATTAAGTTAGCCCATTTATAATTTTTATGAAGAATAAATTTTGCACATCTTTTTTATTGTGTTATATTAAATTATTTAACAACAGATGCTTTTAATTCACTACGAGTTGAATAATGATTAATGCTAACTTTTTCATGAATTCTTCATATTCTTTATTCTTTACCATTATCAGTTTGCAAATTTTTGGACGATCTAGCTATGAATATTTTTTCGAAAGATATAACTATATTTTACCTGCTTTATCTTTAACCGAAATAGCCCAAGAAATTGTGAAAAAGTACCTGAAACAGACAATTAGTGTTTATATCCTTAATTTATCTCGAAAGTCCTTCCAACTTACCTGAATCAATTGCAACTAAATCAGTTCGCCATAAATCATCTATTCCAAAAGAAATTACACTTTTTCGCTTAAACTCTTGTGTCATTGGTTTATGCGACTCATTAATAATTTGTTCACAGATACTTAGGCCAACAATTTTTTTAAACGAATTTACTCATTTTACTCATACATACTGCAGAAAAACCATGAATTTTTTTCCTTTAATTTGTAGTTGTTAATCTATGAGGATTACCTGTTTCTGTAAGTCTTTTACACTTCAGTAAATATGGTCATCATTCTTCATTTATATAAAATAAAAAGTTGTTAAATTATTTCACCAAATTAAGTTATCTTTGCATCAACTGGAACAGTTTTAACAGAATCTTTTCATGTTACAGCTACAAATTTTGATTCATGCACTATTTTTATTAATTGGACTCCAGCAGTAATTTTGTAAAGTACATTTAGAACACTGATCCAAATACCAAAATCATTAAACATTAAATCTCTGTTCATATTTTCACCACCAACAGCAACTTTTTAAAGAATAAAATCACATTCTTTGTAATTGTGCAGTTTCTGTTCGCCTCCAGACACAATAGAAAATTCAATAATTTCTAATCATATACTTTATGATTAAAATTTCTTATTTCATTTGAGTATGAAGTTAAAGCTCCTTTTAATAACTTGTTCAATTTCTTTTTTGTAAAGTATTTACTTAGTTCTTGTTTAGTAATATAATTATTAATCTTATATATTTGGGTTTTGTAACAAGATTTGATGACTTATTCTGTAAATAATGTTTGTTAACTGCTTTTTTGCATTCATTGGATCATTTATATTGGCAGTTCTCCTACCTTTAAATCCATTACAGCCTATAGTTATTTTAAAAATAACCATTTATTTCTTTCTGAAATTTTTTAATTACATTAAATACGTCTCAGACTATTGATGACTGAATGTTTTAGATTTTTTATTGATAACTTTACTTTTTGAAGTTAAGTCATTACTAATTTTTGGTTCTAATAATTAAAAATTTTTAATTTTTTCTAAATCAGTATTGAGCTTATTTCAAAAAACATCCTTTTATCACATTTAAAGTATCATTAACATTATGTCATACATAACAGTTTTAAATTAAATAGACACAATTGTTCACAAGTTATTTCATCGAAGTTTTCTATTCTCAACAGCTTTTGAAATTACCACAGAGTTACCAGCAAGTCAACAAAGTGCAATTACTTATGGTAATGCAGCCAAAAGCGATGGAAAAAATCCACCTTTTTGTTTTGTTTCTTTCTTCTTCATAAGGAATTCAATTATTTTTGGTGTCAGGAATAGCTAGTGAAACAAGTAAATTTTACCAATTTTTTCTTCTATCTTTTTTTGAATATCAGTTAAAAATGGTGCAATACTAGTTAATTTTCATTATTGATGTTAATCAACTGAAAAGTTATTCATTTATATAGATTAAAAATTAGTAAAGAATTTTTGTAATCTCCAGATTGCATTCCCAATTCTAACTTTCGTTTTCCATTGATTATTCCTCTAACTGTAGCTGAAGCTTTTTTTTGCTCCTAGCGAAGAGTCACCTGCCTGCAGTCATAATTTTGCAATTGATTACAGTTTTTTTATCAGCTTTAAGTCTTTTTCTAAATATTTATTACCTTTATAAAAAATGTCATGTTCCTTTTAAGCTTCATCTGGTGGATTAATTCCTTTATCGCCGCTTCCTAATCTTTGTTCTAATGTTATTCCCAGCCCCCAAAATCGATATCTTAAAAGATGAATTTGAAATGGCAATTTACTTGTTAAAGTATTAACTAAGTCTTCCCCATAGTTTACACTTTTCCAAAATGTATGTGATAGTTTATTTAAAATTCCAATTAAATCTTTAATTCCTTTTCAATCATTAGTAAAAAAATCACTGAATTTTTTAGTTAACATTTCATTTATTCCAACTTTCTCATTATGATAATTTTTATTTCCAGCTAGTTCTTTTCCATGGAATATTGCTATTCTATCCATTAATTGTCAGACATGTTTCATTCAAACACATTCAATTGGTTTTTATGATCATTTTTTTCTGAAATTTCATCAACTTTTACTGATGAATCATTAAGATTTCTTTCTGAGAATCTAGGAAAATGTTTTTCAACAATTGTTTTTATCAAATAATTATTTTTCTTTCCTTTATCTTATTTGATTTCGATTACTTTCATAAAATACTGTATTTGCATCAAATAAAATCCTAGCATACTTTTGTAAATCAAGAGAATTAAATTCTGTGCATACATCATCAATACTTCTTAGTTTTTTAGTTAAAATATTCAATAATCCATCTGTTCCTTCATATACTTTTTCACCAATTTTTAATGTATCATTAATATAATATCTGGAAATTTACAAATATTTTAGAATGTATCAACAGGCCTTAATCCAAAAAATTGTCTTCACCATGATTGATATGTTCTAACATTCTTTCTCTTATATTTAATTTTTAACTTCTTTTTCCTTTAATTACATTTTCTTAACTCACTATCGAAATATTTATTTGAGATTCAGTTAATGTAAACTCATACTTATTAGGATTATCACCAACCCATTCGCATTATTCTTGGTACATCATTAAATTCTAATAAATAATGTCGGTCATAAGGAACCATTTATTTTTCAACTTCTCTATGTTTATCAGTTGCTTTTAAAACTTTATCTCCTATCTGCACTTGGTTGTTTTTTCCCTTTATTACTCTTGTATTAATTGTTCCTTGACTGTTCTACTTCATCTGGCTTTTTGATAACTTCTGGATCGTATTTTACAAACATTTTTATGGATAAAAACATAATAACCATTTTCATTTTACATTCATCCTTTATTTTCAGCGTTTCTATGTTCAAAGTTTTTATGCTTATCGTTTTCTGTTTAACTTTTTGTGATCAGCGTTCATGCAGGGGTGTAACGGAAAATTATTTAAAAAATCATTACAGCCATATTTATTAATGTACATATCGAAAATTTTGTATGTGTAAAGAAAAAGAGTTGTGTTTTAACATAAGAAAACAAAAAAATATGCTGGAATAATATTTTTCCAGAAATCTGAATTTTTAATTTTTATTGTCTTTTTTATGATAAACCATAACTCATATTCTAATCACACAACTAATCAGAAAACTGTATTGTGGTGTCCTGAAAAGATTATAAGGCCACTGAACTACAGTTATTAATTTATGGTACAAATTGTATAATTATCAGAGTTTTTAATGTGCATATCCAAAAAAATTTTTTTTTTACATACAATCATCTAAAATCAAAATGTAAATGCAGGTTCATATTTTTTATTTCCATGGAGACAGCAACATGTGAACAGTTCCTGAAAATTTCATAGCACAGTGCATATACTTACTTAGATAAGGCTTCTAATAATATAAAAAATGTAAAACAGAGGGAATGACGTTCTAAGATTTTCTTCTAATGCATGTATGTGTAATAAGCTTACCTCAATTTTAAAATCCTCCACACTGATACAACAGTTTCATGTAACAGTCGCTACACTCACTGCTGTAAAATTTGTTACCGTTTGACAGTTGGAGCGACACTGTCGCCCCAAACGGAGAGTAAGGTGAACACCAGATGCGTCGTATGCGTAATGTTCGTTTTGCATCCATTCCCTACGTAGATTACTAAATATTGGAGTTATTTTCTTGCCTCCAAGGTATAGTATCAGAAGGCATATCTATGTCTAAAAATGATTCTAAAATAAGCGCAAGTATGGACAAAAACCATGAATCGAGTGGCACGCTACAACACATTCATGAAGAAACACTTGTGACGTTGGATAGAATTGCAGCTTACCTCGTTGATATCAAAAGAATATAAACACACGGATTCACACGTAAGAAGCACAGACATCTACCTCTACATGCAAAAGCGATCGACAGCTCATTTATCGTTCAGTAGGCCTACTGTGTTTGTCATTGTCCCTTGTTGCCACAAGTACGACCTTTATATTATTCTAAGTGGGACAAGCAACTGCCAAATAGTGGGTGAAATATGTTGAAAACATTATAATGAGCTGATTCCTTTTCAGTTCATGCAAAACAAAACATTTGAATAATTTTCAAACAATCTGTCAGTGAACAAGGTGCTAACAAAACAACGTCCTCACAAGATGGAAGCAAGAAAAATTAAGTGACTAACAACAGAAGTGAATGAAATACATACCAAGCATTATGCTTTTGTAAGACACAAATAACTCCAATAATCTAACCGTCAAAGCAGGTCTGTGTTGACGATTTACACGAATCTGGCACTGATACGTGGAGAGCTGAACTGGCTGCTTCTCTGTCATAGGACTGTTTTACAGCTTTAGATGGATTGTTGAATCTTTGTAACAGTTTCCTCTTCGTCGTCAGTTGAGGTGGCTTATTTGAGATGTCAAACAGTGTGGGTACTGTATTCCACATGAATTTATTATTGTCTGCGCTCATGAACTGATTTTGTTCGAAATGTAGCGAATAAAACCTAATATTATTGTACAGGTAAACTGGGTCTTTTTTCATAAGGTATTGTCATCAGCTATTAACTAGCCATTTTCTGATCCTTAAATGAAACATCAATCATTAATACACATGTAGTTTGCAAGTGAAACCTGACGATACAGTTTAGTGACATGGTGGTATATAACTCTCAAGATCCTTAGGAAACCTAAAAAAGACAGCTGTGATGCCTTCTTCCTGTTGTTGCTGCAATTTATTGCGCTACAAACTGTCCCACTTGTAAAAACCAATGAAGAAAGTATAATAAACGACCACTACTTGTTTTCATGATCACGCCGAACTCACAGTTTAAGTTACCGGCCGCTTGGGGTAACAAAATCGAGGCGAAGTGTCGCGACTGTTATGTTAGAATGTGTTGATACTCCTCATCCTCCAGGTTTCTCTTCTCTCCTCTTCGAATCTGCCTGGCCTGTATTTGCAAGTAAGATGCTGATCTGTTAGCTTTCTTGGCCCTGCTTTCGTCGATGGTGTAAAATGATTTTGTTTGTAACTCACCAGAATCTGTACCAACTCTCATCAGCACTTTAATTCTGTTATTATTTCCGTTATTGCAATATAAAACTGCATCATAGACACTTAGTTTGAGCACTTCAAGTCATTTTTGAACATGTAATCCAAATTTAATTATTGAGGCCTTCATTTGCATTTTGTTTCCTTCCATGAAGACACTTCCTCTATAGATCAGGGTTTTCAACCAACCTGAGTGTGGGCTTCATTGCATTCATAACTGGTTCTGGTAATGAGTATTTACGTGTACACATATTAGTCTGTTGTTGAATTTACACCAACCATCTTCAGGACACAGATTTTGCATTGATGTGTGGTCAGTGGATAGTTTGCGGAAAAAAATTGCTCACTCAGCACGCCTCATTGCCTCTAAATTATGTGTGTTTTTCCTGATAGCTGTCCCTTAAAATAATTTTTTTCAGAGTAAGCCTGACTTTTTCTCCTAATAGTTTTCCATCCTCAAGTTCTTCACCTTTCTTCTCTTACAGCAAGCAACAAAGCCTACCACCAAGCCTCTTTTGGATGTTGCCAACACATTCCAACTTTTCTATTGTCATCTTGTGTGAATTTTTATTTGTTAGAGGTTTGGATGAAGTGTAGTGGATGTGTGTGATGTCCTTAGGTTAGTTAGGTTTAAGTAGTTCTAAGTTCTAGGGGACTAATGACCTCAGAAGTTAAGTCCCATAGTGCTCAGAGCCATTGAACCATACACAAGTAAACGAACTGGGAACAGGATGTAGGGACAAAGCTGTAAAACACAGTCAAAAATACATGTACATAGTTAACCACATATCGATATAATTTAAATAAGTTTGACCAGTTTAACACCCCCACTTCGAAACATTTAAATGATTTTCTTAAAAAATACCTAGACCCACACAATCCAAAAAAAACTTAATGTTTTCTTCTTCTCAATCCCTGTGTCATCATGTCAACAGGCATATCAGCTGTTTGTAAGTAAACAGATTTAACAACTTTATTGCACACAGTTTCCCTTATAAAATGATGTCGAACATCAATATGCTTTGAGCTGTTATGATTTGTTGAGTGTATTGTGATTATCATTGAATAATGTGACATACTTATTTTAGCTTATCAGTTCATGTAACAAGTTCCTTAAATAAATAGCCTCCCAACAAGCTTCTGAAAGAGCCATATATTCAGCTTCTGTGCTAGAAAGAGCAATAATATTTCCTTAGCTCTCTGCCATGACTACAGACCCACATAGTTTGAAAATAAAACCAGTGTATGATATTCTGTCTGAAGCACAATTCAATATTTGCTTAGCACATATCTAGTGTTTTTCAGTATACGAATTATTGAACTGGCGTAAGTAGCTCACACTGAAAGAGATGTTAGGTTTTGTAAGTACTGATAAATACATTAAGACACCAATTAGGGCTTGACAAGGGGCATCACTAGTCTGATTTAGAAAAACAAGCTTCGTTTCAACAGGAGTCGTTACAGTTTTACAATCTATCATGCAGAACTTGTTCAACAACTGATCAATATAGTTCTCTTGACTTAAAGCTAATAGTCCATTTGCTTTGTCATATTTGATTTCTATGACCAAACAATTTTTAGCCAGTCCTAAATCCTTTACTTTCAACCCTGACCTTAACTTACTTTTTAAAAATTCAGTCTCACTTGAGTCATTTGAAAAAATATAAAAGTCATCCACAGATAAAGCTACCATAGTAACTAAGTATTTATATTTATGTTTTGTAAACAAGCAAGGTTCTAAATCAGATCTTTTGTAACCCATACACCTTAAGCCATCATTTACTCTCAGATTCCATGCCCTGGATGATTGTTTTAAACCATACATAGCCCTTTTTAACTTCAAAACATTTCTTTTATCATTACAAAGGTTTAATCCTTCAGATTGTTCTAAGAAAATATCCTCTTTGAGAATACCATTTAAAAAAGTAGTTTTAACATCAAAATGTGTAATGTTTAAATCTAGTTCAATGGATAAAGTCATTAGAAATCTAAATGTTGAATGCCTTACTGCAGAAGAAAAGGTCTCATAATAATCAATTCCAGGTTTCTGAGTGAATGCTTGTGCCACTAGTATAGTATGATGCTTAACTTCACCTTCACTGTTGTTTTTTTTCTTAAACACCCACTTACACTACATGATACTTGCACTTTGTGGAACTTTTACTACTTCCCAGGCATTATTGTATTCAAATGCCTGTATCTCTTCATGTATAGCATGTTTCCATTTTTCTGCATCAGGTCTACTAGGGGTCTTCTGCATGTTTGTTGGCTGCTCGAGCTGATCTGAAGTTCCAGCTGAAAAATAAACCTCATAACCATCAAATCTTCTATTTGGTTTTGCTGCCTTTGTGATCTTCTGATATTTCTCACTTTATCTTCTTGCATACCATATATTTTATAATCTGTTTCTTTCCCTGATGTGACTGCTTCTTTTGAGACATCATGTAAGTCCTCTTTTAATACAATATCAGAATTTGCATATTCTTCATCATCCCCCACTGAAGAAGTGACTTCTTCACAATTCCTTATTTCGGTTTCTGCATCACTTGCATTTTCTATTATAGTCACATCTCGGCTTACCACAATATTATTTGCTTCAGGGTCATAGTGTCTACACCCTTTTGTAGTATTGCTGTATCCCACTAATACTGTATCATTTCTTTAGCCTTTTTATCCCATTTTGATCCCTTGACTTGAGGAACATGCATCATGACCTTGCTTCCAATTATTCGTGGATAACCAATGTTGGGTTTCTTGCCAGTCCATATTCATAGGGTATTTATTCTCTAACTTGAACTTGATGACCTATTTTGCAGGTATACTGCACTATTAACTGCTTCAGCTCAAAATCTTTATTCAAGTTTGCCATCAAAGAGTAAACATCTTGCGTTTTATACAACAGTTCTATTTAACATTTCTGCCAAATTATTTTGTTCTGGTGTTTAGCTGTTTGATAACTGCTGTATAATACCATGTTTTTTTCAACAATCTGTCAAAATTCACATCACACAATTCTTTGAATACTGTTTTGATTTTCCTTTCTTGCTGATTCTCCACCATTTTCTGAAATTCTTGAAATTTTTCTGAAGTCTCATTCTTTGTCTTCAGAAAATACACAAATACCATTCTGGTGTAATTATCTTCCAAAATGAAAAAAAATATTTTGCACCACCTAATGACAAGACCTCCACTGGTCCACACAGGTCTGCATGTACTACTTCAAGTGGATTAGAGGCTCTAGTGCCTCCAAGTGGAAATGGCTGTCTTGTGTGTTTGCCTTCATTGCATACTACACAGTTTTGCTTGCTACTGTTGATGCTGATGTCTTCACATACCAGTCCTTTGACAGCACCATTTTTCATGTTAATAAAATTCTTTGCATTTAAGTGACCTAATCTTCTATGCCAATTAGCTGCTGCGATCATTCCCAAAAAATCACTTCTTCTGTCAATGTTTAGCTTGTACACACCATTAAACAGATCTGCAGTTGCAACTAGTTCTTTATGCCTGTTATAAATATTGCAATGATCATTGTTAAATTTAACAAAATTTCCTTGTTCGATCAACCTACTCAAATAGAGCAAATTTGTAGTTAGTTCTGGAGCACACATAACATTTCTTACAGTAATATCTTAAAAGTTCTTCGTCTCCACTGTTGTTAACTCAACTTCTCCAGAGCACAACATGGACATTTCTGTCTGATTTGCAGCCATCGTCTTTTGAATGTTAACATCATTCACTTTGCTTTGTATCCATTCTTTAATTGCTGTGATATGCACACTGCCACCTGAATCAACATACTAGTCACTTCTGTCAGAAGAACCACTTATAAATACAGCACTGGAAACATTTGAAGTTTTGTTTTGTCTTGTATCATTTTCACTGATAGGGCACTTACTTTCAAAATGTCCTGGTTTCTTGCATTTATAGCAAACAATGTCCTTCCAGTTTTCGTTTGCCACTGCATTTCCATTTTGGTGAGAAAACATTGGTTTACTTTGCCACCTTTCGTCCCTAAAAGCACTACCAGTTGTGGTGACCTCTTCTTCCATGTCAAGAAGTTTACTTCAGATTGCATCCATTGTGACTGGAATTCCTGAGAGCGCAATTGCCATTATCATGAGAGAATATTTTTCTGGCATTCCTGCTAACAATAACGAACCAATCCATTCATCATTAACAGCAAAACCTCTTCCAGGTAATTTCTGACCATTATCTACTATCTGGTTCATGAGCTCATCATTGAATCACATTTTTCTAGACGTGTGGATATGTGTTCTGAATAAATTTATTCTTCTCGAAAAACCAGTCATCAACCATTGATTTCAGTTTCTTCCACAAATCGACTGTCGTTTTTGCTTCTCTTATGTGCACATATAAGAATGGATCAATTGTAAGAATTATCTTCGCTTTGGCCTTCGATTCTTCTGATGAAACTACTTCTGAGACACACTTCCTTAATCCTTCGAGAATAAGCACATTTTCAATAGCGAACATCCAATCTCCATAGTTGTCATGTCCTTTTAGCTTCGGCACATTAATTAGAAAATTCGTCGCCATATTTGTTGATTCGATCATATCTTCTTTGTGAACAACAGCAAACGGGTCTTTGAATCATGACACATGGGTTTTAAACAGTGATTCTCGATACTTTTATCGATCGGGTTATCTGTGTATCTGGGCCCATAACCTGCTGAATTTTGATGGATATTGAGAACATGATAAACTTGTGCACATTATATAATTTATTTTAATGGTTCACATTTTACACTTCGCATGTTAGCTTACACATCCGCAAGTGAATGAACTGGGAACGAATGGGAACAGCATGTAGGGACAAATATGTAAAACACAGTCAAAGATACATATACATAGTTTAGTATATCTAACACCAAACTGGTTCTCAGATTTGGAGAACATCCTTTTTATTTATTTATTTATTTATCTCTTGTTCTGGTGATCCATGTTCTGACACTATCACAGGATATGGAACGTGTCAATTTTACAAGCTTTTGGCCAGAATTTATGGTAATACATAAAACAAAACAAAAACACTAAATAGTAACTTAGGTCCCACTACACAAAAATACATTTTAGAGATAGGTAGAGATTACAAAACAAAAAACAGTAAACAGTAACTTAGGTCCCACCTCAAAAATACATTTTAGAGATAGATAAAGATTACAAAATAATAAGTGTTACAGAGAAATAAATATTGCAAAATATATGTTTACAATAAAAATATTCGGTATTACAAATACAAATTTGGGCATACAGTACAAGAGGTGTTAAACACTGTGGTTCAGGAACTCTTCTAATGTATGAAGTGATCCTTGCAATAGGAACTGCCTTAAGGTTTTTTTAAACAAGTGATCATCATCTACCAAACACTTAATTCCTGAAGGGAGGGCATTAAAAATCTTACAGCCACTGAAATGGACTCCTTTCTGCACCATACTTAGATTTGGCTGTTCATAGTGGATATCATGTTTCCTTCTAGTATTGTGACTGTGATATGCACTATTCAGCTTAAAGACGGATTTTTCTTTCCTTATGAAGCACATCAACGAGAATATATATTGCGCAGTGGATGTAAATATTTCAAGCTTCTTAAAAAGATTCCTGCATGTGGCTCTAGGATGGACTCCACATATGATCCTTATGGCTCTTTTTTGTACACACAGTACTTTTTTAGCCAGTGGCTGATTTCCCCAAAATATAATTCCAAATGCCATAATTGCATGAAAGTAACCATAATACGCTGACTTCATGGTTTCCATATTTCTATAAGAAGAAACAATGCGCAATGCATATGTTGCTGAACTTAGTCTTTTGCACAGATCCACAATGTGGTTTGACCAGTTCAGTTTGCTATCAATATGCAAGCCTAGGTAGTTTGATGAATCTACCCTGGTTATTGTCTGCTCACCTATCTTTACAAATATTTCCTCATCTTCGGATGTTTTGTGGAACTGAATGTAGTTTGTTTTACAGTAATTTAAAATAAGACCATTAATGTTGAACCAGTTCACTGTTTCATTTAAAACCTTATTTGCCATTACCTCAAGTTTATCTACTGAATTATCAATAAGTAGTATAGTGTCATCTGTGAAAATGGTGAACTACAATATTCCGTAGAGAGAGGAAGATCATTTATAAATATAATAAAAAGTAGGGGGCCCAGAACTGAGCCCAGCGGCACTCCACATGTGATGGTACCCCATTCTGAAGATACTGGGACACCATCTTGACTATCTACTACAACTTTTTGTTTCCTGTTTGACAGATATGAGTCGAGCCATTTCCCTGCTGCACCACTTATACCGAGACATGCAGCTTTTTGTAAAAGAATTTGGTGATTTACACAGTCAAATGCTTTTGTTAGGTCAGAAAATATGCCAATCACTTTTAGTTTTTTGTTGATAGATTCCAAGAGTTTGCCAGTAAATGCAAATATTGCATCTTCTGTTGACAAACCTTTCTGAAATCCAAACTGACTTTTGCTGAAGCTATTGTGTTCACTGAAATGCTTAACTATCCTGGCATCCATTAGTTTCTCTAAAACCTTTGAAAAGCTTGTCAGTAGTGATATTGGCCTATAGGTAGCAGTATCCGTCTTATCCCCCTTCTTATACAGTGGTTTTACAACTGCATACTTAAGCCTCTCAGGAACTATTCCTTGCTTAAGTGATGCTTCAAAAATGTGGCAAAGGACTTTACTTACATGGCTGGAACAGTATTTTAATAATTTGTTAGAAATGTTGTCAATTCCAGCAGAGTTTTTACTTTTCAGGGATTTAATAACTCTTTCAATTTCTTGAACAGTGACTGTTTTTACCTTCATGTGTTGTACTGAACCAGGTACTCTAGCTTTCAAAAGATTGATGGCTTTATGCACCCTTGTAAACCTATTTTTTCTGTTACTGTTAAAAAATTGTTTTTGAATGTGTCTGCAACTGTTTTTGGATCGCTAACAAAATTACCCTCACCTTTGATTTGGATATTTTCGCTACAAACTGCATTTTTCCCCGTTTCCTTCTTTACAAATATCCAGACAGTTTTTACTTTATTGCTCGAGTTGTCAATTTCTGTCTTCAAGCACATGTTCTTTGCTGCCTGAATGGTCTTATTCAGAACTTTATTGTAGATTTTATATTGTGTAATCCTACTGTTATCATTTGAACTCCTGGCTGCAGCATATAGTTCTCTTCTTGTTTTACAAGAGATTTTGATGCCTTTAGTAATCCAAGGCTTGTTTCCAGATTTGAACAGGTTTTCTCTCACTGATTTTTTAGGAAACGCTTCTTCAAAAAGGCTTGTAACTTCATTTATAAATATATTAAATTTTGAATTAATATCAACTGTAGCATATACAGGAGACCATTCCACAAGCCGTAATTGCTGATTAAAGCTTTCAGTGGTGTGTCTGTTTATAATCTGAAATGTTTTCCAAATGAAATTTTCTTTTCTTTGTACATTCATTTGGTTTAGAGTGAGGAATTGCCCTTCATGATCAGAGAGACCATTTATAATATTTTTCATGGTTAAATTATTGCAAATATCCTTATCTACAAATACATTATCTATTAAAGTGCTAGAGCTGGCAGTTACTCTAGTTGGAGTGTCCACCAATGGTACTAAATTGTAACAATACGTTAAATGTTCAAAGTCTGTCTTGTTTCCATTTTCTGTTAAAAGGTCCACATTGAAGTCACCCATAACAATGATAGATTTAGTTTTTCTACATAGGTGGGCCAGAAGTGATTCAGTTTGTCTTAGAAATACAATTAGATTTCCAGCAGGTGCCCTGTAAACAGGCAGAACATGAACAGTTGCACTGTCTGCTGTTAACTCAAAGCCACACACCTCAAAATGTTGTTCATCACAGTATTTGCTTAAATCTAGGGATTTATACAATATATTATTTTTTATAAATATTGCAACACCACCTTTATCCATAACAGATCTACAGTAATGAGTAGCTAAACTAAAGTTCTCAATCTGTATCATGTGGATCCCACTCATAACATGATGTTCTGAGAAACACAGTATATCAGGCTCACTTTCACACTCGTCTTTTAAATTTGTTAGCAACTGGTCTATTTTATCCTTGAGGCTACATATATTTTGGTGGAAAAAAGACAAAGTTTGATTTTTTCTCACCTCTGCATTTGCGTGATGTTTGCTGGGAGTGGCTTTTTTCAGTTCATTACTTGATAGTATTGCTTGAGGTGTGGAAAACCCATATTGAACACACGAGACAGATGCTTCACACAACTTTGAATCCTCATCTCTCGTGTTACTCACCATAAAAAACGTTTAGTTTGTTTTCTGTTGCGTGTGGGGCGGGCAATAGTCATCGCTGAATATGTTGTTTTAGCTGTTGGTTCCGCCACTGACGATTCTGCTGCTTTTGAGGATGCTTCTTTTTCTTTTGCTGAGACTGGTCCCATACCACTACATGGAATTTTTCTGTTCGCTCTCTCTCTGCTCGCAATGATTTCATTTATCATTTTACATACAATGTTTTTTCCTTCATAATTTAGATGCATTCCGTGTTTGGTATGCTGGCATCTGCCCGATTTGCCCATATCAAGGACGCTACATTTTCCAAACAAAGAACACATCTGCTTTATTTTAATGTTAGTTTTACGAATTTCTTTATTTACACACATAGATCATATCTGTGTGGTAATGTTGCAACTATCGTATTTTTTTGTTTACTGCGTTCCAGGAATTTCTTTAGGTCAGTGAGACAGTTATTTGCTTCGTTTTTCACAACATCATTTGCACCCGCTATACACACGACATAGTCATTTTTTCCCGACATTTTGTCTTGCAAATCAACACCAATAATGTTTTTTGCTGTTGCTCCTGGTTTCACAAAACCTGTTGCATCGTATTTCGTGTTTCCTTTGAATAGTCTCGTCATTTTTCTGCCGTGACTGTCCGTTAAAAATAATACATTACTTTCATCTTTGCACTGTTGTACGTTTTGATTGATAGTGTCTTTTTCAATACTACGTGCAATAGATGGCATGCTCAATTTCGCACCTTCATTGTTTGCGTTAATGCTGAACTCAGAGCCAAGTTTGTTCAAAAGTTCATGTTCCCTTACCGATGTTAGGCCTAAATCCGCCTCTTCACTCATGGAAAGAACTTGAAATTTGTTTTTAACCGCCAACTGTTCGGTGTTTTTACTCCCTCACAACTGCAGCAGCCTCAATGCCCCCACATGAGCCACTATAATTTTTAGAGCGTGCCACACAGTTACTCAATGTCTTCAATCCTGGACATTTTCCTTGTTGCACGCTGGTGGCAGTATTTAGACGTAATTTCTACGTTTAAAACTTTACCTGAGTCAGTAACAATAACAGATGCAACTCCATACAGAGATGTGGACCCTTTTTCATCCAGGTCCCATCTTCAGACACACACAGGTCAGTAACATTTGTAGTAGATTCACTGTCATGAACATCTACCCCAGGATCTATTTCCTTTGGTTTATTTCCACCAATTCCTCCACTGATTTCTTCATGGAAACTTTGCTAGTATTGCATACAACATCAGACTTTTCTTTATTTATTTATTCAAACCTTGCACAAGGTGGAGGCATGTTCAGAAAAGCACACAATAACAAGAAGGAAAATAAAAATTCGTAGCCACACGAATTACAAATTAATTTAAAGTCATCAGCTGTTTCCACCCTTCTTTCTTCAACAAAAATCATGCTTTCCGTATTTTTGCAGCTAACAAATGAATGTGGAAACTCTATAGCCTGGCAGAGAAGCTGTAAATCTCAGTCCAGTGGAAATTCATGACAAATATGATTTAAATTTGTATCATTCTTTCTAAGAAAATTTAAAAAATTAAAATCGTCTCTAATTAAATGTTTTGATGTTTTTGAATACGTCTGACTTGAATGAAAATATCTATTCCTTTTGCCTACCTCTAGTACAATATTCTGTAACTGTGTCTTGATTTACAAGAATGAAATGATCAAAAACTACATTGAATTATCTCCACATCTATCTAATGGAATAATTTCATCATTACTTTCAATAAAAATAAAAACTGTTTCATTAATTTTATCCTCAATTTTTGTCATCTTTTTAAAAATTCTTGATATTTTGACAGATCTAAACTTTTTGAATAATTGTACACAAGATTAATTTTTTTCCAATTTAACTACCCTGGAGCTAGAATATATTGCCAAACATTACCTTTGTTTTTCCAGAACCACTTGTTCCTATGATTACACATTAGATAGAATTTGGTAAAAGTTTTCCATGTAATTTTTTAAATTCTTTTCTGGAACCCTTATTTTTCGTTCCCAACCTGTTATTTATTTACATAATTTTTACTAGTATAAATGAGTAGATTATTTCAGTTGAGTGATAATTCGTCTGTTCTGAAAGAAGGTTAACTGTTTCAATAAAACTTATAAAAACGTGTCACTACCTGGCTTTTATTCAATTTATTTAAATCCCACTTTACAGTGGTGCAGAAATAAATTTATCAAAAATAATAAATTAAATACTGTTACAGGAACGATATAAATTCCTGTTGGACAATATAGTTTAAAAAATTTAGAAAATTTTATTCAGTTGAAAAAGCCGACTATTCATATTGAAGCAAATGAAATTTTAAAAAGAGTTGTTACTGAATGTGGTGTTAAATTATTTATCGATAAAGAAGTTAGTGTTGGTCAAGTTTTAGGATTTAATAATTAAATTACCGAAGCTAATAAAAAACTGTTGCTAACTATGTTCCTAAAATCATCCTGTTTTAATTAATTAATGTAAACTTTAATTTGGCTGATGGAATGTTTGTTAAATATAATGCTCATTTTCATAGAGAAACTAATATGATTGCTTTACTTAAACCTAGTGCTGAATTTGGTTGTCCAATAATTTATGAACCAAATCATCCAATAAATATTCCAAGTTTTTATACTATTCAAAATTTAGAAAGAGCTGTAAGTGATGAAAATGATATTTTGATTGACTTCAACAGTGCTTATGTAACAGTTATTTTATAATAAATTTTTCCCATCATAAATCATGAATGAAACTGTGAGTTACAAGCTTTTCTCATTTTCCATAACGAGAAAACAAAAAAAAAATTAAATCTTTCTATCAAGGAAACAGAAATTTATATTAATATTGGTGATGTTTACAGTCATCCTAATTGTTCACATTTTTATTGATGTTATTCACACAGATGATACAGATTTTTCAGCTCATGATGCAAAATCGAATATTAAACTAATTGCTAATTAAGGTTTAAAATTGTTTGATGTTATTACAATTACAATTGAAAAAGGGAATAATATTTTATTTAGAACATCCATTCATTTCTTCATCAACTCTTATTTGATTAACTTCATCCCTATCCAATGACTGAAATGTGGAAGGAAATATTCTTAACAACAGAAAGAATTAATCTAAAGAAAATGAAGTTCTTAATATATTAGAATTATTTGCTGAATATTTTAAAGATTATATAGAAATTATATGGGATGGAGATTTAACTGTAATTTTATTTGTAGTTCAGAAAAGATCAAGAAGACGTTACTCTTCATTGGACTACTGATAAAGATAATAGTACTCTTTCTAAAGAATGTAAAATTGTTCTTAAAACTATGGAAATTCAAGTTGCTGAGTTTAAAAATGAACCAAAGTATACATTTGTACCAGGGCAAGAAAGACTTAAAAATAAAAAAATCAAATTTATTTCATTGAACACCAAACAACTGAATTTGCAGGATTACATGGAAAGAGAAACCTTGAACTGGATGTTACAAACTATTATAATTCTACCAAATTTGATATGCCTTACTTTATTTTCGTTGTTTTCCACACATGATAATCAGTTAAATGATTATTCTTTATTTGATTATGTTAACTAAGAAAACTTCTATGCAAAAATGGAAGAAAATGGAAGAAATGAAGTTTCTCCTCAAGAGTTCTGGAATTTTAGTAAACCAATTAACTTCTTAAAAGCTTGCAACACTTTTACATGTTTTAAAAGAATAACACAATTAACTAACGATGTAAATGTAAGTACTTCGAATTTTATTCAAAATTATTTTATCTGTTTAAACAATATGGTTAGAAGAATGAATTTTGTAACAACTCAAAAAACAACAATCAAATTATCTGCATTCTTTAATGAAAACATAGCTAAAAATACAATTCCATATGTCGTTATGTATGGTAAAAATAATTTGCCTTATGATTCACAACACAGAATGCTCACTGAAAATTTTTGATTACATAAATATATAAAAGAATAAAATGATAGAGAGAAGATAAAAAAAACTGAATACTTTAGATTAACACAAATTAAAATGTTTTCCACACATTTTCCAAACGTTTTAGTTTTTTGAAACCGTTTAATTTGTTTCTATATAAATAAAAATTAATGCATATGGTAGCATTGAAATTCTATTAACTGAAATTATCAATTATAGTAATGGTTGTGCAGAAAAGTTCATTAAATTATCAGAGCTGAAAAACATAAGTCGTATGACATTTCAAATGCTGATAGTTTGCCTACTAAATTTGGTGATAAAGGTTTATCACTTTTAGATGATAAATATAAAGTTTCTCTTTCGGAGTGTTATACTGAAATTGTTACAAATGACAACGATAAATTAGATAAAATTGTAGGATTACATTTTAATTATTGTGATAAAAAAAGATCGTTCAATTCATATTATTGAATTTGAATAAATTTAGAATTTTTTGGATTTTTAAATTTAATTTTTCAATATTAAATTTTAATTAAATTAAAATTTTGTTTTGTGGGTATAGATAGATGTTTTCATAAGTGGTTACTGCAAAATTATAATCTTGGTGTCCTTCCTGCAACTTTTTAACCAATATGCTCATTGGTTCAGAATTGGTAGAAATATACTACTTATATTCATGTTTTATACGTTATAATATGTATGTTTATATTGACTTATTCCATGTAATATGTATTTTTGTAGTGTATTATCTTGTGTTATAGATATTTTTGTAGTTACTTACTCCACATCAGTTGTACAAGGAACTGTACTGATTTGATCCACAGGACAGATAATAGTAAGTAAAATAAGTTGTATGTGGAAGACACTATAATAGGGACTAATGAAATCTGGCATCCTGTAGTGATGGCTAATATCCAAGGTTTAGCTGTTAAGTGTTTGCTAGACAGTGGTAGTGAATTAAATTGTATTATGCAAAGTTTTTTTTTTTATTTTCTTATTTATTTTTATTTTTATTTAATTTTTTGTGTCAGTTAAAGATAGGGAAGGAATGGTAGCAACGTATGTTTCAGGAATGATAGTCATAGGTGCTACTGGAAATATGTCAAAAGGTATTAAGCAGGGGAGAGGAATTAGCATGATCACAATTAATGTGTAATTTCTTGGTGATACCTGATCTCACCATTGAAGCAATTCTTGGCACAGAGTTTTTATGTAAATGGAGAGTAAATGTTGAATAGAATAGAATAGAAACTTTATTGCCACATAACATGTCATATACAATCAGATGATTGGGACATAGGTGACTCATCAGTTTAAAGCTACTTTCTAATTGTAAATATACAGAATAATTACACAAAATGATTTAAAATAATCATGTTGAAGATAAAGTAAAATTAAGAATAAGTATTTACTTAAAGCACTTTCTTAGCGCTTAGAATAAAATGTAAAATTGATTTTGCTGAAGAAAATTTTAATTTTGTATCTAATAAAAATGTGTATGAAATGTCACTTTTAGAGAAAATGGGTACAGCAGTGTATGCTGAAATGAATTTGCCATTAAGGTATTTAGCTACTGCACCTGTCACAGAGAAGTCGAAGAGGAAACAGTTAGATTAGAAATAAGGAGGAAAGTTCAGGACATTGAAGGTATAACTGCAAATTAAAAGGATGACTGAGAGAGAATTTTGCTGTAATATCGTAGGGAATTTTTGGACACATCTGGTTTGGTAAAAGACTTTGGGGGGTAAACTACAAGTCAAGGAATATGAACTGTTTTTCAGAAAACCATTTGCTCTATTCCATTTGTTAAAAAAGAAGCTGTAAAAATGAAATTAGGGAAATTCTTGAATGGGGTATTATTAAATAGCAAAATGGTAGATACAATAATTCCCTGTTGTTGTTGTTGTGGTCTTCAGTCCTGAGACTGGTTTGATGCAGCTCTCCATGCTACTCTATCCTGTGCAAGTTTCTTCATCTCCCAGTACCTACTGCAACCTACATCCTTCTGAATCTGCTTAGTGTATTCATCTCTTGGTCTCCCCCTACGATTTTTACCCTCCACGCTGCCCTCCAATACTAAATTGGTGATCCCTTGATGCCTCAGAACATGTCCTACCAACCGATCCCTTCTTCTGGTCAAGTTGTGCCACAAACTTCTCTTCTCCCCAATCCTATTCAATACTTCCTCATTAGTTATGTGATCTACCCATCTAATCTTCAGCATTCTTCTGTAGCACCACATTTCGAAAGCTTCTATTCTCTTCTTGTCCAAACTATTTCCCGTCCATATTTCACTTCCATACATGGCTATACTCCATACAAATACTTTCAGAAATGATTTCCTGACACACAAATCTATACTCGATGTTAACAAATTTCTCTTCTTCAGAAACGCTTTCCTTGCCATTGCCAGTCTACATTTTATATCCTCTCTACTTCGACCATCATCAGTTATTTTGCTCCCCAAATAGCAAAACTCCTTTACTACTTTAAGTGTCTCATTTCCTAATCTAATACCCTCAACATCACCCGACTTAATTCGACTACATTCCATTATCCTCGTTTTGCTTTTGTTGATGTTCATCTTATATCCTCCTTTCAAGACACCATCCATTCCATTCAACTGCTCTTCCAAGTCCTTTGCTGTCTCTGACAGAATTACAATGTCATCGGCGAACCTCAAAGTTTTTATTTCTTCTCCATGGATTTTAATACCTACTCCGAATTTTTCTTTTGTTTCCTTTACTGCTTGCTCAATATACAGATTGAATAACATCAGGGAGAGGCTACAACCCTGTCTTACTCCCTTCCCAACCACTGCTTCTCTTTCATGTCCCTCGACTCTTATAACTGCCATCTGGTTTCTGTACAAATTGTAAATAGCCTTTCGCTCCCTGTATTTTACCCCTGCCACCTTTAGAATTTGAAAGAGAGTATTCCAGTCAACATTGTCAAAAGCCTTCTCCAAGTCTACAAATGCTAGAAACGTAGGTTTGCCTTTCCTTAATCTTTCTTCTAAGATAAGTCGTAAGGTCAGTATTGCCTCACGTGTTCCCATTTTTCTACGGAATCCAAATTGATCTTCCCCGAGGTCGGCTTCTACTAGTTTTTCCATTCGTTTTTAAAGAATTCGTGTTAGTATTTTGCAGCTGTGGCTTATTAAACTGATTGTTCGGTAATTTTCACATCTGTCTACACCCGCTTTCTTTGGGACAGTAGTTCCAATGGAATGTTGTCTACTCCGGGGGCCTTGTTTCGACTCAGGTCTTTCAGTGCTCTGTCAGACTCTTCGCGCAGTATCGTATCTCCCATT
The DNA here is from genome assembly GCF_023864275.1 of Schistocerca cancellata. Taxonomy (NCBI): domain Eukaryota; kingdom Metazoa; phylum Arthropoda; class Insecta; order Orthoptera; family Acrididae; genus Schistocerca; species Schistocerca cancellata. The sequence goes on from NC_064626.1 coordinate 597,985,270, forward strand.
TCATCTTCATCTACATCCTCTTTCGTTTCCATAATATTGTCCTGAAGTACATTGCGCTTGTATAGACCCTCTATATGCTCCTTCCACCTTTCTGCTTTCCCTTCTTTGCTTAGAACTGGGTTTCCATCTGATCTCTTGATGTTCATACAAGTGGTTCTCTTATCTCCAAAGGTCTCTTTAATTTTCCTGTAGGCAGTATCTATCTTACCTCTAGTGAGGTAAGCCTCTACATCCTTACATTTGTCCTCTAGCCATCCCTGCTTAGCCATTTTGCACTTCCTGTCGATATCATTTTTGAGACGTTTGTATTCCTTTTTGCCTGCTTCATTTACTGCATTTTTATATTTTCTCCTTTCATCAATTAAATTCAATATTTCTTCTGTTACCCAAGGATTTCTACTAGCCCTCGTCTTTTTACCTACTTGATCCTCTGCTGCCTTCACTACTTCATCCCTCAAAGCTACCCATTCTTCTTCTACTGTATTTCTTTCCCCCATTCCTGTCAATTGTTTCCTTATGCTCTCCCTGAAACCCTGTACAACCTCTGGTTCTTTCAGTTTATCCAGGTCCCATCTCCTTAAATTCCCACCTTTTTGCAGTTTCTTCAGTTTTAATCTACAGGTCATAACCAATAGATTATGGTCAGAGTCCACATCTGCCCCTGGAAATGTCTTACAATTTAAAACCTGGTTCCTAAATCTCTGTCTTACCATTATATAATCTATCTGATACCTTTTAGTATCTCCAGGGTTCTTCCATGTATACAACCTTCTATCGTGATTCTTAAACCAAGTGTTAGCTATGATTAAGTTGTGCTCTGTGCTAAATTCTACCAGGCGGCTTCCTCTTTCATTTCTTATCCCCAATCCATATTCACCTACTACGTTTCCTTCTCTCCCTTTTCCTACACTCGAATTCCAGTCACCGAAGACTATTAAATTTTCGTCTCCCTTCACTATCTGAATAATTTCTTTTATTTCATCATACATTTCTTCAATTTCTTCGTCATCTGCAGCGCTAGTTGGCATATAAACTTGTACTACTGTAGTAGGTGTGGGCTTCGTATCTATCTTGGCCACAATAATGCGTTCACTATGCTGTTTGTAGTAGCTTACCCGCATTCCTATTTTCCTATTCATTATTAAACCTACTCCTGCATTACCCCTATTTGACCTTGTATTTATAACCCTGTATTCACCTGACCAGAAGTCTTGTTCCTCCTGCCACCGAACTTCACTAATTCCCACTATATCTAACTTTAACCTATCCATTTCCCTTTTTAAATTTTCTAACCTATCTGCCCGATTAAGTGATCTGACATTCCACGCTCCGATCCGTAGAACGCCAGTTTTCTTTCTCCTGATAACAATGTCCTCTTGAGTAGTCCCCGCCCGGAGATCCGAATGGGGGACTATTTTACCTCCGGAATATTTTACCCAAGAGGACGCCATCATCATTTAATCATACAGTAAAAGCTGCATGCCCTCGGGAAAAATTACGGCCGTAGTTTCCCCTTGCTTTCAGCCGTTCGCAGTACCAGCACAGCAAGGCCGTTTTGGTTATTGTTACAAGGCCAGATCAGTCAATCATCCAGACTGTTGCCCTTGCAACTACTGAAAAGGCTGCTGCCCCTCTTCAGGAACCACACGTTTGTCTGGCCTCTCAACAGATACCCCTCCGTTGTGGTTGTACCTATGGTACGGCTATCTGTATCGCTGAGGCACGCAAGCCTCCCCACCAACGACAAGGTCCATGGTTCATGGGGGGGGAAATAATAATTGTAAAATATGAGAAATGGTGGTGTCACAGTTGTGTTACATGCTAGGATGCTGAATGAAATGGTTTCGAGGGAAAACTACAGACATGCTTATATGGATGAAATGTTGCAAAAATTCCATGGTTACAGGTTTTTGAGTTCTTTTAATGTAACTTGTGGGTATTGGAATATCAGCCTGGCCAATGAACCTAGGCCTTGTGCACATTTTCTACATGAAGGTGATACCAGTACTGTGTGGTGTCCTTTAACACTAGAACCCTGATATTTGGACATACCTAGAACCACGGCTGGGTCACTAATGACCCACAATCTTTTCCTTTATTTCCCCTATGTCAATGGGTTATTGTTACTGCAAATGGATCCATTGTTAGAAGCACTAGGAAATTTAGAATGAAATTATCAAAAATAAACAAGGTTTACACAAATTATAATTTTATATTTTAAAACTTACATGTACTTGCTGAGTGTTTTTACTGGCTACCATTACATAATGAACACAATTAATAGTCTTTTGATGTACATTTGTTGTACACAGTTTTCTTGCAGATGTGCCACTTTACAAATGATTTGTTTCCTTCACAGGCAATGTGTTTGCTTTTTTTGTCTGTCAGGAATATCTTCAGGTCTGACAGGGATGCTAATCTCTCTAGTCACTGCGTACTTCTCAGCAAGCTCCTTCCCCAGCTGTAGGATGAAATCCCTGTGTTTCAATTTTTTATCATTTACATAATTGAACAATACCCACCCATTTATCCCAGTTAAATCCAGCAAGTTGTAAAATGTATGAACAGGCCAACGTCTCGATAGTGCTTTGACAGAGTATTTGCGAGCCATTTGGTTGACCATGTCCACTCCATATTTAGAGCAGTTATAAAACATAACTGTATCTGGCTTCTTTTTTATAACATCCTCAATCATCACATAAGGATGCATAGTGCTCAGAATCAGGACATTCTTATTGCTCTTACCCTGATAAATAGTCAGTGTGGTATCATCTTTTTTCAACAATACCGTACTGTATAACTGTTCTCTTGCCTTCTTGACACAGGCTGGTATTTCCCTGCGAGATCGATTTATTGTGCCCACAAGACACGTAGAATTAGCTTTTAGTGTCTCAGAGAGCACTAAGGAGGTAAAAAATTGTCACGTGACATTTATTCCTTTTTGAGGTAATGTTGCATCAATTTTTTTACAATAAAGTCACCAAGATGCTCATCACTCCACCTATTGTCATCCTTTCCTAGATAATGGATAGAATTCACAATATATTTTGAGTCTTTATCGACCCATCTAATACTTTTGTCCTTATTTGTCTGGTTTTGAGGCCATAAACTGCGTGAATCTGCAATGGCACATTGAAGGAGAAAGCTGTTCGTCGATTGTTTTATATGGACCTGGTATGTAGTTAGTCTGTGCATTCACAATGAACTCATTCCAGATTTCTGGTACCAAAGCAAACTTGTCTTCTCTCAGTTGTTCTGGTCTTGTGGATCTCAAATCTGAGATAACACATTATCTCTCTGAATCTGTAACGAGCCATTGTTGATTTCACAAAATTATTTCCCCACTTCACTGACCACAATGTGTCTAGTTCTAAGCTCTTAGCTCCAATAGCAGCACGGATGTACAATATAGCTATAAAAGCTTCCAGTTCTTCAATTTTTATAGTCCACTCATCTGAGCTCAGAACACAATGTGCTTCAGTTTCTGTACATTTTACAATATGTTTCAAAATTTTGTCTGTTATCATTAGATGCCATGCACTGTAACAGGTCTCATTCACGTTTTGTTTTGCATGTGGAGATGGTCTTGTCCTATCTTTGAAAACATTCTGTTGTCCATATCTTCCAGCTGAACAGTCACCTATCACTACAACTTTCCAGGTTGTTCAATCAGGTGCTACAATATTGCTACCTGAAGGAAACTGAAGTAGTCCAGAACCCTGGGCATTTTGTTGTCCACGCCAACCTTGAGGACGTCCACTTCTTCGAGTTGACTTAGTCTTTGTGGTAGCTGTTCCCATAATAGTAGTTATATGTATTAGAGCATGATTTAATATTGAATATATTGTGTAACATTAGAACAAAAAAACACCTTCATAAATGTAATATATAACTTGTAAAAATTCAACACAAAACAAAGTATAAACATAGGTGTTGCAATTGAAATTAGTGTCTATGCAACATATACATAAAAAAAATTATTATAAAACAGAAACATAAACAAGCATACCTTTCTCATCAGCATTCAGTAGAACCTTCTCAGGAGTAAGATCGTCTTCTGATGAAGAATCCGGAACTATTGGCGATGGAAATTCTTCCTCAGATAAAGACTCCACCAGTTCGGGCTCAGATTCATTATCTAAAATCTCATTTAGAGCATTTATAATGTCCTCTTCTGTGCACAGAAATTTGGCCATAATACATTCGTAAGTTACAAGCACTATCTACACAGACAGAATGCACTACTAAACCTGTTTTCACGGTACAAAACTCTGGGTGCGCAATATCTGCATACAGGGTCACACTTGTTTGAACCCTCTCCCTCTTGTCCCCTGCTGAAAACTGGAACATCAGTTGGAAGTGAAGTAAAAATGAGTTTTGTGATTTTTGACCAAACACACACAAACAATAGGCATGAAGCTACATGAAAAATGCGATTGTTATAGCGACTGCACCATGTGGGTCAGAACTGACCCTTCCGCAGTTCTAGGTGAATCTTCATATTTCTCTTTTATGTTTTCGCCATAATATGTGAAATGAAATATAGTCACTAATTACTTTATTTCATAAAAATTCACAGAAATGTAACACTCTAGGCAATAATACAAAAGAATGACAAACAAAGGAATTATCAAATGGGTCATGAGTGACCCACCCACGGTTCTAGTGTTAAATTTGTTCTGTTTGTAAAGTGTTAGGTGATGAGTTGGTTAATAACATAACTGAATATGTTGAGGACATTGTAGCTGCTAGTTCTGAATGGTTGAGCATTATAAAATTTTGGATGAGGTACTGAAAACCATGTACAGAGGAGAATGAAACTGAAGCTAAGCAAGTTTGAATTCATAAAAGGGAAATTTCCTGTTTGAGACATATGATTAATGAAGAAGATATACACCAAGATCCAGAGAAACTAAATGCTATAACTGATTTCCTATCAACTAGAAGGAAGAAAGAACTGAAAGCTATGTTTTGTCTACCTGGGTATTATTGAAAATTTGTAACAGATCATTCAAGCATCCTTGTTCAGAAAATTTACTGAAAAGTGTGGAATTGGACTGAAGAACGTGAAAAGCTTCTCAAAATTTAAAGGAGGAGTTAGTCAACAGTAAATTTCTTTACATTCTGATTTTTCGTTATCTTTCTGTTACATAAACAGACTCAAGTTTTTATGATTAGGGGTTTGAAATTTTTCAATTGGTACAAACTGACACAAGGACTGAATATAAGATGATTGCATTTGCAAGCCAAACCTTACATGCCCATGAAAACAAGTATTACATTTTGGAACTGGAAGCTTCGTTAATTATTTTTGGGTTTAGAAAATTTGAGTATTATTTCCTAGAGCACACAACTATAGTATACACAGACCACATAACCTTGAGTTTTATCCAGCAGTGTAGGTTAAAACACTTTAGGTTAACCAGATGGGCCTTTTATCTCCAACAATTTGATCTGGGAATTCGCTAAATCATAGGAAAAGATAATATCATTGCTGACGTGCTCTCTAGGATGCCAGCACGAAGATGGAATGATGACAGAAGGGAGGATGATGGGAGTCAGATCAGGTTATTTAATTTACAGGGGCTAAAAGATGAAAAATTGATTAAGAAAATTTGTAAATATGTCAGAAGGAAACAAAATGAGGATCCAAATTTAAGACTAGTTAAGCAGTATTACAATTCAGATGACAAAGTGAAACAGTATTATAAAATACATAAGGGGTTGTTGTTCAGAAGGAAAACTTTAGGCCAATAGAAATGGCAATTGTGCTACCCAGAACAGCATAATAATAAACTGATTAATGACCTACACGAAAGTTGGAACAAGGAAACATCTAGCAAATATTTTGGAGACAGTGGCTTTCTACAGCTTGTGGTGAAGGGTGAAGCAGAGGTTGGAAGGGTGTGATAAATGTCAAAGAATGAAAACTATTGGGGTACAATGTAAAGATTTGACACATCCAGTTCTTCCTAATGAATCAAAATACTTAATTACAGTGGATTTAAAACATCCTTCTCTTGCATCTACCCACATTTTTGTAGTATTCAACACATTTTCCAAACATGTCAAACTGTATCCAGTTAAAAGAGCAAACACCAAAACTGTACTTGAGTAATTAGAAACTAGTTATTTTCACACTGTGGGGGTATCAAAATCACTTTTGTCAGATAATGGACCACAGTTTATTTCAGAAAGATTTACACACTGTATGGTGATATGCAAAATTAACCACTTCAGAATCCTTACATATTTTCTGCAGGTCAACTTGAGTGAAAGAGTCATGAAAGAAATTAATCAGTTCTGTAGAATGTATTACAGCAAGAAACATACTGCATGGGCTAATCATATACAGCATTTTGAAAACGTTATTAATAATTTATGGGATGAGTCCACTATCTTTGCACCATGTGAACTTATGTTTGGGGAGAAACCTATTAACATCCATACACAACAGGAGTAATTTCCAATGGTAAATGAATTGGCACAAGATGAGACAGTTAAGCTAGCTGAAGAAATGGTGAAGAAGGAAGTCTTAGGGACAAAGAAGAGAGATGATCAAAATGTAAAACCCACTAGTTTTAAGACTGGAGATTTAGTCCTGGTGAAGACAAAAGAAAAATCAAGTAATTTTAATGATGAGATTAAGATATTCTTGCATCATAGTCTGTTCAGAGTTATTCACAATGCACATCACAATGCTTATGAATTAGCTTACACTAGATCCAGCAGAATTTTTGGTTTGAAGAATGTGATTGGCTTAAAACCGTGTGTACAGCATGCAAAATGTCTGATATTTGATATATAACCATTTAAACTACTTCTGAATTTGGGTAACATTAATCTTGTTGAGAGAATCAAAAACCTATTGAGACAAGAATAAACCAATTAGGTAGGGTGTTTGCTGACCTTGGCAAACACGCCATGTGGTAAACTGTGCTTTCCCTAGCTAGGTGTGGCCATTCTTAGTTTCTGTGCACTGGTCTTTACTGTCTAGGTTCTTCTCCCTACATGCTCTTGAACTTTTTTTTTCTTTTTTTTCCCCTACCTGGGGTCATACTCCTTACGTAACCATGGTTCTGCCCCCAACAAATGAAATCCTGCCAATGGATGAGTTAATATATGTTCTTTTAAACATTATGTGGAACATGAAAAAGATGTTGTCTTATAGATAAAACACAGTTTGTCACTAGACTACATGGATTTCTTCAGGAGAGGTTAATAATCACCCATTGATTTTTCTGTTGTTCATGTTTGTTTTAATATCCAGTTTTCAATAAAACAACAGAAGACAGTAACAAACTTTGCAGTAGCATATTTTAATATGCAGGGAACATCTTTTGTGGTGATATATAAAAGTCATATGTTCAGTGCAGTTATTTAGGGAGAAGGTTTGTCCATCTCAGTTGAAAATCTGCCAAGCTATATGTCTACAGGCATCAGTCAGTCAAAGTGAAGTTGAAGTACAGTTGCCTATAATAATATGCTTGGAATGAGGAAGCAAGGTTTGTTATCTGTTTTGCCCCTCAAGTTTCAGAAATTAAAGTAAAATGATGGAAATCATCAGTAAGTCTTAAGTCTGTTATACTATGAACGATATGGTTTGTCCATATGATTATAATGTGCTACTGTGGAGGGTTATTCTTTAAAGTTAATTTTGTGCTGAGAAAATCAGGTGGTTATTTATTGTTTAATGAGATAATGGTGTACAGAGGTTAGGAAGACTGTCTTTCCATTAGAGTGTGTATGGCGGATGCACTCCTTTAGTTAACAGAGTTTTATACAAAAAGTAATTGGTGGTAATAACAGGCATAAGTAAGTATAACATGTTAACTGTGTACCGATACATACAAGGTTTGGGTAGTGAAAGAACCAACGGTCTTGCCACATTGTTAGCAATGGTTCCTGCCTGACTCCCAAATATGAGCAACAATGGGTCTGGTTAGTATTTATAAGGGTGATCATCTGGGGAAAACTGGGTGCCATTGGTTTTAAGGACACACAAGTCTTTGAAGTGGCATCCAGTTGAAAGACTTGCTCCAGATTGTGCTGCCACATGACATTTTCTTGGGTAGCGAAATATCTTTTATCAGTTAGTCAACTTGTAATGGTTTTGTACATTATTTGTGTTTGTGTGTGTTTGTATATTTTATTTGTGTATGACATTTTGTGTATGAGCCCTACAACATTGTATGTCCAGCTGAGTTCATAGTTGTAGATTTCAAGAATGTTTTTGACACCATTCCTCACAAGAGACTTCTATTAAAATTGTGTGTCTATGGAACATCACATTAGTTGTATGACTGTATTTGTGAGTTCCTGGTGGAAAGGTCACAGTTCATAGTAATTGAAGGAAAGTCATTGAGTAAAACAGAAGTAATATCTTGTGTTCCCCAAGGAAGTGTTATAGGCCCTGTGCTTTTCCTGGTCTATGTAAAAGACATAGGAGACAATCTGAGCAGCCTCCTTTGGTTGTTTAATAATAATAATAATAATAATAATAATAATAATAATAATAATACTTTATTCAACATTGAATGATTCACTGCAAATGTATAAAAACAGGTTACAATTCTTGATACATAACACAATAATACATTCTTCTGAATTGATTAAGAAAATTATTAAATTACAAATAAAATGGTTTGCTTAACACTATTTACTTACTTTTTCACAGCATTTCTTATGGTGGATGTAAGTATGATAAATGTAAATTTTACTTTATGTCTTGTATTGTACTGATGCAAATCAGAACAAATGTTGCACAGTAATCTTTTAACAAGTAATATGGCTTTCAGAATGTTTGCAGATGCTGTCATTTACTGTCTTGTAATGTCATCAGATGAGCAAAACCAATTGCAAAAAATTTAGACAAGATATCTGCAGGCCGCCCAGTGTGGCCGAACAGTTCTAGGCTCTTCAGTCTGGAGCTGCGAAACCGCTACGGTCACAGGTCCGAATCCTGCCACTGGCATGGATGTGTGTGATGTCCTTAGGTTAGTTAGGTTTAAGTAGTCCTAAGTTCTAGAGGACTGATGACCTCAGATGTTAAGTTCCATAGTGCTCAGAACCATTTGAAACAACCAAGATAACTGCACGGTGCAAAAAGAACAAATTTACTCTAAATAATGAAAAGTTTGAAATCATCCACATGAGTACTAGAGGATATCCTCTAAATTTCAGTTACATGATAAATCACATGAATCCAAAGAGTGTAAATTCAACTAAATACTTAGGAATTACAGTTATAAATAAATTCAATTGGAACAGTCACATAGATAACGTGGGGGGGAAAGCAAACCCTAGACTTGATTTATTGGCAGGACACCTAGAAAATGCAGCACGTTTGCTTGCAGCACACTTGTCTGTCATCTTCTGGAGTATAGCTGTGCAGAGTGTGATCCACACCAGCTGGACCAATGGAGGACATCAAAAAGTTTCAGAGAAGTGCAGGTCTTTTTGTATTATCATGAATCATGGGAGAAAGGGTCACAGATGTGATACATGAATTGGGATGGCAATAATTAAAACAAAGAAGTTTTTCTTTGTGGCAGCTTCTCCTCATGAAATTTCAATCATCAGTTTACTCCTCCAATTGTGAAAAACTCTGTTGGTGCCCACCTACATAGATAGAAATGATCATCATGATAAAATAAGATTTAAATGTTCATTTTTCCTGTGGCCATTCAAAAGTGGAATGATAGAGAAATAGCTTGAATGTGGTTCAATGAACCCACTGCAAGACACTTAATTGTGAATTGCAGAGTAATCATGTAGATGTAGATGTATGACACTGGTAATGAGAGGTTGGCTAAGAGTGTAATCCTTTGGTGAAGCAGTAATAATGGTGTGCTGCATGTTCTATTTCCTTTTCCAATATGGAGAATGATAAGAGAGGAATAAGGTGTTGATAGAGTAATACAATACAATGAGTCAACAACTAACTGGATTTGACACTAAAAAGGTAGAAAGTTTGACAAATACTAAGTGACATTTTGCAAATGTACATTTTGAGCTCAATAACATGAGAATGATTTGAGTTAAAGTACAGGAGTACATGGAAAAGATTCCATTCTTTTTATATTATCCTTATAAGTAAACTGTTGTAATATTTTAAGAATATATCTAAAAACAAAGATGATGTGACTTACCAAAGGAAAGCGCTGGCAGCTTGATAGACACACAAACAAACACAAACATACACACAAAATTCAAGCTTTTGCAACCAACGGTTGATTCATCAGGAAAGAGTGAAGGAGAGGGAAAGACAAAAGGATGTGGGTTTCAAGGGAGAGGGTAAGGAGACATTCCAATCCCGGGAGTGGAAAGACTTACCTTAGGGGGAAAAAAGGACAGGTATACACTCACACACAGACACACAGTACACAGACACAAGCAGACATTTCAATGTCTACTTGTGTCTGTGTACGTGCGGATGGATATGTGTGTGTATGCAAGCGTATACCTGTCCTTTTTTCCCCCTAAGGTAAGTCCTTCCGCTCCCGGGATTGGAATGACTCCTTACCCTCTCCCTTTTGTTTGGTAAGTTACATCATCTTTGTTTTTATACTTACCAAATGAAAGCGTTGGCATGTTGATAACACACAAACAAACACAAACACACATACAAAATTCAAGCTTTTGCAACCAACAGTTGCTTCATCAGGAAAGAGGGAAGGAGAGGGAAAGACGAAAGGATGTGGGTTTTAAGGGAGAGGGTAAGGAGTCATTCCAATCCCGGGAGTGGAAAGACTTATCTTAGGGCGAAAAAAGGACAGATATACACTCGCACACACACACACACACACATATCCATCCGCACATATACAGACACAACTGTGTTCAGATGCCTGGGACTGCTCTCATTATTATTACTGTAGATTTTGCTTATTCTGGAATACAACAGCTAACTATGCAAACTATCAAATTCAAACGGCTAGTGTAACTGTGCAATATGACAATAACAATTAAGTATGAAATTTTATTTCAAACTGTAAGGCGGAATATATTGACTCTACATGAGAACATCTCCAAATGACACCAAAAATGTTAAAATTCTCAGTAACTTTTTTTTTACTTAGGGTAGCAAATGTATGTAGCCCTACTTCCAGTATCAACATGTGGGCTGTCATCTTCATCACTCTCTTCCTCACCAAAAGTAAACTGCGGTGCAAAACAAGGTACATCCAATTTTTGATGGATTTTTCCAAAAAGCGTCATTCGTATCTGTAACAGAAAATTATTTTCAGCATACTGAAAGCAAATGAGAATAAAACAAATACCAAAGAATAGGGTATGAAATATACTATTCACTATTTTATTGTCAGATGGAATGGAGTATACTTTTAGCAACAAGAAGTGTACTCTGCCAGTATTAAGTAAATTAATGTGTAGATTCATTTTATGTAACAGGAAGTTCAGTGATTATGTCTTGTTACCAGATATTACTTAAGAGGGTGGTTCAAAAATTAAAGTTGCAATTGCTCCACTAGAAGTGGTTTATCCAAGAAGTCAAAGAGTTACACAAAAATACTAAGGCAAGTATTAATTAGCATTTGTTCAAAAAAAAAAAAAAAAAAAAAAAAAAAAAACCACAGTCCAGGTCTAGAGGCCACTTGACAACAGCCACCTGAATGTCAGCAATAGTTCAATAGTTCCACAAAATGGTGAATTGTTTGGTATGAGATCCAGGCTGTATGGAAGTGTTCCAATACAATATACCAGAAACATTGTACCAAATCTTATGTAACTGAGTCTGTCTGGGATCAGACATATCATGCAACATACAAAAACCTTTCTAAAGCAAACCCAGTCATCTGTTCTGAACCACCTTCTGCACTTGTTCAGACATGGCACAATAACTGGCAGCATTCACAGACTTTCTAGGAGTAAGGTAACCAACCAACATCACACCCTCTATGTCTTAAAAGACTGTGGCTTTCTTCGAGGGCACTGCTTTCTTATCTGAGAGGGGAGATGAGTCTTTATTTCCATGTTATTGATGCTTTCTTCCTCTCACGTTACATGATACAGTGACATTTCATCCCCTGTTGATAAAGTGCAGGAATGGAACACTCTCTGCCCAATACCTTAATGAGTGCTGGAGAATCATCATTTTTCACTTCACTTTACTCTTGTCTGAGAGTTGCAGCACCACCCGGTGCAGATAAATATTCCAAATGAGCAGTCTTCCAAACAAGAGTGCAATTGTGAAGTGAAGTTGGGGATGTTTTCCTTAAATACAAAACACTTTGCACTTCAATCACTGACTGTGCATCTTTTCATCACTTCCGTATGGGAAATTATATTTCAAAGCACATTGGCACAGCTACCTTCATCCTCTGGTTGCATTTAAAAACTTTTACTCCCTCGTCTGTCTAGACCTTTAATTTAAACAGCATGGAGTATTTATACATAATGAGATCTCTTGTTACCTTACTTATTAAACCATCTTTTTCCAACTTTGAATGACATTATATAGAACAATCCAATTTCAATCAAAAATGAAAGAAATACTGCTTTATGGTTTAAATTTTGTTCTATTTACTGTGTTTTCATAGAACAAAGCTTATGTAAAACACTGAAGATGACACTTGTTTCTTTTTGATACAAACAAAGGTGATTAATGGTGTGCTTTCAGGTGTTCAGGCAAACTGTATTCTTATGTGTACATGCTGTCTAGACTCCAACCAAAATGTAAAGCATTGTTGGTGATGGGTCACTATTTATAGCTGAGTTCAATTCCTGCCTCCTGGCACCAGGTGCACCATTTTGATGCACATTTGTTTTTCAGATCTCACATTGTTATTCAATGAAATGTGCATTCTTTCAGTTTTTTGCAGCTCTGATAGGTCAAACTGACAGTGAGGCCTTAATAAACTGAGTGCTACATCCCAAACCTTATTCAAATAGAAACTACAGTGCTCAGAAATAGCTGATTTGCTTTGTTGTTTTAACTAGGCTATAAGATTACTCAATTGGTTGTAAATCTTCTATCCTCTTTAGTACCAATGCTTCTGAGTCTCTTGCTGAAAGCTGTTTATGTTCTTCTAGTAAATAGATAAATAACAGATGCAGTACCATGTACTTTATGTTTACTTACTGGTACGTTTATTTTTATCACAACCAAAACAAGCAATCACCAGTTTTTTCCTAACAGTACTTCAATGACCATTTAATCAGTAACTCTCATATGATCTAATCAGTCCCCTTTCCTCCATGACAATGTTGTCAGGCAACCAAGCTAAGCAACCTTATAACTTGATGTTCAAGAGAAATGTTACTATCCAATGGTAACTTTTTTACCAGTTACTAATGTCTCTCCTTAAATCTCTTCCACACAATATTGCTTCAGGGTACACCGAGTTCACACACAATATTGTCCATTAATCAGAGTTTGCGAGTCAGCTACAATAGATATAGATGTTTCTCAAACAATAGTTCATATGGAAGACACAATTCAACTGAGATTGGTTCATGTATCATTAGAGCACAGAAGTGCAGTGACAAATATGTATGAAAAGTCTGTGTGCAGAGTCACAATTATGGTTGGTCTTGGTGCTTGTTCTTATTTGAGCTAGGAATGTGGTGTGAAATGTTTTCTCAAGGAATAGCACATGTTGCTATTTCCAATATAATGACTACAGTGGCACGACATGCAGTCCCACCAATAACATATCCATTGCCATTCCCTGAATAGGACGATGCAGCAGAAGACTGGGATACTTGTGAAAAATGCTTGCGACAACATTTCCAGGCATTTGGGGAGGCAGACGTAAACCTGTGCAAGGCTCTCTTTCGGTTGTGGATTTCATCTTGTGTTATCAGTTGTGTCAGATCGCCCCTTGAAAGAACTTTCAAGTCTTGCTTTTGCTAAGGTGTGTGAACTACTTTCTACCTATCACTGTAAACATATTCAAATTATTGCTGGCTGTGTGAGGTTCTACCTTTGTCAAATATGGCCAAAACAGTTATACAGCACATGGGCAACAGAACTACATGGACTTAGTCATCATCATAATTTTGTGACAAATGTTGATAAGGAATTCTATGCAAGTCAGATGGTTTGAGATGCAACCATACATCTTCCTCCTGAAACAGAAGTTTGAGAGTGAGCTCTACAGTGTGATAATCCTATACTTACAGAAGTATTAAACATACCTTGGCCATTTTTAGTTTCATGGGCTGCAGGTAGTCAGATAAAAATCTGGTCCAAAGTTTCAGAAATCACTTCTTCTCACCCCTCCCAGCCTTCAGTTGGTGCCGTGAAAAGTAACTCATTACTTCTGAGTGTAACTCTCTTCCGAACTTAAGTGAAGATTAAATGAACATGAATGCGAACAGTGTGTCAGCAGTAACAGTGTGTCCAAGCAAGTTATATATTAAAGTGTGTGTTTAACCCCTGAGAATGCAGGTGGACATGGGTGCAGTAGAAACAATGGTGAATTTTCAAACAAACATGTTTTTCGGTTCTCCCCATCTGAACCCAGTGTCGCGGAGTCTTATACGGTATAACAAACAACAGATTCCAAATCTTGAACAGTTTTTTGCACCTGTGGCTTACAGCAGCCTAATGAACTATTAACACAATTATTTATAAAAAAAATAATAAAATTATTAATTTTCAAAGACAGACGTGGCAGGGGTATATTTGAAGTTATTGCTGGATGAGAAACATAAACACATGCTACTTATGAATACACCACTTGTGCTTTATCAGATATCAGTGTTCGCCTTTTGGTATGGCACACACAACACCTATTTTTCAATGATTTTTAGAGAAACTTATTGCATCAGTTCCAAGCTACATAAACTATTTATATGACATAGCACTGTCAGGAGCCTCTACAGAGGAAAATTTGCAGAATCTTCATGCTCTATTTTTTGTTTAATAGTATGCAGGGTTAAAGTGCAATTTGGACAAGACACAGTTTCTTCAACCATCTATTATTTGTGTGGATTTTGCAATGTCACATGATGGCATTAAACCATTGCATCAGCATATTGATTGTATTGCCACACTGCCACATCCCATGCCCATCAAGAAATTACAGGCATTTGTAGGCAATATTGCATACTACCACAAATTGATACCATATGCTGCTACTGTGGCACAACCACTCCATGCTTTTTTACGTAATGATGTTCCTTTCCAATGGCCATTCAAATAAGCTGCAGTTGCCTCCTTGTTTGGTCACTTTTCACCCATGGACACATCTCAGTTCGGACTGGTGCCGTACTTCCTAAGTATGTGGACAAATGAGAATGCTGAAATGGTTATGCCTCTAAAACCTTAAACCCAGTGCAGCAGCATTATTCTCATATAGAGAAGGCTTTAGAAATTGTGTATGCTCTAAGAAAGTTTCATGGTTTCTATATGGGTCTAAGTTTCACCTGATCACAGACAACAAACCCCTGATGTCTCTTTTTAGCCTTTCAAAGTCATTGGTCGACAAAGCCACACCCTGCTTTACAGTGTTTGGGATCTTTTACTGTCATGCTACAATTATGAGATACATTTTCAACCTACAGTGCAACATGCAAATTCTGACAACTTATTGCATCTGCCAATTGGTCTGCATCCAAAGTTTGATGAAAAGGAATTGCTTTATTTACATTTAGAAGTGGAAGCTCAAAAAGTTGTTGATGGTTTTCCTATTAGTAGCATTAAAATTGCAGCCACAGTAGCCACAGATCCTGTCTTATATAAAGTTGTTTCTTCAGTGCAACATGGCTGGCCGGACAAACCTCCATCCTGATCCTTTTTAGAAATTGTTTTGCATTACAAAATTATCTTTCTGCTTGGGATGGAGTTCTGCTGTTAGCTACAGAGGAAACCGCTCCCCAGGTTATAGTCCAGTGTGCCCTTCAGTGTGAGGTTATGTGTTGATTACACATCGAATACTTGGGTGTGTTAGTTAGCCTGCAGATATGTTTTTGGCCAGGCACTTATGAGGATATAGCACATGTTGTTGCTGGCTACCCACAGTGTGCCATCCATCAGGCAGCCAACAAGGCATCTTTGTCACCATGGCGAGATCAGTAGCGTCTTTGGGAATGCATTCATGTAGATTTGGTGGGATCTTTTTTGAATTTCTACTGGCTTGTTGTAACAGATACTTAAACCATGTTTCTGTCTACTTCTGCAGTGACAACACTTTCAGCTTGTAATGGTCGCCTGGTCATAGATATTGCTAATTGCTATAATCACACTATTTCACTCCCATTTATGGAGCTTGTTAGCACTTGATGTTAGGTTGGCGCCATTAAAATGCATTGTGTTGTGGAAATCGCTGCTACTTGCTGTATCGCTGCTGTCTCTCGATGCTGATGCTGGCTCTAAATCTGGTTGTCTAGGGTTAAAAACATGAGGTCCCGTGTTTTTTATGTGCTTTTGATGATAAAGAACGAGCGAAACCAACAAATATGTAAACTTCAAATATTTATTACTCTGGTGGCCATCTTAATTCCACTGTCCACCAAAGACCATGACACAACACAAAGTGGTATTTTCTTTACATGTTCTTTGCATTGTTTATCCACCTCAAACAATGACACACAAACACACTTTACCAAAGTGACATTCCGACTGGCCTCCCGACCGTTCTTGCTGCTTGTATTTATGACATTGTCAAAGAACTACTAGAGATATAGTTTACAAGTCACATGTACATCTGTTATCATAATTTGTGCAGAAAAGTTATTAATTTGCATCGAGTGACATAATTTAACAGGTTATTGAAATGACAGACAGATTTGTTGACTTGACAGAATAATTCTTTGTTACAAAAAGGCCGTTTTTTAGAAGTTTGTCAATTGACTTCTCTAATTTGCATAAATAAGTAAATAACATGAATTATTAAGAATTACATTGGTTTTTGTCTAAAATAGGATTGATTTTGTGAATACTGAGTGAAAACGCTCCTAGTGAACAAATAGGTTTCACTGGGTGATTTTTATTTAAGGAGATCCAAAATACCTAAGTTGGCCACTATTTTTCGTACTTCATATTAATTATTTACGATGAACTCAGTGTTTTTACATGATGACATTTGCTGTATCAGTGATCAAGTGATATTAACTTTTGTGTGGGTCAGTTACTCAGTATAATTTAATGTGTTGACTGTTTATGGAGACATGTTATGCAATCATTGTTAACAGACACAATACCTTTGCTATAATCATAAATACTCGTTAAACTGGTTGAATTTGGAGGGTATCGCATACTTCGATACAGTAAAGCCTTTAATATGTTCCGTTACAATACCCCCCTCGCGTAATATCATTTACAGAATGTTAATGATATTAGCCGACTAGGACAAATGTGTCAAATGGTTAAAATTTGGAAAAGTACTACTTTAATAATTTTTTTGTTTTACTATGCATAATGTGTATGTATGCAATGACCGTTACAACGTTTCAAAATGACTTTTTCCTGCAAATATTTTAGTTGTGTTGTTTCAAATGCACTTTGTGTTATGTCATTCAGTATGACAGCATAATAAAAATATTTAGTAATATATGAAAGTAAAAAAAATATTAATCTTTGCTCCCAGTGAGCCACATGGAAAATGATCAAAAACAGACACAAATATATCACATGCGATTTTAAGACATATAAAAAAATATATGTAAATTATTTCAAAGTCAGTTCTCATTGTGTCACAGATTAATCAAGATAATAGAAGGAACATAAATATATTACATAGATGGACAGGTCATATGTCCATAGGAAAATATTGCAACTGTCTGTTCTTTTTGAGCCACATAAAAGAAATGAAAACAAAGAACATAATTATAAGTATGGATATGATATATAAACACAAACACTAGAGAAGTCACATGTATGAATATAATATGCATTTGGAAAAAAAAGAAGAGTTTTTTAAATATTGTCTCCCACTGAGACACAGTCAAGATAGTACAAGAACATATTAATACTAAAATTGGACACTTAAATTGCTCACAACATAACACAAACATCAAACTTGGTGAACATCTGATTAGTCTGTAGAAAATTGTACACAAATCTTATGCCTAAGAACACAATAGTATCACAATGATGGGTCTTGCACAACAATTTTTACATTGTCTTTTATTTAGTGCAAGTATGTCCCATATTCAATAATACAAAAAGGAAAGTAATAAATGTTTGTCACCTCTTTGGGTGCATGGTTAAACTTGCCCATTGCAAGTAAAGAAGATGTCTCAAAATTTAATATTCAATAGTGACAATAAAAATATAAAAACATTATCTCAGAGATCTGGAACTTTTCCAGGGTCTGTAGGATGAGTGGTAGTTGCTATTTGACACACCCAGTAAAAACTTTGCTGATAACATGCTTTATGGAAAATGGGTAAGTAACTGTATTCAAACAGGGAAGTGTGCTTAATTATGTTTATATGGTTTCAGTTCAGTGATGTTTCTCAATCCAAATAACCTTCTTGATCTGGGAAAGATAAGTCTAAACGCATTAGGATGTGGGCTTTCTTTTATTTCAAATGGACAAATGTCAATGTTTACTTTTACATATGGACAACCTAGCTCAACATCTTTGTCTATTTCAGTATTTTCAAACAATAGATCATTTTCAATTTCTTTAGTTCCTAAGTCTAATGTCTCTTTCCTACACTTAGACACATCCCTCTCTGGTTGCAAAGAATTGACATTTAAACATAAACCTTTGTTTTCATCTGTTTCTTTTAACACTGTGTTGTCACTTAACAAACTACTGTTTTCACCCCCTTTTTTTATAAAGTCCACTACGGATTCTTGTGCACCATGTAGGATACAAGGTTGCACTTACCTTTGCTAATTCTTTCCAAAAGGCATCTTTGTTTATACAGTTTCCATAGTTGTTCCACAAAACTTCTAAAAACTTTTCCCCTTTTTCTTGAAAACACATATTTACATTCCATCCCTGTATATTTTCTTTAATATTATTATTATTACCATTCTCATAGATTAGTGTTTCATAGTTCCCAATCGGCAATAGCTTGTCCTCAGATACACATTCCCTAGTCTGCATTTCACTTAAATTAACCTCATTATTACCCATGTTTGTCACATCACTTACCTTTACCACATAATCACTTTTCAATTCTACAAATACTTTTATTTCTTCCTCCACACTCTCATCAATAACATCACTTGATTTAGGATCATTATTTAAATGTCCCTCTATTACTACTTCCTCCTCCTCCACAACAACCCCATCTTCAGTTTCCCCCCTATGTATCTGAATCTCAGCAATTGAGTCTTTGGCTCCATTAAACACTTCGTCATCGCCCTTCTTATCAAATAAACCCCCCAAAATAGATTCTATTTGTGGTGTGTCTGACTTGTTATTAACACCAGTATCTTTTTCAGCCTAACTATGGAACTCTGCAATCCCTTCAACTTCTGCACTTTCACTAACTACCTGTGCCTGAACACTGTTTTTATTAACTGTATCACTTTTACTCATAGTATCCCAAAACCTCTTATTAAATTCTAATTTATTCATTCTAACAACATCAGTATTTTCATGGTATTTACTCTTTACATTGTATCCTCTCCTTTTCCAGTTTCGGTTATGTGTTGTCCTGTCATAATATTGTCTAGCCCCAAAACTACGGACATCTAGTGGGACTGTCCTCCGTTTCCCGGCTGGTTCCCTCGGTCTGTCCGTTTGTTGTTGTCGTTTTGTTCACTAGTTTCAGCAAACCCCCTTCTATCTTGTTCTCTTCCCCAATACCTATTTCTATCATTCCTGTTATCTCTCCTCCATCCTCCCTCCTGTGCATTGTTTCTGAAATCATTTTCATATCTCCTATCTCCCCTATTTGGAGCATTATTTCCAGAATTTTCAAAATCTCTCCTCCCATAACAATCTCTATTTACATTCCTGTTCCACCCCCCATACTGGTTGTTGCCAGAGCCAAAACTTTGGTTATTTTCTCTTTCCAAGGCCCTATCTAATCTATCTACAAATTTCAGGAACTCTTCCATTGAATCGTCTGGTCCATGGACCAATTCCCACTGCAGTCTCTCTGGTAACCTTCTTTTTAAAACATCAATTTGTGTCATAATATCAAAAGAGTTATTCAGAGTGAGCAAGTTTTTTCAATTGATCTCTGCAAAATTTTTGCATTCCTCCTACTTTCCCTCTATACACTGGTCCATTTAGAAATTCTGACTTTAATCTGGCTTGTATGGATTGTGACCAAAATTTGCAAATAAATTTAGCTTCAAACTCTTCAAAAGTATTCCAAGAGTCATTATTCTCATTTGCCCAGGATAGGGCCTCCCCTTCTAGAAACCGTTTTACTAACTTAATTTTTATGTTATCTGACATTCCTACAACAAACATATCCTTACATTGGTGAATAAAGTCAATAGGGTGCAGATTTTCACCAGGAAAGCATTTCACTTGGATGTGCCCATACATTGTATTTTGATTGTAAAACATTTGTTTTGACATCAATGCATCTTCCAATTGTGTATATTTAGTGTGTATATTTTCTACTTTTGTATCTACATTAGTGGTATACAGGTTGTATTCATGTTTAAGGTTTTCTGGTGTTTTGTCTATTCTCTGATCTAATCTTTCAACTTCAGTATCTACTCTGTTGTAGATGACAGCAATGCTGTCTGTGTTAGCTTGTATGTTTTCATTTAAACTTTCAACTTTAACTTGAAATTCTTTTCTGAAGTGTATCAACTGTTCTCTAGTGTCCTTACTGAGGGTAGTTTTAATTTCCTCACACTTCTCATTGAGATGAGTATTTAATAGATCAAAATCCAAACTTAACTTATCCAGTCTATCTGTGTTTTCTTTAAGCTTCAAACTTAATTGTTCACTTGGTTGTTTAAAATCCAAACGTACTTGTTCACTGGATTGTTTAAGTTGCGAGCTTATTTGAGTTGCAAACCCTGCTAGCCACTCTGTTAAGTTTAATTGTTCACCATCCCCTGGTTCAATTTTTACATTTCTACATCTACATCTACGTCCATACTCCGCAAGCCACCTGACGGTGTGTGGCGGAGGGTACCTTCAGTACCTCTATCGGTTCTCCCTTCTATTCCAGTCTCGTATTGTTTGTGGAAAGAAGGATTGTTGGTATGCCTCCGTGTGGGCTCTAATCTCTCTGATTTTATCCTCATGGTCTCTTCGCGAGATATACGTAGGAGGGAGCAATATACTGCTTGACTCTTCGGTGAAGGTATGTTCTCGAAACTTTGACAAAAGCCCATACCGAGCTACTGAGCGTCTCTCCTGCAGAGTCTTCCACTGGAGTTTATCTATCATCTCCGTAACGCTTTCGCGATTACTAAATGATCCTGTAACGAAGCGCGCTGCTCTCCGTTGGATCTTCTCTATGTCTTGTATCAACCCTATCTGGTACGGATCCCACACTGCTGAGCAGTATTCAAGCAGTGGGCGAACAAGCGTACTGTAACCTACTTCCTTTGTTTTCGGATTGCATTTCCTTAGGATTCTTCCAATGAATCTCAGTCTGGCATCTGCTTTACCGACAATCAACATTATATGATCATTCCATTTTAAATCACTCCTAATGCGTACTCCCAGATAATTTATGGTATTAACTGCTTCCAGTTGCTGACCTGCTATTTTGTAGCTAAATGATAAAGGATCTATCTTTCTGTGTATCCGCAGCACATTACACTTGTCTACATTGAGATTCAGTTGCCATTCCCTGCACCATGCGTCAATTCGCTGCAGATCCTCCTGCATTTCAGTACAATTTTCCATTGTTACAACCTGTCGATACACCACAGCATCATCTGCAAAAAGCCTCAGTGAACTTCCGATGTCATCCACCAGGTCATTTATGTATATTGTGAACAGCAACGGTCCTATGACACTCCCCTGCGGCACACCTGAAATTACTCTTACTTCGGAAGACTTCTCTCCATTGAGAATAACATGCTGCGTCCTACGATCTCATCACTCTCAGGTAGAGACATGTTAACTATTAATTATTTTAAATGACAACAACAACAAAATACCTTGCTTTATGCTATGATGTCGTGATCGGTGTTCTTGTTGGCTTTCTTCACTTCTATTCGGTTTTATCGAAGCTGAAGTCTTGATTGATGAATTCCATTGACATAATCCAGACGTTAATCTTCCGAGCGGTGTGATGATGGTTTTTGGTAGTCGCACAAACACAATTTATTTAATTTTGACATATTTTCACTGTTGCCACACTGCACAAATAAACTTTTTTGGAAATGATAAGCACTTACGAAATTTATCGCTGCACTATTATCATTGATGCACTTAAAGATCCCGGATGAGCCCCAACTTTTGTAATGGTCGCCTGGTCGTAGATATTGCTAATTGCTATAATCACACTATTTCACTCCCATTTATGGAGCTTGTTAGCACTTGATGTTAGGTTGGCGCCATTAAAATGCATTGTGTTGTGGAAATCGCTGCTACTTGCTGGATCGCTGCTGTCTCTCGATGCTGATGCTGGCTCTAAATCTGGTTGTCTAGGGTTAAAAACATGAGGTCCCGTGTTTTTTATGTGCTTTTGATGATAAAGAACGAGCGGAACCAACAAATATGTAAACTTCAAATATTTATTACTCTGGTGGCCATCTTAATTCCACTGTCCACCAAAGACCATGACACAACACAAAGTGGTATTTTCTTTACATGTTCTTTGCATTGTTTATCCACCTCAAACAATAACACACAAACACACTTTACCAAAGTGACATTCCGACTGGCCTCTCGACCGTTCTTGCTGCTTGTATTTATAACATTGTCAAAGAACTACTAAAAAGAGATATAGTCCACAAGTCACATGTACATCTGTTATCATAATTTGTGCAGAAAAGTTATTAATTTGCATCGAGTGACATAATTTAACAGGTTATTGAAATGACAGACAGATTTGTTGACTTGACAGAATAATTCTTTGTTACAAAAAGGCCGTTTTTTAGAAGTTTGTCAATTGACTTCTCTAATTTGCATAAATAAGTAAATAACATGAATTATTAAGAATTACATTGGTTTTTGTCTAAAATAGGATTGATTTTGTGAATACTGAGTGAAAACGCTCCTAGTGAACAAATAGGTTTCACTGGGTGATTTTTATTTAAGGAGATCCAAAATACCTAAGTTGGCCACTATTTTTCGTACTTCATATTAATTATTTACGATGAACTCAGTGTTTTTACATGATGACATTTGCTGTATCAGTGATCAAGTGATATTAACTTTTGTGTGGGTCAGTTACTCAGTATAATTTAATGGGTTGACTGTTTATGGAGACTTGTTATGCAATCATTGTTAACATACACAATACCTTTGCTATAATCATAAATACTCGTTAAACTGGTTGAATTTGGAGGGTATCGCATACTTCGGTACAGTAAAGCCTTTAATATGTTCCGTTACAAGCTCTATCAAAAGTTTTTGCAATGGAAGGTCTTCTATGTATGTTACTTACAGAAACAGCCCCAGATCATACCTCAGGAATTTGAAGAAATTTGTAAAAAAGTGGTGTTTGCCAAGGCATGGCTCCTCCCTTCCATCCTCAATGAAACACAAATGTGGAAATGTTATGGTGTAAAGTCAAGCAACGGCATGCCAGTCAGGAACAAAAGAGAATAGAAGGCTGTAACAAGAAGTCAGCAAATCACATGCTGACCAGAACTCCCTCCAGGATGACAATGTGACAGCAGCAGTCCCTATGTGAAGAGGACATAAGTGCCATGACTGACTGGTGACAGCCCAGTCCAATAGCAGCTTCAAGATTAGCAACTCTGAGAGCAGTGTAAATGCTAGTCATTTTGCTTGTACTCTCTATGTTGCACAGACTTGGATATACTGAAGAAGATTGATTATTTCATATGTTGCCCTTTGCTTGTGACCTATCTGTGTAATTGTCAAAGTTAAGTATATTAATTTTTCTTATTGTAATAAAACTCATTAACACGACTTGTTTCATTGTTTGTCTAGCAAACCAAGTATGCAGGCTTCCTAGACACTACGTATTAGGTGATGAGATGAATGAAAACCACAGTGGCAACCCAAAGCCTGGCTGCTGCCACAATTTTGTTTTGTCAAAGAGTTTTGTGTTTTGATGGCACCTTCATTCTGCCTTGTCTTTTCTTTGCAGTGGTGTGTTTACATGTTTTAACAGCATCTTATAGTGTTTCTTCTATTCAGTGTTGTCGGGGGGCATTGCAGAAGTTTTCTTTGCTTGTGTGCTTATTTTTATTGCTTGCTTGTCTATTTATTGCATTTGGCTATTCCAAAATGAGCAACCCACCACTTCCACCCCCTGATCAGGCACCTCAGCTGCAAGTGACAGATACAATGCAGCTAACACAGATTTTTCAGTTTCAGACACAGCAGCTACTAACCAATCAAGTGATGAATGCAGCATAAACTACAACTGTAGTCCCTACATCTACATCCATACTCCACAAGCCACCTCACGGTGTGTGGCGGAGGGTACCTTGAGTACCTCTATCGGTTCTCGCTTCTATTCCAGTCTTGTATTGTTCATGGAAAGAAGGATTGTTGGTATGTCTCTGTGTGGGCTCTAATCTCTCTGATTTTATTCTCATGGTCTCTTCGCGAGATATACATAGGAGGGAGCAATATACTGCTTGACTCCTTGGTGAAGGTATGTTCTTGAAACTTGAACAAAAGCCTGTACTGAGCTACTGAGCATCTCTCCTGCAGAGTCTTCCACTGGAGTTTATCTATCATCTCCATAACGCTTTCACGATTACTAAATGATCCTGTAATGAAGCGTGCTGCTCTCCATTGGATCTTCTCTATCTATCCGAGTGCCATACCACCTTTTTGCCAGTTTAATGAAAAAGAAGAGGAATGGCTCAAGCGGTTGCAACAGCATGAAGCCCACATTATTGTTCACAAAGTGTCAGGTACTGTGAAACTTCATGACTTTTTGCCAATGGTAGGAAGTGCCATCTTTCGCCTCACTCAGATATTGTTCCCTTATGCCACTCCGAGTGAACTGTCTTGTGATCAGGTTGTAGGTTCTCTAACTAACTATTACAACCAACAAGTGAATGAGGTGGCAGGTAGGTAACAATTATTTCATTGTGAGAAAAGGTCAGAACAAACTTATCGTGAATGGGTAACAGATTTGCAGGATATGGCTAGGAAATGCAAATTCAAATGTGCTTTTGGGGCTTTATATTCAGATATTAAGTTGCATGATGCAATCATGTACAATGTAACTGATGTCAATTTAGAGAACAGATTTTGATAAAGTCAGATCCATCATTTCAACAGGTAGTGCAAATTCTAGATCAGTATGATTCAGGAGCTGTAGTGGCTAATACACTGGAGAAGCCACCAATTTGTCAGGTTGAGTCATCCCTTGCTCACGACTGGCCCAGTAGGCAGCAACAGCCCATGCACACCATGCTGTGTGCACAGTTTTCTAAATTGGTGAACTGAATTAACTCATGCCCTATGTGCTATTCACAGCACAAATGCCAAAAATGCTCGTCCATCCAAGCCCAGTGTTATGCTTGTGGCAAGAAAGGTCACTTACAATCCATATGTTTGCAACAGAACAAACACAAGAATTCTGCCCACTCACAAAAATCTAGTCACAAGGCCCACATAGTCAATGCAGTGTATTTAAAGCCTGCTGCATTCATTAGCAAAACTAGCAATCAAACAGTTTCTTCAGTGCTACACCAGTTCAACAAACTTTTTGTTCATTTGCTTCTTTGTGGAAAACGTGAAATTTCAGTTAGACACGGGTGCGTCTTATACATTGCTAAATCATCACACATAAGAACTGTTAGGCTCCCCATGCCTGTCTAAAGCTTGCACACACCTGATGGCTTATAATGGATGAGACATTCCTGTTCTCAGAAAATGTACTTTGCCTGCCATATTTTCGCTCGACATACATGAACTGTTACCTTCACTGTGCTACAATCACATGATTGTGAGAACATATTTTATGGCTTTAACATTCAGAACAATGTAATGTCAGTGACTGCATTACATGCCAAAGACAGAACTCTTTACTGGAGGTTTAGCAAGGATAACAATTTTGTTGCACATATTACTATGAATGACAATGCTCAGCCAAAATTTTGCTGGGCCAGATCTGTTCCCACTGCATTACAGGACAAAGTCACTGCTGAACTTAAAGAATTGCAAGATAGCGGAGTTATTGTGCCAATATCAGCTAGTCAATGGGCAAGTCCACTGGTTTTGCTCCCCAAACCTTCAGGTCACATTCGCCTCTGTGTTGACTTTAAGTCTACAGTCAACCCACAATCTGTCATCAATACTCATCCATTGTCATGCCCAGAGGATCTCATGGACAGATTAGGCACTGGTTGCTACTTTTTAAAAAACTGATTTGCACGATGCATATCTTCAAATATCACTAGGTGAAGAATCTCAAACCATGTGTGTTGTGAACACTCATCTGGGCTTGTTTAAATATTTGCATTTATCTTTTGGCAGTGCTCCTGCACCTGCCAGTTTCCAATGGTATTTGGAACAGCTGACTGCCTAAGTACAAAACTGTTCAAACTATTTGGATGATATTGTCATAGCAGGTTGTACACCTGAAGAACACATTGCAAATTTGTGTGCTTTGTTTTTTGTGTTATCTGATGCAGGACTAAAGTGTAGACTGGACAGGTGTGATTTTTTTAAAACCTGAGTTGCAGTATATTGGTCATGTCATAAACAGTCAAGGTGTACATCATCTTTAGTCACATTTTTTAGCCCTACATGACCTCCAGTTCCTTGCAATGTCATAGAATTGCAGTCAGTCTTAGGAAAAATGAACTATTACATTCGGTTCATACTGAATGCTGCACAAATTGCAGCTCCATTGAATCGCTTGCATTGCAGGAATATCCCCTTTGTTTGGACAGATGAGTCTAAGAAGCTTTTCAAAAAATTAAAGATGCATTGCTCACTTCGATCCTGAAAAACCAGCTGTGTTGCAAGCTGATGCTTCCTCTAATGGAATTGGTGCAGTGCTTTCATGCAGATTTGGTGATAAAGACCTATTTCTTTCCCATCAGAAATATTGTCCAAAGCTCAGTGTAACTATTCTCAAATAGAGAAAGAGGCATTGGCTATTGTGTATGGTGTCATCAAATTCCACCACTATTTGTATGGCAGCAAATTCTACTTAGTAACTGATCACAAGCCATTGCAGTCCTTGTTTCATCTGATGAAGCCATTTCCTGTATGAACTGCCAAAAAAGTGCAATGATGGGCTTTGTTGGTGTGTCAATACCTGTACAAGATTGTGTATCATCTGACAGCTAAATATGGCAATGCAGATGCACTGTCATGTCTTCTGATTGGCCATGGTACAGACTTTGATGCTTCTGCTGCATCTTGTCACATTGATGCTCAAGGAAAATTGCAGAGGCCATGGCAGCTGATTTAGATTTCAACATATTTGCTAAAATATATTCACTCATCTCCACCTTGCTCAGTGCATAGCATAAAGAACTCTGTAATGCACCAATACTTTGCATGTTGGCATAGCCATGCTATACAGCAAGGTGTGAGACTTGTTCAAAATAACAATGGACAGTCACAAGTGTTGATCCCCAATGCTTTGGAAAAAGAAGTGTTGCAGTTACTTCACCAAGGACATTGGGGGATTGTTCATATGAAACAGAATTATCTTGTCAATACCATACTTGGCAAGGTATGGACACCTAAATAGAACAGATGACGTCACAGTGTCCGGCATGTGTGGAAAATCAGTTCACTCCACCACAAAAATTCTCTTTTTGGCCTAAGTTGCAATCACCATGACAATGTGTGCACATAGACGTTTTGGGTGCTTTTTGGATCATTTGTTCATTAATTGTGGTAGTTTCCTTTTGCTGTGGCAATGAACTCAACATCATGTAGCACAGTTCAGGCATTGTTCTCTACCTTTTTCCTTGAAAGTTTGCCTGAAGTCATAGGTCAGACAACAGCCCTCAGTTCACGTCCAATGAATTTGAAACTTTCTGTGAATGCAATGGCATCTAACTGGTGCACTGTTCCATCCACAGCCAAATGGCGAACAGGAAAATTCTGTCAGAACCTTCAGGCAGCAGATGGCCAAATTTCACACCATACACACCGCAGATCAACCATTGCAGCTGTTTCTTGCCTCCCATCATTCGCATCCACGAGATGGTCCATCACCGGCGCAATTGCTTCATGGCCTTGCCATCAGACACTACTCCACCCTCCTCGGTATCTGGCACTAAAGAAAGGCCACAAGCATTGCTTCATGTTGCATGATATTGTGTTTTTCAGGGTTTTTAGCAGCAGCAAACGGTGGGCGCAGGGCGCGATCCTTTGTTGACTTGACGCAACCATATATCTCATTTTAGGCCCAGATGGATTGCAGTGCCGACATCACAATCAAATTCTCCACTGTCCTGTGCACAGTAATCCTTCTGTATCTCTATCTATTCCCCCAGATTCATGAATCCTGGGGACAGCGCAGCCAGAGCCGCCAGGAGCTGTCATTATGCCACTGCAGTTGACCCAAAGATGATGGAGCCTTCGCTTCCTTTGCCTCCTCTTGTCCTACCAATGGAGCTGCACCCACCCACACCACAGCAGCTGATGCCTTATACATCAAGGAATGGATGGGCCACAGGAGGTGGATGCATACCCTTCTGGGTGTTTTCCGGGAGATGTTTCCACCATAGCGAAGGTTGGATGACAGGTTATGACTAGAAATCTGATGTTCCAGTCCATTTGAGGGTCCATGCTCCTGCCTCCCCTCCTGTTGTTATGCTCCATATACGATGATGGTCCATTGTTTTGGGTGGGAGGAATGTTACGGTGTAAAGTCATGCACCAGCACACCAGTCAGGAAAGAAAGAGAAGAAAAGGCTGTGAGAAGAAGTCAGCCGATCACAAGCTGACTGGACCTCCCTCCAGGATCACAATGTGACTGCAGTGTCCTCTATGTGAAGAGGACATAAGCATTGTGACCTACTACTGACAGCCTAGTTCAATAGCAACTTCAAGATTAATGAGTTCGAGAGCACTGTAAACACTAGTCATTTCGCTTGTACTCTCTGTGTAGCACACTCTTAAATCACAGTGAGTGCCCTAGCCTTCTGTTATAGGATGACCGGAGCGGGTGACATGGTCAGGGTTGTAGGGCGTGACACTCGTTTCATGGTGGAGACGTGCTGATGTACGCAGCCTGGGGAACACAACGCCATGCTTGGTCAGTGGCTGTGCAGGCGGTAGGAGGTTAGCAGTTTGAGGCCCGGCCTAGCTCGCCTCCTGCAGACACTGTGGCTCGTGATGATGTCGGGAGTCACCGGTGCAGCAGTGGGTAATGCCCTCCGCTGGATGGTCCTCGGGGACAGCGTCACTGATGATGACGTCGTAACAGTGACCAAACGCCCAATTGGTCGAACTGATGCTAACACCCACCTCTGATGCCCTTAAATAGTGCAGACCGCTGCTGAATCTGCTGGTTACGCGGCACCATGTTTATTACAATGTTCTCGATGAGTTGGCTAATGCAACTGCACCTCACGCGGCCCGTGCCTGCGTAATTCTGCTAATGCTGCATTCTGTCTGTTGATGGCTGCCATGCACGTACACACATACCAACGCTCATTGCAAAACTGTGTCACCTGCATAATGCACCGGTCAGCCTTCGTCCACTGTCTGCCGTGAGTCTGGTGCATCATGCACTGAAACACACTAAATCACAATTTCGCACCATATTTCCTAAAAATAATCCCTTGTCCTCTACAATTCCTCCCTCGTATGAAAAGAATTCGTTCCCAAATTCAACCAAAAAGTCAAAACAACTACAGCTCACTTCACAAACACCACAAAATGCGATTGATTCACTGTTTACACTGTGTTCATTCACTTCTATCCTCAGTCTAATCTTTGTTCATAAACATTACTCAGTGTTCTGCTGCAGTGCCTCACAACCATTCAGTGATTTTGTCTGGACCCTTAGGTAAAAGGTTGGAAGGGGCAGGATTTGGGCTACCTTCCTCTTGAGCCGATAGTACACTAATCTTATGCCAAAGATAAAAATACAGGTGGCGGTGGTTAATGATCCAATAACTAGTAAGCGTTGCTTATGCTCATTATGGTACTCATGCACTTGTTGAAAAAGATGTTCCATAGTTATACGTCCATCCTGAGCTGCTAGCATCTGGTCCATAGAGGTGAGCAAAGTTGGGTCTAATGTGCTATTCAAAAGAATGAGGTTTTCTTTCATGACGAATAGCACCGGTTGGTCGGGTACATAGATCAATGTGTGTTTATGTTCATGATTGTAGCTCCAGTAATCACGGCTGGTAAGCAGAAAGTTGACCCTGAAATGTCACACTGTGTGCCATTAATTAACATTCCCTGCCCCTGCAGTTCTATTCTTTGCATACTCCCTTGCTTACCCTGTTCGTAACAAATGCAAATAACGACTGTGTTTTGCATTACTGAAAATACCCAAATTGGACCCACTTGCTGAAAGAACTGCACCGTGCCTGCTATAATTTCCTTAGGGCACTCCGTGACTGGTTCTTGACAGTGGAATAGAGAATACTCACAAGATTTGGGAACAGTGTGTAACAATTTCGCGGGGCTGATGGTAACTGGACCTGTTCAACAACGCAGCAAGTCTTGTGCAGTGAGGAACACATGAGCTTGTCTGTTACATCCCACTAACAGTATTTCCCGTACGGTTAATTGTACCAATTTCTGCAAAATTTCTCACTTCACTGGATACATATGCAAGGCGTAACATTCCAATTTACAATCCTTACATATTAATGGTATTATGATATGAATTCTTGTACCCATCCGCATACTGGTAACAGTGGCCATTTTGTAGTACAGAGATAAGTGTTCATCTGTTAATGTCGTCAGTAGCTCCAGGGATGCGGCAATTCCGATTGAACTTTCCGTAATCCTTCCCGAAGTTGTTCCGAAGGTAACAGTACCGGGGTTAGGTGCCCGCACATTGCATGCAACAAAGCCTCCTGTAGTTCTGTGGTTTCTATGTGTGCTTCCGTAATACTATCAGCAAGAAAACAGAGCAGCTTAGGGATTATCAGCTGTGAATCAATGTTATCCGACCAGTACTTGATTATACCCAAGTTGTGTCGGCTGTGGCCTTAATGTGGGACATCGAGGTCACGGCCAAAGCTCACAGTTGGCATGTATTATTAACTACATCTCTCTCCAAACTCTCTAATTGGGTTGTGTGAAGATCTAGCATTCCCTGGTTGCTATTCACATTATCCCGTACCTGCCATAGCATTTCATTAATACTTTTAATATCTTCCGTGTCAATGGTCCCAAAAACACTTTCTAGGATACAGCCACCTGCATCTAACCATCCTGTTTTCCTATGGATGTGCAGGTTTAAACCTGCAGTTTGCCGCAACTGAGCTTGTAAGCGTGCAAAAGCTGATTGTACTAGCTGATATTCCACCTTTGTGTCATTAAACCTTGACTGATTAGCCACCATGGAATGAAGTTCATTAAATGTATCTTCTAATTTACAGATTTTGTCTTCAACTGCCCAAATATCACAGTCCACGCTTAAGGTCCATTGATGTTAAGACATAATTATTTCCGCTTGTCATGAGAACAAAACACCACTTGATATAGGACATACCTTCAAGGTTTCGGCTAAGTTGCAACAGCAAGACAGAATAACTATGCTGAAAGATAGTGCACACCTTCCCTCTTCCCTCTTCAGTGCAACCCATGACACTGGAACTGCTGGTCTTACCAGAATGTCACGCCTCCTGAGAAACAAAGGAAAAACAAGTCACATTAGCTCTCCCTTTTTACGCGTGGCCTAAGAGCATAATAGCATGTCTGATCACTTCCACAATTAAATTGGTTCTCTTGTTTATCTACTCCTTTCTTATTCTTTTCCTTAGATTCATCTTTCTCTCCACTAGACATTACTGTAGATAACGAAGGAAGTTCCTCAAAGTTCCCCTTGAAAGGCCTAATTCGGCTCACATGCACAATAGTAGGGTGAGTTGGAAGCTGTAATTTTACTTTCACCGGTGATGTCATCTTGATCACCTGGAAAGGAACTTGATAACAGGATACAAATTTTTTTATTTTGCCTTTTGGCACTTACGGATTAGTCATCATCAACCATTGTCCTACATGATATTTGGGTAAAGCAACCTCTCTATTGTGCACTTTGTCCTGTCTCTCTAATGCTTTAGTGTTCATTTTTTTCACCTGCCACTAGATTGTTTTCAACTTTGTAGATAACTCCTTAACAGCCAAAATATCGGTTCCTGGTGGGGTCTTGAGCAATTCAAACGGAGATGGCATCTTCCGACCAAACAGTACTTCATATGGAGACAATCATGTACTTTCAAGCACTCTTGAGTTACATGCCGCAGTTGCAAATGCCAACAGGGTATCCCAATTGTTGTGTTGCAAATTTACATAATAACTTAACATCTTAGCTATTGTACGATGAAAACTCTCAGTCCAACCATTAGCCTGTGGGTGTAATGCACTCGTTCTCAATTTCTTTACATGCAACAACTTGCATAACTGTTTCATCAAATCAGACATAAAGTTTGTCCCTTGATCTGTAATTATAGTTTAAGGTGTTCCGAATTTCAATATCCATTTATTTACCATGGCATGAGTCACTGTTTCGGCTTGCTGTTCTGGAATAGCTGTCATAGACACAAAGCGTGAAAAATGATCTATTATTGTTAAAGCGTAGCAATTACCCACTGGTGTTTGCACAAACAGTCCCAAGACATATAAGCCAAGTAATTGAAAAGGTCTATCTACTTCCGGTAGTCATTGCAACACAATTTTCTGATGACTCAATTCCGCCCGTTGAGCACACGGAATGCAGTTCTTTACATACTGATCGATATCTTGCCTATGTGTTGACCACCAATAACTGTGTACTACCCTCCTTTCCATTGCTCTTTGACCCAAATGACCAGAAAACATTGAATCATGTGCTTGTCTTAAAATTTCCCTTCACAATTTTTCTGGTACGACTATGCGTGGACCGTTCCTAGTTTTTTGGTACAATATCTCATCTTCCACGATGCGCTGTTGCAGCAAGGTAAATCACTGACAATCTGTGTTGGTGATTTGTGCCTGCTCCCATTCATTCTCATTTATTCCTGTGCATTCCATGGCGCATACTTTACGACTCAGATCATCCGCGTTTCCGTGCAATCTACCCGGTCGTTGAATCACTTCAAAATCAGACTCACTAAGACGCAAAGCCCACTTAGTTAATCTACTCATTGGGTCTTTAAGCCCTAACAACCACTTAAGTGCTGCATGGTCAGTAATCACCTTGAAACATTGTACATACAAATAACAACGGAAATAGGTTATTCCAAAAATTAATGGCAATAACTCCTTCTCGGTTGTTGAGTAATTTTTTTCTGCACTGTTTAGCTGTCTGGAAGCATATGCTATAGGGTGTTCCTGCCCATCTATTTCCTGAGATAATACAATACCCAAAGCAAAATTTCTGGAGTCACAAGATAATATGAACTGTTTACTAAAATCTGGAAAAGCCAAAACCAGACTAGATGTTAACAAATTTTTTAACTTCTGAAAAGCCTCCTCGCATTCTGCTGCCCAGTGAAATTTTGCTCCCTTCTTCAACAGCTGCATGAGGGGCCTTGCAATTTCTGCAAATTTTGGAATATACCTCCTGTAAAAATTGGTGAGACCTAAATAAGACTGCAACTCTTTTACTTTTGTAGGTGTCGGAAAATTCATTACCGCCTCTACAAGTTTTGGATCCATGTGGACACCCTCCTGTCCTATAATATGACCTAAATAACAGACTTGTTGCAACAAAAAATGACATTTTTCCATATGAAGAGTTAACCGCGCTGCTTTCAGATGATCGAAAACTTCGCGCAAACGGTGCACATCTTCTTGCACGTCCTTTGAGAAAACAATTATGTCGTCCAAATATACCGTACACTGATTAGGTTTCAGCTCTCATAACACACTATCTAGTAACTGTTGGAAGGTTGATGGAGCAATTTTGGGTTTGAAAGGCATTCTGCGGTACTGAAAATGACCTGTATGTGTTGAAAAAGCTGTCTTTGGTCGGTCTTCCGGAGCAACCTCCAACAGGGGGTACCTGCTTCGAAGATCGAAGGTCATGAAGTGCCGACACTGACCCAAATTTCAGTGGTATTAGGCACTGGGTATGCATTGATACAATAACAAAAACGATATGCCTTGCCCCCATCAGGTGATTTTTTTACCCACTATTACGACAGGAGCGGACCAGGGACTACTATTGGTTTCTATTATCCAATCCCTAAGCTGTTGATTAATAAATTCTCCCATGACAGGCTGTAAACTTTTAGGAACACGATATGAACGTTTATACACCGGTGCTTCATTCCCAGTGGGGATGTAAATGCTGAACTAACGGTGCGGCAGGCAGTGGACCATGAGAATTAAATAACTCTTTATATTCCGTCAAAAGGTTCTCCATGACTTCTCTGTCTTGCCCTTCTAAATGTGCTATTTTACCCCTCAGTGTGGACCAGCTAACAGACTTTCCCGGCACTGTGTAATCTGCTGCGAAATCCTTATCCAGTTCACCTTCCCCTATTATCTCCAGATTTGCTATTACAGTACCCCATGCTAAATGCACCTCTTCAAGGCCAAAATTATCAATACTGACAGGCACAACCTATTTTCCTTCTATCTCCTGCAAGAAGGACACGCTACGGCGCATAAAACACTTCATTTTATCCAGCGGCTCATTCTCAAACAAAGGTTCAATGACATACAACGAATTTACTGGCACGCTAGCTCCAACATCTGCCCAAATTATTTTCCCTGTACCCTTCAGTATAGTATCCCATGAGTTAACCCTAAGGGACCTTGTACACACTTTAGGTGGCCCACCCGATGTCTGGGTGGTTCCTTGGGACAGTAATGGTTTTTCGGCTGCAGAACCTAGGTGAAATTGTATTCCGTCCAGTTCTACTGTACACTGTTCCAGTTTAACTTTTGCATGATGCGCAACCAGGAAATCCAATCCAAGTGTGACATCATAGCTGCTGCCACTAACTGGAAGAACTTCTACCTACACCTGTAAGTTCCTCATTTCCACTCGGAAGTTTAACACCGCTGATCTGAGTGACTTCACCTGTCCCCCACTCACGCCACTTAACGCCCAGCATGGTGGTTTTAATTCTACTTTACTGAGTAATTTCTACTCGCCACAGATACCTGAGACCCGATATCCAATAAAAATTTGCACGGTCTGCCCCTCACCAAGCCGGTCAGATAAAAGTCTGCCACCGATTCTGCACTAGCATTAATCCTTACCGGGAGTGTTGTACAGTGGACACACCATCCTCTGTCCCATTTAACTGGGGGGGGGGGGGGGGGGTGAGACCCACCTTGCGGTTTCCTTTCATGTTTCTGCCAGGACCAATTGCAATTACGCTCCTGATGACCCCAACGTCTGCATTTACTGCACTGCACTTCCTTGCAATTGTGTCTAATGTGTCCCATCCGACCACATCTGAAACATTTTATTTCTGCATTAAACACTGCTTTCCTGTTCCGCATCTTTGTTACTGCTTCAACTTCCTCTAACACCTCAGCGATTCCGACTGCCTCATTGAGAGTCTTAGGGAATTCCAGCCTAATCTTACGGGAGGTTTCTGGTTGTATTCCCTGCAAAAATGCGTCTAGTGCCCTCTGCTCAGCTTCCTGCAGAATGGATTCATTACCCTATCAGAATCCTTTAGCTCATAGGTATTAACATTAATTTTTCAAATTCAATCTACAAAAGCTTCTATTGATTCCCCTTTCCTTTGATACATTCTATTCAATTGTTCCCGATAATAT
Organism: Schistocerca cancellata; assembly: GCF_023864275.1. Lineage (NCBI taxonomy): Eukaryota > Metazoa > Arthropoda > Insecta > Orthoptera > Acrididae > Schistocerca > Schistocerca cancellata. The sequence goes on from NC_064626.1 coordinate 598,021,161, forward strand.
CTAGACATATTTTTCCTCTGATACCTTACCAGCAACCATTTTTTGAATACTTCAAATGTCTGAGCATCCCTTGATTCTTCATGGCATGTAATGCACGCTCTGGCATCCTCAGTTACTTTCAACTTAGCCACATGCAAAAGTGTTTCTGCACCCCAATTTCCCAATTTAGCGGCCGTGCTAAGGTTCTCAAAAAAATCATAACATCCTCCCCAGCTTTTCCCGAGAAAGGGGTGACCAAGGGTGACAGCGTTAGTGTCAAGAATTACTGCATTAACAGGAAACCATTCATTGTTCGCTTCTTTAGACCGAGCAAGCTCTATCTCTAATTCTGGCACTCGCTCAAGTAGCTGCTGAATAGCCACCTTGGCTGACACAGACTGCTCCATCACTACCAGCTATCGAATCAAGACTACAGTAAGCCCAGAAAGAAGAACAGGAAGGGAAGATGGACTATGCTAGAGGTTCAGACAAACCACCAAATGAAAAATTGGCATTTACTTGTGATGCTGCAGGAGTTGCTTCTCCATTGTTACCCTTCTCATGTGCCACATATCCTCATCGATAACCAGCCACAATTTCCTCCAAATCCAGGGAGAAGACCACTACTATCACCAATTGTTACAGGAGTATGTGATGCACAGGTTGCCCGACTGACACCACTTGTAATAGGATGACCGGAGCAGTTGACATGGTCAGGGTTGTAGGTCGTGGTGCTCGCGTCGTGGTGGATACGTGCTGATGTGCGCATCCCAGGGAATGGGACGCTGTGCTCGGTCAGTGGCTGTGCAGGCGGTAGGATGTTAGCAGCATGAGGCCTGGCCTAGCTCGCCTCCTGCACACACTACGGCTCGTGACGACACATGGGAGTCGCTGGTGCAGCAGCGGGCAACGCCCTCCGCCAGCCGGTCCTTGGGGACAGCGTCACTGATGGCGACAACATAACAGCGACCGAACGCCCAATTGGTCGAACCAATGCCAACGTTCACCTCTGATGCCCTTAAATAGTGCAGACCGCTGCTGAATCTGCTGGTTATGTGCAGCACCGTGTTTATTAAAATGTTCTTGATGAGTTGGCTAACGCAACTGCACCGTGCGGGCCGCAACTGCGTAATTCTGCTAATCCTGCATTCTGGCTGTTGATGGCTGCCACACACGTACACACATACCAACACACACGTACACACAAACCAATGTGCATTGCAAAACTGTGTATCCTGGATAACGCACCGGCCAGCCTTCATCCGCCGTCTACCGTGAGGCTGGCGCATCACGCACTGAAACACACTAAATCAGAATTTCGCACCGTATTTCCTAAAAATTACCCCTTGTCCTCTACAATTCTTTTCCATTATTGCCAATGCATTCACAACTGTATCCCCTGGTGTGGGTGCCTCCTTCAGTTGTCGGGGACTGAGATGGGACCCCAGCTCCCACACCACCACAGGCACCATCTCCACCGCTGCTGCCTCCATCGCAGCCAGCGTCACCTGTTCAGCCACTTTCAATGCCACCTCATACAGTGGGGTAGGATTTAGATATGGAAAAGAAGCCATGCCAGTCTCAACTGTCCTAAGATAACATCTCTCACAGGGGGGGCAGGTGCTGCAGCTGTCTGCGCTTGCACCGCTTCCGACCCTATGCACCAGTGGCAGCATGTTACGTGACTCAGCAACCAATGTTGACAACAGAAGAAATAAACATGAGCACAGTGCTCACTTTCTCACAAAAGAAGAAAAATAGTTCACACATTAGGTTTGTGCTTAATTCAGTCACCAGTGATCACCTGGCCTTCTAGTACAACAGCGGTTGCATGTGCATCCTCTGTTAGAGCTAATGGCTATATAGGTCAGAGCACAATGCTCTGCTGGCCATTTGTGTGTTGTATGTTCATTATCTCTCACACTTTTATCCTTTTTAATGTAACAAAGTTACAGAGTTCTTGGGTTAGAACACTAACAAAAAAAAAAAAAAAGAGAAAAGAAAAAAGGACAGTCATGACATTGAGTAAGCATCTGGTTCTTCAAATAATTGTGTCTTTTGGCCAAATGAAGCATATCTGCAAGGCAGCGCCAATGGGCACCTGGATTCCTTCACTTGGAGACACCTGTTGGTTGGGGCAGTTATTCACAAAAACACTGTCCTACCTCAGAGATTCACTGTGGACCACAAAACCTTGCTGTGTATGACAATGGTCAAGAGGTCACTTGTCAAGGGAAAGTGAGAGAGAATGTACAGCATGCAAATGATAAAGACTAATCTGTACTGTGAACTTTGTTAAAGAGTTATGCTGTGATAAAATATAAAATGGAATATATATAATGGAGGTGAGGTGAAACACACATGTCGTAAAGAAGCAGCACGTGAATTTGTTTTGTTGTAATTGGAGTTTGAGATTTCTAGCTGGTATGGACTCTGTATCTTTAAGAAAGGATTCTGCTGCCTCAAGACACAGCAACACAGTCAGGCAGGTAATACAAATAAGTTATCGTGACCACAAAAACATTTATGTAGTCCGTCTCCATATGATACCTGAACAATGGCAGGCATCTTATATTCCAAGTTGTAAGGTAGTTGTAAAAGGAGTTGGAATGGAATTGGAATTGTGGTTTATAAGGAAAGTTGTTGTGGGCTCATGGAAATGATACTCTCAACAGATTTTTGGACCGCTCCACCTGTCTTCATCCTAACATTAAATACCAAGAAAGTTGAAAGGGATGGGATACATCCATTCTTGGATGTTATGGTACTGTCTGACACAGTGTTCACCAAAATCCGACACACATTATCTGCATGATAAGAGTTGCCATCCACCATACCAATGCAGTGACATCCTTAGGACTCTGGTTATGCCATTCCAATGTGGATAGTTTAACTCAAAAACTTGCACATTTGATAGTTGTTTTTAAGGAAAATGGATACTCTGAGAAGCAGATTCGTCAGGCTATGGAGTTTGGACCATCCCCAGAGTTGCATGAAGAGAGCACAGATTTGTGGCCTTTATTCATTATGCTGGAGGCAAATAATTTAATAGTGGAAGAATTTTATGGCGTTTTAACATTAAAAGTGTGTTTTGTCCACCTTACAAGATTAGGGCACTACTTGGCTCTGTGGAAGATGATTTGCGACTTAGCAAGCATGGCACACTTAAAATTCTGTGTCAGTGTGTGAGAGTTTCATCAGTATTTCAATTCACACAGTTCAGGACAGGTTCACGGAACATCATCACAGTCATGGAAGGCTACAGTACTAAAAAAATTGGCAGTAGTGGAACATTGCTTAAATGAAGGACACGGTATGAAATTTGATGAGACTGTGATAGCGGCCAACACTTCCAGTTTTTGGAACAGTGTTTATAAAGAGGCAATTGAAATTAGATTGGCAGACAATTGGACAAACAGGGACAATGAATTTCCTCTTAGCAAGATGGGTACCTGTAACCTCCCCCTCACTTATCGACCTTAATGACAGTGAAAAATTAAACCGCGTGTACCTAATGGAAATTTGGGAAAAGCAATCGTCACCGAGTTTAATTTGTTGGTAAAGAGGGAGGGAAGGGTTACATCTAAATGAAAGGAAAAATGCTAATGAAACTGGTGGAAATTAATTTTGAAAAGGGGTAAAGTTAATAAAGAAAGTAAATGTGCGGACGTTACGTTAACAATTAACTAGCGGTAATTAGATATTTGAGATTTGGGGAAAATTACGGTCGCCAGTCCTAAGGACAATTACTATAGTAACTGAAAAAGAAAGGTTATTACACATATAATTAGCACTAGAAGCGTGGCAACTGAAGGTTGACACGTGCAGTGTGAAAACTGAAAGTTTGTCAGAAGTAATAAATTTCGCTACACTCTGACTTAATTTAGCAAAAGAATTAATAAAACAGGAAAATCGAAAGTTAATTTAGTGACTGAAGTTAATAGTGAGCTTTCTTTCTGAAGCACATCGAAATTTAGTAAAATACGGTTAGTCTTGGACTACCTTAACAATCATTTCAAAAGCTACTTGAATCTATGCAATTTAGAAATAAGAGATTTAACTTTGAACTTGAATTAAATGATTCTGAACAATTAACAATAGTAAAATTTAGTATGTACCAAGCTGAGCTGCAGTCACAGGTAAGCTAAAATACGGTAACAAAACTCGCACTCTTAATTTGTGCTTGTGCAATCTAAATACTGTAGCCAGCTATGAATACCTTAACTGAACTTTGAAATTAAAGCAGTGAAATAAAATGATGCTGGCATTTGAATCTCAATGACACTCGGGTTCATTCCGGAAAAGGAAGGGACCCTGCTTGGTAATGCAATTGGGACAATGAGCAACAAAGGTTCATGCTAAGTTGCTGTAATTTTGCGAGGCAAATGGAACAATTTTAAAAGCTGAGGTCTGCCATACAGTTCTAAAACTTTATGTGTTTCCAGTCTTCCTTGTTGGTTGATTGAAGGTTTGAAGCTGTCGATCGAGGAGGTGGCGACAGTCACTCATTGTCGGCTGTCGCTGTTGCAGAAGCTGGATGTTGGCGCGCCTCCTTCTGGACCCGGTCACCAGGCGAAACGGGCTCTTGATGTGTGCTAGCTAATGCTTCCCGTCCGCGACACCATGTCAGAAACTATCATCGCAAGTCGAGCGCAATTACATGCTGCCAAACCCCGAAAGCGCGGCAACTCGCAGAAGCTTCTCACAACACACCTGCTCCACTCGCTACTCCAGCCAGACTCCCCCTCTGCCCGCGCTCCACACAACCGAGTTAACTACCAAAGATACTACACACTTTGATTCTTCACACGACCTATCGATGTAATTAGTTCGATAGTAGTTATCCCTAGGCAAGACCCAGCGTAAAAATACAAATAATATTTACGAAACAAACCAATTATACATCGACATAAAAGCATAAATATATATATATACAAATAATAAAACAATTACAATATGTAAAGACACAGAAATGTCATATATCCAGGTAACAAAAATAAGGAAAACAAATTTATAGTACAATAGATGGAAATAGGAGGATATGCATTTCCGGCGTTACAAACCCTATACTATGCTGCATGAAAACAGAATATTCTTTGGTGCAACCAGTCCAATTGATTGTAATTGATTGTAATTGGTCTTTGGCAAGGGTATGGTCCAATAAGACATGTTGAAACTTACCCTGAAATTTTTTACACAGGTAGAAGACAACAAAAGAAATGCACTGCCAAAATTTAGAGGCACTGCTAAGTATTTTGTAAAAAATTTTGAAGTTACACATTTTTGCCGCATGAAGAACAGCTCATAACAGCAGTTTGTAGAGCCCTGCCTGACTAGTACGTGACTCAGCAAATCACTCACACAGCGTCACATAGCGGAATAATCTGGAGTTCGCAGATACCAATTTTAAGCACCTAAAGCTGGATTACAATGGGGTGAATGGAAGTGAACACGTGCAAAAGAGAATTTGCAGAAAATTCACTACCATTCACTTGTATATGGGTAGAATCATTTATACTAGAGGGAATGGAAGAGAATATGAGGTAGTGAACATTGCCTATGAATTCTGTGTTTTTAGTTTTTGGAATTGATATTCGGCATACAGGATACAACTCTGTCTTGCTAGAGACACAATGCAAACCTTTGCTATTCAGTGAGGATTATTTTACATGGCGAGCACACTGTACTTGTTGGAATATGCAAAATGTCACAGGGAAGGAAGAATTTAGGTGTCTCAATTTGTATGGAAGTGTGACACATGTGGAGATTATGCACTTTACACGGAATTGCATCTCCATCTCTCCTTAGCACTGTTCCAAAATTTTCCTTGTATGTCAGCTGCCATTTTTCCCTGGCTTCTCATTACCATTGAGGAGAAATTTATAAACAAAACACTAATTACTGACATCAAACTTCATCTCAAGAGATGATACTGCTAGTGTTTCCACTATGCATGTAAGGTCTAACAATCATATTCCCTTAGAAAAAAAAGGTCTTGTGGCAAAGCACGTGGTTCAAATCCCACATTAAACTGCGGGTCTCCATTTTCTGATCAGGTAACTGGGCTAGTTTAGGGACACATACGTAGCTACAGTGGCGTCCAGTTGAAAGACCTGCAAGAAGCCTACCAGGTACACCAGACAGAATTCTCTTTCTCTCATGCTTGTTAGCTTGTTTGCTCTGGTGAAGACCTGGCTTAAAATATACAAAAAAAATTTGAATAACTTCATATAAACAGCCAATTCTTGACATGTAATTCTGATAAAAGTGGCTAGCAGAAAAAATAAAATCACAGCAGCATTTGATGTTACAGAAGACATCCATGAATGATGACTAGTAATTTATTTAAATGAAATGTGTCTTGCAGTACTACATTTTATAACAATTCCTGTAGGCCATTTCTTATAATAATTTTTGAATGTTGCACATCTGACTGTCAGTGAAACAGTTCCATGTTTATTCCCTGTAATCATCTCATAAAAGTGAAGTGTCTATTGAATGACAAAAACAAACATTTTTCTTGCACCAGGCACGCCAGACAAAGGAAAAATGATGCAGCAGGCACTTCACAGTGACCGCTAATCTTATTTAGACAGAACTGGGATGGAGTGAGAAATGGTCCCAGCTGTTGTTCTGCATATTGCACTGCATACCATGCATACTTGATCAAATTCATAAAGAGTGGTGAAGAAAACTGGTAAAACACGAATGACTCGAGTTTAAGAATACTGTTCCACTGATGAACCTGAAATGAAAGAGAGGTATCGGAAATTATGTTGTCTGATAATTTTCTGAAAAATGTTTTCCACTGTCAAAAAAATTATCAAGAGGTTGAATTGCACTAGTAGTTCCTGGTGGAATCCACATTACATCTACAGAGTTTTTGTCATCCTCAACAAAAACAGAGATGTCATTATGTCCAGACTATGAATCCAACAAAAGCAATGAATTAGTTTATGCAGCTGGTAGGAATACGTTTTGAACAAAATGTTGTGACAAAGCGAGCTTGGATAATTTTACTTCCCCTCTTGTTTTGCCATCTGCCTCCTTAAATTCGCTTTTTTTTTTTTTTTTCAGTTTTAAGTGGGGATGTTGATGAAAAACAAAAACTATTACAAAAATGCACCAAATCCACAGTTTTGGAGATATGGCAATGAAATTTTGTACCACGCTTTACATGAAAGTAACACATTGCCACCACCCGGCACAGAAGAATGGAGTCTTCAAACATTAGTACACAGGGCTTGGGCTCTGTCGGATACAGAAAGTCTGGCCACAGAGATAGAACATCTACAGCTTGTGTTCAGCAGAAATGGATACTCCTCCACAGACATCCAAAGGGTACTTCACGCTACCAGCGAACCACAGGGTACAGAAGAGGAGCCAGAGGAGGCAAAGAAGGTGGCATACCTGCCATACACTGGACCTATTTCTGCAAAGATCAGCAGAATTCTTTTAAAATATGATATAAAGAGTATCTTCAGTCCACCCTCCAGAATTGGGACAATGCTAGGGAGTGTGAAGGGCAACCTGGGGCTATGTAAACCAGGCATTTACAATATCCTGTGCCAGTGTGGAAATCATACATTGGCCAGACAACCAGGACAGTGGACATCAGGTGCAAAGAACACCAGAGGCACACCAGACTCGGACAGGCAACCAAATCTGCCATAGCGGAGCACTGTCTGGAGCTCAGTCACTCAATGGACTACAACAACACAAAAATTGTGACACAGACTCCAAGATTTTGGGAGAGTGTCATAAAGGAGGCCGTTGAGATCAAGGTCACAGACAACCTAATAAACTGAGACAGCGGTTACCAGCTCAGCTCAGCGTGGAGTCCAGCTCTGTAGATTATCAGGGACAACAAAAGGACAACAAAAGGAACCAAGAAATTCCTCAAGAAGTAGTAACACTGTAGGAACAGTGACAGGTGGGCGCAGACCGCGACCGCAACTCCCGACGCAGGATGGGCCTCTGACATCCACCACGAGTGCAGATGATCGACGAGCCAAGCGTGGACGACCGTTGGAGCATCAGGGAAGTGCCAACATCTCAGCAGCAGCAGCGCCAGGCGGGCGTGGACCGCGAACAGAGCACCCGACCAAGGACGGGCCTCAGAGAGCTGCCACAGATGGAGACAAAGTCGGGCGCGGATGTCTGAGGGAGCACCAGGGAAGAGACAACACCTTACAAGCAGCACCAGGTTGGCGGAGACCACGAACGGACCTCAGACAGCTGCTACAACTGCAGATGGTGGACGAGGTGGGCGCGGATGTCCGTGGGAGCACCAGGGAGGTGCCAACACTGCAGGAGCAGCGCCAAGTGGGCATGGACCATGAATGGAACGCCAAACACGGGTGTGGCCCCAGACAGCTGCCACGACCACAGATGGTGGACGAGCTGGGTGTGGACTTCCGTGGGAGCAGCAGGGAAGGGCCAAAACCCCAGGAGAAGCACCAGGGGGGTGCGGACCACAAACGGAACGCCCGACATAGGGCGGGCCTCAGATGATGACCAAGTCGACCGCGGATGTTGAGGGAGCACCGGGGAAGAGACAACACATTACAAGCAGTGCCAGGCGGGCGCGGATGGCAGAGAGAGCACCCAGCGCCCTCTGAACATAAATACTGGACAAGATCCTCCAATACGGCAGTCTCAGGTAGCACCTGAAGAAGGCAATAAGTTACATGGCCGAAATATTGTGCCAGAGCGACACAAACATCCGGCAGTAGTCCCGATTATTCCACACATCAAGATCTCGCCGGGAAAGTTACACAGAAGTCCCCGTAGAGTTACACAGAAGACTCTACGGGGAGGAGATGTACCTTAATGTCAAGAAGCTGGGTAAGCTTCAACAGAGGAAGGGGAGGATGCTGAGTTCTCTCAGTTCCCTTCTGAGATGCCGAGAGGGGGATGTAATTCCTGTCTTTGCCAGGTTCAAGCATCATGTTAACACCAGAACTGTGAACAGAATCAAACACCATGCCAGCCTCACACTGGTAAGAGAAAGAGTGTGTGACATGCGCCACCATCTAGATGTCATGTCCAGGGAGTTGCTGTATCTCCACCTTTCCATAGCAGCTATGCTGACCCGAGAAGACTGGGACCAGGTTAATGGTGCCTCCTGGTCCTTGGCTGAATGCACCGTGAGGAAATCAACAGCATGTCAACAGGCCAAGTCTGAGAACCTTAACAAGAAGGTACAACAGGATGGGGACACTTGGACAGTGGTCAACCTGAGTGACAAGCAGCTCAATGAGGCCACCTCAAAAGCAAAGGGCCTCAAATTTGCAGTGACTCCAGAAGCATACCTGTTGCAGCCTTCGTCAGTTTAGTTGAGCAGGTCATCTACACACTACCTTCCAATGTGTCTGAAGAGATCCGCAGGGAGACCTGCAGGGCACTCACCAGGACAAAGCCTCCCCAAATCCAACATCTCGAGCGAGGAGATTGTGGCACTCAGGCAGCTATGGGAGGATGACAGTGTTTTAGTTCTGCCAGCTGATAAGGGTATCTCCACGGTCATCTTAAACAAGTTGGAGTATGATAGGAAGGTGCAACAACTTCTGGAAGACACTGCTTACAAACCACTAGATGGCGATCCCACTGACAAGGTGGACAAGAAGACCCGGAAGTTGCTGAAGGAGACAGGTCTACCTGAACAGGTCATCATAAAGCTTCATCCCAAAGCACCTGTACCACCCAGACTCTATGGACTTCCCAAGGTCCACAAGGAGGGGGTCTCCTTCGACCTACTGTCAGTAACATCAGTGCAGTGACATACCTCACTGCACAATACCTGAAGAAGATATTGGCACCATATGTGGGCAACTGTGCAAACCACATTTGGAACTCGGAGGACTTCCTAAAACGGCTAAGGCAGCTACACACTGTGGACTCTGACATGGTCAATTTTGATGTGATGTCGCTCTTCACACTAGTGCCACTCACCGATTCACTCAATATCATTGGAGAGAAGTTCAATGGTGCCCTGCTCGACCTGTTCAAGCACGTACTGACCTCAACATATTTTCTTTACGGGGGCCAATTTTATGAGCAAATGGAAGGAGTGGCAATGGGCAGCACTTTATCACAAGTGGTAGCCAACCTTTTCATGGAAAGGTACGAAGAAGAGGCACCTGCATCAGCCACTTACCAAACCAAGTGCTTTCTTAGGTATGTTGATGACACTTTTGTCATTTGGCCCCATGGCAGGGAGAATCTAGATGACTGTTTGGAACATCTAAATTCACGCCACCCAAGTATAAAATTTACTATGGAGCTAGAGAAGGATGGACAGCTCCCATTCTTGGGTGTCCTGGTCAAGAGGAAGGCAGATGGCACTCCAGGGCACAGTGTGTATCGTAAGCCCACCCACACTGACTTATACCTTCAAGCCAGTAGCTGCCACCACCTGGTACAGATGAATGGAGTCTTGAAAATATTAGTTCACAGGGCTCAGGCTCTGTCGGATACAGAAAGTCTGGCCACAGAAATGGATACTCCTCCACAGACATCCAAAGGACACTTCATGCTCCCAGCCAACCACAGGGTACAGAAGAGGAGCCAGAGGAGGCAAAGAAGGTGGCATACCTGCCATACACTGGACCTATTTCTGCAAAGATCAGCAGAATTCTTTCAAAATATGATATAAAGAGTATCTTCTATCCACCCTCCAAAATTGGGACAATGCTAGGGAGTGTGAAGGACAACCTGGGGCTACGTAAACCAGGCATTTACAACATCCCGTGCCAGTGTGGAAATCATACATTGGCCAGACAACCAGGACGGTGGACGACAGGTGCAAAGAACACCAGAGGCACACCAGACTCAGACAGGCAACCAAATCTGCCATAGCGGAGCACTGTCTGGAGCTCAGTCACTCAATGGACTACAACAACACCAAAATTGTGACACAGACTCCAAGATTTTGGGACAGTGTCATAAAGGAGGCCATCGAGATCAAGGTCACAGACAACCTAATAAACTGAGACAGCAGTTACCAGCTCAGCTCAGTGTGGAGTCCGGCTCTGGAGCTTATGAGGGCCCAACAAAAGGAACCAAGAAACTCCTCAAGAAGTAGTAACACCGTAGGAACAGCGCCAGGTGGGCGCAGACCGCGACCGCAACTCCCGACGCAGGACAGGCCTCTGACAGCCACCACGACTGCAGATGATGGACGAGCCAAGTGTGGATGACCGTCGGACCACTAGGGAAGTGCCAACACCTCAGGAGCAGCGCCAGGCAGGCACGGACCATGAACGGAGCACCCGACAAAGGACGGGCCTCAGAGAGCTGCCACAAATGGAGACAAAGTCGGGCTCGGATGTCCGAGGGAGCACCGGGGAAGAGACAACACCTTACAAGCAGTACCAGGTGGGCGCAGACAGCAGAGATAGCACCCAGCGCCCTTTGGGCTTAAATACTGGACAAGATTCTCCAATACGGCAGTCTTAGGTAGCATCTGAAGAAGGCAACGAGAGTTACGTGGCTGAAATATTGTGCCAGAGAAACACAAACATCTGGCAGTAGACCTGATTATTCCACATGTCAGTTTAATAAGTATTTAAATGAAGATCTTTTCAGTAATATGGCAGAAAAAAACAAGCCTGAAGTATGTTTCATCACATGGAAAATCTTTCAACACCACCCCATTTGAGATAAAGAAATCTTGGGCTGCAAGTATTGTGATTTCACTTCTCGCTTTACCTAAGATTAGGATAGGATCAGAACAATGTACTAGATATCCAATGGTTGCAGGAAACATCATCAGAGATTGTTTCTACTGCCTTAGAGCATTTCTCAATGATGTTGATGACAATGGTGCCAGTGACAATGAAAAAACAACCGAGAAATACTGTAAAGTAAGACCAATGTTGTCAGTGATTAGAAAAGGGTGTCTGCAACATCCTCATCCAAAAATGGTTTATATTAACGATTAAATGGTGCAATTCCATGAACAAGTCCACATGAAACAATATGTTAGAGGAGAACCTCAACTTGTGTGCCTGAATAACTTTGTAATGTCTTTATCAAGAGGACTTCACTTAGATTTCTTTATGTATGAGGGTGGAACAGATTGTTCAAAGCTAACGAATGTGAGATGTTCTGAAAGTATGGTGTTTTTGTGCTTTACTTCAGAAAGAAACTGTTTCAAAAAGTTTCATACTTCATAAGAATATCCTGCAACATTTTTAAAAATTTGTAAAAGGTTTTTGTAATTTTTTATTTATCACATTTTTAACAATTTATATTTCAACAAGAACATGTAATGAGACAATTGTAACAATTTTGTGCATTTTCTAGAATGAGAAGGAATGTATGTCTTGCAAATAAGCAAAAATAAAGTAACATCTATTTCTTCACTGTGTGGCAGATTTTCTTGTTAGCAGCCCAAAGTATTGTATATGATACATGGAGTGCAGCAGTGTGTAAATTAAAAAAAAATTATTCATGAATATTTTAGTATTAGTGGTCCCAACCAACTCATTAAAGCTTGTTTTGTTCGATTTAGTGTATAACTCTGACTTCAGGTCTCTAGAGGTTAATTTTCAGGCACTTCGGATGCGATTTCAACATTGAAACTTTGGTAATTTATTGTCCATGCATTGTACTAACAAATAAAAAATAAATCGAAAGTTGACATTTTTGGTCAATTTCATCAATGTCCCCCCTTAACTAATTACCATTAACTTATATGAAAATAATCTGTATTTTCATAAAAGAAAGGTTGGCCATCAGATTTAAAGAATTTAACACCAGATATAATTTTTGTGGTTAGTTTTATGCATGTAATTGATTTTCTAATTTATTTTGACTATTCCTAGTTAGTATCTTTTGTTATAGGATGAAATCAGTAATAGTTTCGTAACATAAATTCTATTGTTGACATATAAACAAATATAAATTCTGTACTAAAAATAAACATTTGGAGAAACAACTAATTGTATCCTTAAAGGATCTACTTGGCTATAATCAAAAACATGTTAGCAAAGCCAGCCCTTAATTAATTCTAAAATGATAAACAATTTGGTCAAAAGAATTTTTTGCATAACGATATACCTTAATTTCAACATTTAAACAAATAATTTGGCCTAAACCTTGTAGTAGCAGAAACTGTTAACAGGAACGAATTTTTCAATTTATTCAGTTAATTTATTGAGTTAAGTTTTAATTGTAATTTCTGTAAATTGGTCTTTGAACAATGTAGAGTTTCAGTACCCATTATTGTGAGGATATTTTTGGTCCTTAACAGTCAGCCCACTGCTGAGTTTCAGACGAGAAACCTCTGTTGGTTAGAACAACAACAATGCATCAAAATAACTATGAAATAAGTGTGAAGGAGATATCAAGGTGGTAAGGTAATGACCACGGTTTTCTCTTCTAATCATCAATACGGCACGACAAATGTACAGGTCAAAGACTAGGCCAGAACTGAGGTCCCGGAAGTATACAAAACAAAGATCAACTTGAAGACATAATACACATGATGTTCTGGCCTATCGTGATCCGTGGATTGCGCCACATAGCGCCCCCCCCCCCCCCCTCCCCCTCCCCCCTGCAGTATGGAGTACGTACCCAAAGGTGGGGGTGTTGGCAAGAGTTTAAGTGTGTTACAGTGAGTCCCTCCGCATCTAATGGTACGGGCCACGTGTGGGAGGAGAGCATGGAGCAAATCCTGGAATGCTGATGCTGAAGTCTTGAAGTGACGTTTGTGGTCATAGTCGTTGGCTGGTGTGGGAGCACTGCTCTGGAAGGGTGTCGTCGGCAGGGAATGTAATGATCATCTTTCCACTTGGCCTAATGTAAGCACATAGGTTGCCACACATAGCACTTCGAGAGATTCTGAAACGCTTCGCTACACATTGTGATACACCACCTAACGAATCATACGAATCATCACACGCAAGCAGCACTAATGCGGTATCACCACTAACGATGACAGATAAACCACAAATGTCATTAGAATGAATGTAGGTAGAGAGCTCGTAAGTGGCGCCTGCTAGCGGAGAACTATGCTGAGCCGGTGGGGTGGGGAAACCATAGCATGGTGAGGGCGGTATGCTGCGAGTAGAGGGGTGAGTGTCAGACAGTGAGGTCTGAGTGGGCGTGGTAGGAACCTGCGGGCTGCACCGGTTAGAAGAGCAGCACAGTGTGCTGTCGCACGAAGATGGAACTGTTATATTAGAGTCCTGGGAGCTGGGGCCTCTGCTATGGGAGCTGGGAGGCGGAAAACCCTGGAATGAGTGTGGGCTCATTGACAGGGCCGGTGTAGGTGTGAGTTTACTCAAATCATGAGCAGAGGAAGAAGGCCGAGGGTGGCCAGAGAGCGTGGTCTCTTCAATGGTGGGTGAGGTAGGGGCAAACTCGACGTGAGCAGGTTTAGCCCTGTTGAGGGAGACAGTATTTACTGAGCCCTTAATTACGATGTCCATTGTGTTACTGGTTCGCTTGACAACTCTGTACAGGCCTGTGTAAGGGGGCTGTAACGGGGCTTTTACAGTGTCGTCGTGAAGGAACACAAATTTGCAAGTGTCGAGCGCCTTGGGAACATATGTGTGTGGCGGAGTGTGGCTGGAAGGTGGCAGGGGTTGAAGCTCATTACGGTGTAACATCACCCGTTCTACCAAGGATGGCAGTTCGGATGGTTTAGCGGCTGGAGTAGAAGCAACAAGTTCGCCTGGCAGTGTAAGGGACTGGCCGTAGACGAACTCGGCCACTAAGCCTTTAAGGTATTCCTTGAAAGTGGTCCGCAAACCGAGTAAGATGAATGGCAGGGTTTCCATCCAAAGGACGACTCATTGACAGGGCTGGTGTAGGTATGAGTTTACTCGAATCATGAGCAGAGGAATAAGGCCGAGGGTGGCCAGTGGGTGTGGTCTCTTCAATGGTGGGTGAGGTAGGGGAAAACTCAACGTGAGCAGGTTTAGCCCTGTTTAGCCATCTTAAGTGTCCTACACCAACATTCCACGAGGCTGTTGCTTTGGGGGTGGTATGCTGTTGAATGAATTTCCTTGATGCTGCATAGCCTACAAAGAAGACTCAAATTGACGGCCTTGGTCAGTCGTCAAGTAAACAGGGCAGCCAAAGCGTGAAATCCAGCGTCTATGAAGGATCGTGCCACTGATTTGGATGTAATATTGGGTATCGGGGCAGCTTCCACCCAACGAGAGGTTCTGCCTATAATAGATAGCACATATCTGTAACCCTCGGAGGGGGTGAGGGGGCCCACCAAGTCAATGTGAACGTGCTGGAAGTGACTGGGAGGAGCGGTAAAGCTGCCTAGTGGGGGCAATGTGTGTCGCGAAACTTTATTTTGTGGACATGGAATGCAGGCATGGGCCGAGGCTTGGCAGTCACAACGCATGTCGCACCAGACGGAGCGCTCTGAAATAAGTCTGGTAGAGGCTCTCACACCTAGATGAGCTAGGTTGTGTAATTTGTCGAACATTTGTCTCTGTAGAGGTTTGGGTATGAAGGGACGCAGCGTACCAGTTGATTCATCACACCAAACCTCACCTATGACACAGGGAAAGGTGGATACCACAGATTTGAGTGACGAGCTGTGATCAGAAATAAGGTCCATAGTATCCGTGTTGGCAGACTGCAGCTGAGGCAAGTTAGAGAGGTCTATCAGAGTTGTGAGAGCACTGACATGAGACAAAAAATCTGTGACCACATTATCTGCACCCTTGATGTATGGTATTTCAGAGGTAAATTGCAATATAAAGTCCAAATGACGGAAGTGCGTAGGTGGAGGGTCAGTCAAGGGGTTCTTTACAGCAGCAACCAAAGGTTTGTGGTCGGTTAAAATGTAGAAGTCCCTACCCTCAGCCTCAGCGCAAAAGTGTTTCACAGCCTCAAAAACTGCCAAGAGCTCCCTATCAAAGGCTGAGTACTTTTTTTGAGCGCCGTTGAGCTTCTTAGAAAAGAACTGCAAAGGAGAGGTAGAATCTTTGATAGTTTGGCTGAGGACAGCACCTACTGCGGTATCACTGGCATCCGTGGTAATAAAAAATGTAGCGTCCAGATGTGGGTGGGCAACAGTCACTGTGTTTGCTAGTAGGTGCTTCAGTTTGTCTAAAGCTTGTTCCATGGCAGGGCTCCATGGGACCAGGTGGATACCAGTCATACTTTTGTCAGCAAGGGCGTCTGTTAGGGGAGCCTGAACCTCGTCTGCGGCAGGCAAGTGCTTCGTATAACAGTTACCTGTTCTGATGAACCTGCGCAGCTCCTTAAATGAGTGAGGGCGTGGAAAATCCAAAACAGGTTTGATTTTATCCTCAGGAGGAGTGAGGCCCATAGCTGACATGATGCAGCCTAAGAATCTTACTGAAGTCTGGTGCAACTGGAGCTTCTTATTATTCAGTTCAACACCAGCAGTGGTAAGAGTGTCTTTAACAATCTGCAAAAGTTCCTTGCTCTTTTGCAGAGTAGGACTGAAAATAAGAATGTCGTCCAAGTAAACAAAACAAAAATTAGGATGAAACAACACCTTGTTTATGAATCTCTGCCAAGTTTGTGCAGCATTGCGGAGGCCAAAGGGCATGAACCGGTACTCAAAAAGGCCAAAAGGTGTTGTAACAGCTGTCTTTTCAATATCCTCTGGTGCCATCAGAATTTGATGATAGGCCCTCCTACAGTCCACTACCGAGAAATATGAGCATGGTTGAAATCCGCGACGGTAGGAACTGGGTACTTGTCTATCATAGTATGAGAGTTCAACTTAGTATAGTCACCAACCATATGCCAGGTGCCATCGCTTTTTGTGACGAAGTGGATAGGTGAGGCCCAGCATCCAGTAGATGGTTCAATGATGCCGGCTGTTAAGAGATCGTCTATTTGTTCGCGAGCCACTTTCATGAGTTCTGGCTTGAGACGGCGTGGTCGGCAAGAGAAAGGCGGTCTGCCTTGCAAGCAAAGTTTGTGGATGGTGCCATCTGTAACCACAGAAATGCGCAACGCGGTACACGAAGCGACTGTCTGTGGTAAAGTGTGCGTGGTGGCCGCTAGGCTGGGTTGTGGCACGGATGGTGAAAGTTTGCATAAGTGTCAACTGTTGGGTGGCTGGGAGTAACAAACAAGTGAGCTTTGCGAAACAAGGTTGGTACACTGTTTATTAGTCACTGATGGCACCGCTGTCGAGCTTGGTGGCTGTAGCAGGCGCAAATGAACAGCTGATGGCAGTAAATCAAAAACATTAACCTGCGCCTGGGAAGTTAGCTGCCCAAGCGAGGTGGGGGATGAACGTGCGCTTGAATTAACACAGTTAGAGCTGGTGGGAGCACGGACACTGTACAGTTTATGTGGCACATGGTCACAAATGCACTCGGGCTGAGAACACTGTAGTGGCACCGACTAACCTTGTGTGTTGCCTAGGTGTCGTCTGCTGCAAGCTGCTGCCATGCTGAAGATAACTCGTTACTTAAGTCGCTGAGGCGACGATGTAGCTCAAGTTGTTCCAAGCGCAGGCATGTAGACTCGACACGCTCCGTGAGCCACTTATTCATCCATTACAAGAGATCGGAGGAGGGGTTATTACACTTCCAAGCCAGGTGGACCTGTTTAACAGTACTATTGACACTCGACAAAGCACATGGGATGTGTTCCTTCATAGGGTGGTAGAGCACTGTATTCTTGACGAGGTCAGGCCACAATTTGTGGTGTTGTATGAAAGTCTATGCCCAAAATGGGATCATCGATGTCAGCCACCAAGAAGGATCACTTCAGGTTGCGCTCAGGCGAGAGGGACACTGCATATGAAGTAGAACCTAAGTACGACAAACTAGATGAGTTTACAGCACGTAGGACAGTTTTGTGTAGTCGTATCTTTTCGGTAACAAGACGATGGAAGCAGGGAAACATCTGCGCCCATGTCAATGAGAAAGTTTGTGCCAGAGTTCAAGTCGCAGACATAGCCTTGTCCATTCGAAGCATTAGTATTGGACACAGAATGGAGCGTGCGAATGCGCCTGTTGCTTACGTCGCAGGAGGTGGCACTGCTGCCTACCTGCTGTTGAAGTTTGGGTAGGAGCATGGTGGTTTACAATTGCGTACTTGTTCCCCGAAGTTTGCATGGAAGAAACAATATTTATGGGTGGACAGTTGCTCCAGCGAGTGATCAGACGGCGGCGGCCCAGAATCTGCTGCAGAGTCAGATGTGCTGTTGTTGTGCGGACATGAAGGTGCCGGTAGTGCAGCGAGCTTGACAGACTTAGGTTTAGTGGGGTGTCCGAGTTGGGGCCCTGGTTGTGGTTGGAAACTGGCATAGCTGCCGGAACGCTGGGCACAGTGTTCACGTAATAGAGCAGAGTAAACTCAGTCAGCGGCGCAAGCGTTCGCTATTTGGTCTATCTTCGTAAGCGGAGATGGCTGTTTGGACAGGCAGAGGCAGCTTTTCCGTCCAAATCTTGGTGAGCATGGCATCTGGCATGTCGCATTCACTGACGAGAAGTTGAAGGCATCGCCACAGCTGGGACGGAGATCTGTCGCTGAGGCGTTCTTCATAGACGAGCTGTTGAACGTTTTCTCTTCTTGTCTTGGAGACACGTTCCAGTATTGCTTGTTTAGCCATAGTGTACTTCTCGTTCTGAGGAGGTGACTTAACCAGGTCATAAATTAAGTGCACAGACACTGAAAGTTTGCTCGACCAGGTTGAACCAGAATTCCAGGTGGGCAGGTTTGAATGCCGGAAGTTTCAGTAGATTCGACGAACTGGTGGTCGAAGAATGCGGGCAGCTGCTTGCGGACGCAGGAGTAGGTAAGTCAAAGTTAACTGTGTGTCGTGATGGCAGTAGAGAGGAAGCAGATGTGCCGGCTGTGTTCATAGTAGCTGGAGGGGAAGCGAAATCCGTTAGCAGGAAGCCCGGCAAGGAGCGAAGCGGGACCGGTTGTTGTGGTGGAAGGTCAAAGTGGTCATGGCAGTTGCTTGACAGCTTATTATGCAATTGGTCCTCCACATCTGCAGCGAAATGCCCATCATAGTCACTGATGATCTTGGTGGAACCTGACGCACTCAAATTACTGCACTGATGAACACTCGGAGTAACAGGCTGGCAAATGTCATTCATGTAGTGTGCAACCGGTGCAGAGTGATGCACACATGGAGCTTGCACATTCAAAAAGGCATCCTGTTGTGGTACATTATGAAAACTATGCTCCCCACTATTTACGGTACTTGCATTAAAGTTCGGTATCAGTGTGTAGTGGTTTCTTCTACTGCTGTGCGGCGAAAACTGAAGCACTTTGGGGCTAACAAAGCTGGAGTCAGAGACCACTGGTATCACATTCAAAACCACTGCACCTGACTCGGTCTCTGGGTTCTCGAAGCTATAGGACTGCAGAAATCGCTGCGCAGGATTAGATGAGCGGTCTAGGGCACTGCAGTCATGGACTGTGCGGCTGGTCCCGGCGGAGGTTTGAGTCCTCCCTCAGGCATGGGTGTGTGTGTTTGTCCTTAGATTAATTTAGGTTATGTAATGTGTAAGATTAGGGACAGTTAAGTCCCATAAGATTTCACACACATTTGAACATTTTTTTGACTGCGGAAATTCACGTCGGGCACCAATACAGCTGACATGCTTGAATTTAGTTGCTGTTGCTGGTGAAAACCGGGCGGTGGCGGCTTGTTGTAGAAGGCCTTTGTGTAGTGGACAAAGGTCCATGCAGAACACAGAAGCTGCCGCTGTAGTCATTTTGTACTTGGTTTGACGGATTATTCGAACTTTGGGGTCACCACTGAAGGAGATATCAAGGTGGTAAGGTAATGACCATGGTTCTCTCTTCTAATCATCAATACTTTTATTACATGACAAATATAAAGGTCAAAGACTAGGCCAGAACTGGGGTCCCGGAAGTATACAAAACAAAGATCAACTCGAAGACATACTACACATATGATGTTTTGGCCTATCGATCCATGGATCGACACCACAAGTGTTACACAATAAGGCCATGTGTTAAAACAATGACAGTGTCTTCTCCATACATACCTTTCTATTCTTAAAGAGCTGTGAACTTTGTGGTTAGATTTTTACTGCTCGTAGATGTACAACAGTAAACTATTGAGGCAGTATGTAGATGTTCGCCTGAAAACTACTAAAGAGGCTTTTCGAAAGTTAAACAATAGTGAATGGGCCATATTGAATGTGTATACATGGGACTTGTGAAAAGTGAAAGCAAATAACTGTGAAACGCAAATGTGCACCTATCGGCTACTTCATATACAGTAGGCGGTAGTGCACTTCCACCTACTATTTTTTCAGCCATTACATCGAAACTGAGGACAATCAATGAAGCATTAAAGCATTAAAGCAGCACATGTGGTGCCCTGGATAAGGGCTATTGTATGTGGGCACTATAAACT
Organism: Schistocerca cancellata; assembly: GCF_023864275.1. Classification (NCBI taxonomy): domain Eukaryota; kingdom Metazoa; phylum Arthropoda; class Insecta; order Orthoptera; family Acrididae; genus Schistocerca; species Schistocerca cancellata. Next base: position 598,041,508 of record NC_064626.1, read on the forward strand.
ATAAACTGCGAAAGCAAAGAGAGCTTCACTCCAAATTTAAACGCAGCGAAAACCTCTCAGACAAACAGAAGCTAAACGATGTCAAAGTTAGCGTAAGGAGGGCTATGCGTGAAGCGTTTAGTGAATTCGAAAGTAAAATACTAGGTACCGACTTGACAGAAAATCCTAGGAAGTTCTGGTCTTACGTTAAATCAGTAAGTGGCTCGAAACAGCATGTCCAGACACTCCGGGATGATGATGGCATTGAAACAGAGGATGACAAGCGTAAAGCTGAAATACTAAACACCTTTTTCCAAAGCTGTTTCACAGAGGAAGACCGCACTGCATTTCCTTCTCTAAATCCTCGCACAAACGAAAAAATGGCTGACATCGAAATAAGTGTCCAAGGAATAGAAAAGCAACTGGAATCACTCAACAGAGGAAAGTCCACTGGACCTGACGGGATACCAATTCAATTCTACACAGAGTACGCGAAAGAACTTGCCCCCCTTCTAACAGCCGTGTACCTCAAGTCTCTAGAGGAACGGAAGGTTCCAAATGATTGGAAAAGAGCACAGGTAGTCCCAGTCTTCAAGAAGGGTCGTCGAGCAGATGCGCAAAACTATAGACCTATATCTCTGACGTCGATCTGTTGTAGAATTTTAGAATATGTTTTTTGCTCGAGTATCATGTCGTTTTTGGAAACTCAGAATCTACTATGTAGGAATCAACATGGATTCCGGAAACAGCGATCGTGTGAGACCCAACTCGCTCTATTTGTTCATGAGACCCAGAAAATATTAGATACAGGCTCCCAGGTAGATGCTATTTTTCTTGACTTCCGGAAGGCGTTCGATACAGTTCCACACTGTCGCCTGATAAACAAAGTAAGAGCCTACGGAATATCAGACCAGCTGTGTGGCTGGATTGAAGAGTTTTTAGCAAACAGAACACAGCATGTTGTACTCAATGGAGAGACATCTACAGACGTTAAAGTAACCTCTGGCGTGCCACAGGGGAGTGTTATGGGACCATTGCTTTTCACAATATATATAAATGACCTAGTAGATAGTGTCGGAAGTTCCATGCGGCTTTTCGCGGATGATGCTGTAGTATACAGAGAAGTTGCAGCATTAGAAAATTGTAGCGAAATGCAGGAAGATCTGCAGCGGATAGGCACTTGGTGCAGGGAGTGGCAACTGACCCTTAACATAGACAAATGTAATGTATTGAGAATACATAGAAAGAAGGATCCTTTATTGTATGATTATATGATAGCGGAACAAACACTGGTAGCAGTTACTTCTGTAAAATATCTGGGAGTATGCGTGCGGAACGATTTGAAGTGGAATGATCATATAAAATTAATTGTTGGTAAGGCGGGTACCAGGTTGAGATTCATAGGGAGAGTCCTTAGAAAATGCAGTCCATCAACAAAGGAGGTGGATTACAAAACACTCGTTCGACCTATACTTGAGTATTGCTCATCAGTGTGGGATCCGTACCAGATCGGGTTGACGGAGGAGATAGAGAAGATCCAAAGAAGAGCGGCGCGTTTCGTCACAGGGTTATTTGGTAACCGTGATAGCGTTACGGAGATGTTTAACAAACTCAAGTGGCAGACTCTGCGAGAGAGGCGCTCTGCATCGCGGTGTAGCTTGGTCGCCAGGTTTCGAGAGGGTGCGTTTCTGGATGAGGTATCGAATATATTGCTTCCCCCTACTTATACCTCCCGAGGAGATCACGAATGTAAAATTAGAGAGATTAGATCGCGCACAGAGGCTTTCAGACAGTCGTTCTTCCCGCGAACCATACGCGACTGGAACAGGAAAGGGAGGTAATGACAGTGGCACGTAAAGTGCCCTCCGCCACACACCCTTGGGTGGCTTGCGGAGTATAAATGTAGATGTAGATGTAGATTTAGAACTCACAAACTTTGTCAGTTATGAAATCGGGTGATTTACAGTGATTTCAATGAAAGAGATAATACAGCAAATCAGTGCTAGGGTTTCATGGCCACAGAATGACAGCAGACAAAAAGCAAGTGGGTTCTATGGAAGCAGCTATTGAGAATAGGAGCAGCATGCAGGTGGACACAGCTGACCGAGATAAACAAGATGCCTCACCAAGAGAATTACAGCTTGCAGCAGAAGACAAGTCGAGATGACAACTACACCAAAGCAGCAGCAGATGAGTAATTAAAAATAAGGTAATTCATTGCAAAAGCTGTTTTGTATTAAGTGATACATAATGAGTGATCATAACAAAACAAGACAGTGTGACTGAGAACAAATCTGTAGAGGTTAAGTTTTCAAGTGAACAGAAAGACCTAAGTGGGTTCTGTAGACCCTAGTAGTTAGGGAGATCAGACATGAATGTAGCTTTGAAGGATGGGGACGAAAGTCCAGTAAAGAGCAAAATGGATGAAAACAGTACTGAAATGGATGAGGTCATTGAGGTTGAGGCGGAGGAATCTAGGAGCAAAAGTCAGTAAGAGCAAAAGTGTATGGCAGACGGAAAAGGGGAAGTGATGTTAATGCAAATTATGAGTAGTTTGAATAGTCTGAAAATTAGTATGAAAAAAGACTTTAATATCGTGGAAAGTAGTGTGAAAGAAGACATTGGTAGGGTGGAAAAGAAAACTGATTGCATTAGAACTTTCATGGTTACCTTAAAGGATGAACTGAAGAAAGAAATTAAAAATGAGATTAAGGTAGTCAGCTGAAATCTTTCCAAATCAAATAGGAAGGTTGAAGTGGCAGTTAAAAATTGTGATGGAAAGATAAAGAAAGTTGAGAAGAATACTAATGAGAAATTAACATTAATGAGTAGTAAATGCGTAGAAGAGAGAAAGGAGCTTTGTGATGACTATAGTAGGAGGCTTCTGAGAAACAGTGTAAGATAAAGTCCAAGTTGCCAAGAAGTTTTGTGCTGAAAATAGGGTTAAACCTGAGGACCAAATTGATCATATTAAAAATGATTTAGAAACTGAGATAGAAAACAAGTGTGTAGTAGTGGTAGAGCAAAAACCACTAAAAGTAAATGAAAAGTAGCTTCAAAATTGACTAAAAAGGAGAAGAAGGTGGAAGAGAAACAAAATCTAAAGTGTAGAGAAAGTGACAGTGTGTCTGATTCTGACAGCAGTTGTAATGATAACAGCAATGATGAATCCAGTAGTGATGAGGATGAGGTGTTTGAATTTATAATTGATAATGATGACAATGTGTAAAGTGAAGACAGACTAAAGGAGGGGAATGTTAGGCCATGGAAGAATTAAAGTTCGAGAGTGGTAATGAGGAAGAGGACCATGCTATCTGTCATTTGACTGTGTCTGATAATCACTTTCATAGACAGGATGATAGTTTTTTCAGGGAAAGTATTAATGAGGATTTGTTGTATGAAGAAGATCACATGGTAAGTAAAAAGAAAGTGCATCAACCTGTAATAACAACAAGTGTACAATATATACATCTTAAGTGTTTACTGGACAGTGGTAGGATTTTGGATGACATGTCACAGGCATTTTTTGAATCTATAAAAACCCAGAGGCTACAGTAGTGATGCAGGTGTCTCAAATAAAAATTATTGGTGCTACTGTTAAGCTATCAAAGAGTGTGAAACAAGATGTACTATTAACTGTGGAATGGATGGGACAGCTATTGGAGTGTAATTTGTTGGTGATTAAAAATCTCAGAATTGATATAATATTTGACACTAATTTCATGAGCAACTAGCAAGTAGGGGGTTCAACATTCCGTGTTGGATTCATTATGTGGCGATAATGCTTACCCCAGCTGTGTGTCCCATTTTTCATGTTTCCCCAGGCTGTCAAACTCTTCTCCTGTCCTGTTTGTAGTTCATAAGTGAAGCAGTACCATTCCATCTTCAACTTTCATATGATTTTGTACAGCAGGATACTTAAGTATAAGAATATTTTAGAAAAGGTTTCTTCAATATTATTTATATACAGGGTGATTATAATTAAAGTTAAACTTTCATAACACTGTAGAAATAACATCACTGGTCAGAATGACATCAGATTGCAATGGAATATTATCAGAGAAGGTAGAAAATGTATGGCAGAAGAAAGAAAATAGTGTGCAAATTGATCAATAGATGGCGCTGTGTGTGACAGAATATGTAAATGAAAACACCTGTCATGCACATGACCCATTGAAGTTGGTATAAACACACCAGGTACACAGCTATTCCTCCTTCCACGTCTGCGATGTTTGCCATGTCTGTCTCAATGCAGGATCAGGCTCTGCTTGTACAGCTGTATTACAAGAATGATGACTGTGCACACATTGCTCTACAGAAGTTCCAGACACTGAAGGGTTTGGAAAAAGGCGTTGATTTGATGACTGACATGGGTCTGGAGAAAATGATTCATAAATTCAAAAAGATGGGTTCTTTTGGTGTGCGTTATGGTAGAGTGAGGAAACAAATTGATTTGACATCAGTGGAAGCAGTGGCCACAGCAATCCAGGGGGAGACTAACGGTGGTGTGCAAATGTGTAGTGCACAGTGAATTACCTTAACATTGGACATATTTGTGAGCATGGTCCTTCTTTGCTATCCATTCAAAATTACCCATGTGCGTTAGTTGCTTTCTGTTGATCTGCCAGGAAGAGAGACCTTTGCTTTAGAATTTCTTGCTCACATGGAAGTGGACAATGATTTGCCGTGGAAGGTTTTGTGGACAGACGAAACCACTTCCATTTGACAGGATATGTCAATACACATAACTCTCGAATATGAGTAATGGAAAATCTGCACACAAATCAACCTGTACCACTTCATCCTGGAAAGGTCACTGTGCAGTGCGGGTTTGCAACATCATTTATCATAGGGCCATATTTTTACAAAGAGACATGTGCTTCCAGTCCTGTTACCTGTACACTGGTAAGTGCTATGAGTGTGTTTTGTGCAACCACATCACACCAGCTCTCCAACAGCATGGATGTGTGGATGGGATTATTTTTATGCAAAATGGCACACATCCACACATTGAAAATGCAGTTAAGCAGCTGCAGAAGTGCCATTTCGGAAATACTAGAATTATTAGCCGCCATTTCCCTACAGCCTGGCCATCCCAATCACCTGATCTTAATCTGTGTGACTTCCAGCTGTGGGGCTATCTGAAAGATGTTGTGTTCAGTGTTCTGATAGCAAACTTAGCTGCGTTGAAGGCATGCATTGCGTAACACATTCTGAATGTGGAACATGTTTTTCGCCAGTCACACAGAAGATAATAATCAAATTTGATTTTGATTGATGCTTTTTAGGCTGTTTTGGCCTCAGGACACTTTAAACCAATGTGAGTGATGCTTTTTAAGTGGTTTTTGGCCTCAGGACAATTAAAAACTGATTTTGCCCATCCGATGAGATATGACCTTGCTGTTTTTATGGGTTTATGTAAATAACAGTATCACACCTGTACACCCATGCACACTGAGTAGTACAGTTTGTTTAGTGTCAAACGTGCACCTTAGGCATTGTTGTATGATTCATTTGTCATTTGTAGTCAACCACTATTACATTATATGATGCTTACAGCGCCATCTATTGCTACATTTTGTAACTATTTATTTTTCTTCGGCCATATGTTTTCCCCCTGCTCTGATAATATTCTGTTGCGATTTGATGTCATTCTGGCAAGTGGAGTTTTTTTCACAGTGCTTTGAAAGTTTAACTTAATTATAATTACCCTGTATATTATGTTGTGTAAGTTATTAGTAATGGAATCATAAGAGGATGGGAGAAAATAAATTGGTACCACAGTAAAAGGATTTCCCGTCAAACAAAGACGTAAGGTAAACAGAAAAAGAAAGTTGTCAGCATATGTGGAGGATAATTGACATCTGAAGTAATTAGCTCATGAGTGCAGCAGCAGCAGCAATATGCAGTAAAAACCATCTTGGATACCAAGTTATTAATATTAATTGTGGTATAATACAAGTGTTTGTGTTCAGTGAAATAAGTATATGGAGATAATTATCTACCCACAGAAGTGTCATGGTACACTCTTTTCTAACATTAAGGAATTCCAACTTTAAGCATCATTGCCTGGAATAATGTGTGGAAAGAATAAGCAAGAGTTGCATGTATATCATCCTTCAGTCTAGAATCTTAAGCAATTTGATGGAATACAAGGAAGTAATAATTTTTCTGAGTGATAATTTTGTCTGATCGGTAATGAGAGTTAAGTTTGCCTTAGCATAAGGATCTGTTATGGTGAAGTGTTTTTCAGTAGGGTCAATTTTGCATTGGATAAGCAAAGCAGGTGTTTATTAATTAGTTACTGAAGCAATAAGGAAATAATAAAATAATGAGCAATGTTAGGGTCTTAATGGTTAGGGACCCTGTCTTTGCAGTAGGGATATTTTTTGAGAATGCACTCCACTAATTAAAGACGTAAGAAATTAAGTAAAAGAATGGAGCTGACAGACGTGCTTGAGTAATGAAAAGATAACAGTATACAAACAAATGTGGAGTAACTGTAATGATGATCTAATTTTGAACTATGTAACATTGGGTACTGGGTATATTGTGCAAGTCATGACACTGCAGCTGGGAATGAGAGCTTAACAGAAAGAACAATATTTTAGTGAGGCACAAGTCATATAATGTTGCATTATTAGATCTACAGATTATCAGAAAACTTCTATTTGTGCTGAGGAATTATGAGCTTAAAGTGGTAATACTGGAATGAAGAACAATATGTTTCCTGATTAATGAGAACTGTGATGTTAGAGTGATGTGAATATTTCTGACAGGTCATTTGTGATTTTGTGAGGATTTAATTTTCTGTTTGAATGAGAGTGTGGCGGTTATCGACTGCAAGAGTCGACCGCCTCATCTTTGAGAACGAACTTTTTTGAAAACTGTTGATCTCAGCGTGTTCCGAACTTTGTATTCGAGTGGATGTGTTTGTACCGACATGATCAAAATAAAGTTAATTCATTATAAACGAGTGAATACTTAATGTTGGGTTCGCTATTACCATACGAAACGTCTTGATTCCCACACTGGTGACCCCAATGCTCACGAACGCTTCTTACGATGCCAGAAATGTGTACTGGAACAATGCCATGGACAAACAATGTAGCAACCCTTGGTTGGATTTCTACGTCCATCGACTTCGCATCGCGCCGCATCTGGATGCAGTGTACAGGAAGTGTAATTAGTGTGTAAATTTCTGACTCTTGTATGAATTGTGCTTTTCGGTAACTTTTGTCACCTCCTCACACATCGGCAATGCGACCGAGGCGCACACGTCGTCCTTCGAAATCCTCTCAACACATCGGTAATTTCACTTCCGGACTGTGCAGTGCTCCTTTGCCCATTAATTTGGACAATTTTGACTTGCTTTTGTGTAATGAATTAACTCTGTGCAGTGCTTCGATACCAGACAATCATGCCAAACAATGGACTGCAACAAACAGGGATTATGTTGCAAATCCCAGTTTGCACGAACCCCGAACTACGGCTAAATCACATGCCTGGTCGAATTCACAGGTATAATTTCATCTAGGACATCCTACCGATCAATGACAATGCACCAATTACACCGATGACAATGCTGGCTGTTTCTCAGTGCAACACTGGACGTGCCACGCCTCCCTCTACGCAGCACCCGAGCCGAACCGACTCTGCTCAACCGCTACCGACAGCGACGTCATGGCTGCCACCTGCTGGCTCTCTGACCTCAATCCAGTCAAAACAAACAGGTGCGGCTGTGCGACATATGATCCCACTACGGCTACCACACCCGCATCTTGTCAACAACTCACCGACACTACGCACGCTTACCGCCTGGCCGTTCACTACTCGATTGTGCCCACAACTTATTCACCCACCCCAGAAGATGATTTCAGCCGTATCAATGCTTCATACAGCAGTGAACGTGTTCTCACTCCACCACCGTCGAGTACTGAGTTTCGTATTTGCATACACCATCTCTTCTACTCGAACTTTTACGTCAATACTGTGCCGCCAACCTTGTCTTGTACGCCAGGTTACCCTTTGATAGAGATAGATTCTGGTTTCAACCCCATCTTACTCAGTGATACACAGCAGACTGCTTCACGATATACATTTTTGCCTGAACAACTGCAACAGCTACATGAGCAAATTGTGACATACAACTTGTTGGTACAAGATCAGTTACACATGCTGCAGCTGACATCGACCGAGCACGACATGCAACAAGATGCTCCTGTCATTGTTCCGCCTCCGACTGCTGATGATCCTTTGCTGTTACTACCCGCTACAACTAATACCCTGATGATCACGCTACATTGATCTATGTCCAAGATGTCACAACTGTCATCATCACGCCACCTCAAGTGGAAATTCTACGTTACTGATGTGATACATGCACAACTTATTTATGCCACTGCCACCTTTCCTTGGTAGTTCCAGACACTTTGTTTCTGTACCACTGCATTCCAGTGCTGCTTGCTTTGCTGCCCTCCTCACTACCTCTGCAATGTACGACCAACACATCTGCCGTTTCTGCTTCGGCGAGTGAGCATCTTTCCGCTCCGACACACGATCGTGCAGCAGTTTCACGTGAGCAGCTTGCAGCCATACGACTCCACCACAGCACTGACAGTGACAGCACACACACAGCTCCAGTTTCATCGAACTGTGTCGCCTCTCTACCACGGACCAGTAGTTCATTCGCCGATTCTACTTCTTCACGTTCACATTACGTGTCATCGCCTTCCTGCTCCGAACATGGTTTCGCCGATCACATGCCTCCCACTACCTCTTGCCGTCACCATGGCTCATGCACAGGGCTAGCAGCCTCGCCCCCCTACCTTCGATCATGGCTGTTTTGCACATCAAAACACCGACACTGTCAACTCCGCTTGGAACATCCTGCCATCTACCGCTGTAACACACTCACCGTCCATGGACTCTGAGGTGATGCTTCCGTCTACACCAAAGTCATTCACCACCAAGGTCAGTCATGTGCAGCTTGCTGTTTTCTCCCCTGCTGTGACATCAAGCGCCTCTATAACTCCATCATTACCATGAGTGTTGCTCATCCAGCATCTCTGCAACCTGTTAAGCCACAAAATGCTTGCTCCTTTATTTCCTATGGCCAATAACAAACTGGCACCAGACATGTTGCACTTACCGCGGTGCTTGCCGGCAAATACATTGGCAATACATCGCAACGCATCTTTGATGTACTCCGCGTCTTTGATCAGATCAAAACCCCGCTGCGTCACACGGCCTCGGCATGACAATGTTCTCCCCACTGACACACTGCCGCCTTCTGCTTCCACTGTGCCATCAGCAGCATGGCACGGTCAACCTGTGGACACCTTCTGCGCCTCCTTCCCTCTGCTGGTCGTGCCTACCAAGACATCGAGAAACGGTCCAATCGCGCCTCGCACTAGCGCCTGCCACGACACGATTGGTCACGCGCACCAGTGCCATCAGCCGGCTGGGTGCACACATGCCTCTCATCATCCTTACCATGCTCTGCACTACCAGCAGGGGCTCTGTGGTGGTTATTGACTGCAAGAGTTGACCGCCTCATCTTTGAGAACGAACGTCTTTGAAAACTGTTGATCTCAGTGTGTTCCGAACTCTGTATTCGAGCAGATGTGTTTGTACCGACATGATCAAAATAAAGTTAATTCATTATAAATGAGCAAATACTTAATGTTGGGTTCGATATTACCATACGTAACATCTCAATCTCCACAAGAGTAATGCTCAGAGCTAAGTAGAGGAATGGGGTGATGATTAGGTACAACTTCCATCCCAGTAACTTTGATTTGAATGGTACTTTTGTTATGTGATGGTGATTCTATTCTTTTTTCATAAAATAATGATTAGTAAGTCTATGCTACTGCAAATCTTGAGCTTTTGCTATTTTGCAAATGGGAAAGAAACAAAAATCTTTCAAGTTTAACAAGTTTCAGACAGTTTTGTCTAAAGCCGTCGGCACACGGATCGTGCATCCGAACGTTGAGCGTTGAGTGTGCCGAGATTCTGACGTCATAGCGTTGAATTGCACGTTCGGGAGTCTTTCCGAACGTGCAGAGCAATATCTGGCATGCCAGATATTCTGAGCGTGCGTCTGAGCGTTGACCAATCAGATGGCACAACGCCACCTACGTCACATGCACGCCGTCTCCCTTCAGTACAGAGTTGTGAGGCGCCATATTGGCGTTCATTTCAAACCTATATGTATATATGCCGTTTCTGAGCACCAGCAAATTGAGAATCACTGAAAAACCCGTTGTTAGTTGTGTGATTCGTTCCAATAAAATTGTGAGGAACATCGTATTCGTGGCAAAAGAATTATTGTAACCTGTGTATTATGAGAGTAGGCTATTTGAAGGCAGCGACACACTGAAGATCCACCAAAAACGCATTGTTCTTGGTACAATTTGTTATAATTAAATTGCAATTAGTAACATAATTATCTACGATTAACGGTTTTAGGACGCGGTAATACAATATGATTAAGTACGTCAAGTGTGTTAGGGGTTTAGCGTAATGGTTAGCGTCTCTGTCTAAAAAGCTCGTTTTGTTGGGGCGGTGGTTCGCGTCTTAACACTACAAAAAATTTTTTCCCTAACATTCGCATTATTAGGTTCTGATACTTTATTATTAGTTTAATATAATTATACGCTATAATATTTGATGTTATGTAAATATAGGTTCACCTTTTTTTGAGGGGTGACTTTGTTCGATTGGCTTAATCTACAGGACAGCTTGCGCTACTTGTATAAAGTTATTTTGTTCCTTTTCCTTTTACGCTTCGTAATTCACATGTTGCAAGGATTCTGCTACTGGGTAGGAACAGTGATCAAGTAAGCCTGACACTGGAGTCTTACTAAAATGTGGGAATGATGAAATAATGTTTATCGTATGCAGAGAAGTATTCCAACTTGTACCTCGCTGTTTGTAATGGAACTGTTATAAGCCTGTGTCCTTATTGATTGGACATGATACTTTTCTTTTCGTGGACGATGGAGAAAATGTGCGTTTTAATAGGGCTAACGTGGGAATTTTACGCACGCCCGTTGAGTAAATAGTGGGATTTACGAACTACTAGAAACAAGTGCCGCTGGAGTGCGTTGCGATCGCGTATACCACGTTGCGGCCCACGTGCCGTATGCACAAGTCGCATCGTTCCTGAGTGTTCAGCAGCACGTTGAACTTGGCACGCTCAACGTTAACGTTCGACAGCACGGTCCGTGTGCCGACGGCTTAAGATTAATGTTTAGTAATGTAATGTGCACTTCATTGTAAAATTTTAACAGTCAACCCCTTTTGTACAATGGTCAATTTTAGTGCTCATTATTCTAATGTCATGAGAACTATGTAATGTATCTTTATATGATGAAATGATTATCATTTGCCATTAGCGTTGATCATATTGTTTCTTATACCTAAGTCAGAAGTAAAAGTAAGTGCACTAAAGTTGGGCATTTGGTCTAATTTTTTGATTTACTGTGGTGGAGGAGAATCATCTCCAAGGGAACTGATAGCAGTGCATTTCCTTACTAACTGCCACTTGGACCCATTGAAGGCATGGAAAACTTGGTGAGAAAGTGTGTAAAAGCTCATTAAAAGTGTGAAAGTGCTTGAGGAAAATACTAAACATTGTGCAAGTGAAATTTTCTATCTAATTTGCAGTGTAATTTAGTTTTTTGCAACCCATGACAATTTATTTTGTTGAGCAAGACTGCACTTATACAAAGTGGTATTCGTTTTAAAATGTAGTCTTTGTTTACCCAAAAAAGGACATCACTTACTATGAAGATGCGTAATTGCTCTTAAAAGTATAACTTGTGGATATTTTGTGCAACTGTACAATACACTGTATGTAAATATGTTGTGTGGGGATTTTCACATGGAAAGTTCATGTAAGTATAAATTTGAAAAAAACATATGTACGGTATTTTTTTATAAGATTTCTTATGTAATATTTTTTTGTGTGGATTTTTAGCCAAATTTTTGGCATCACTTGTGATCATTGAATTGCTGAGTTAGCTATTAGCAATATCTATCTGGTCCATCCAATGAGGAGATGATGTGAGGAAACAAGATCAATCAATCAATCAATCCATCTCTTTATTCATCCGTTAACAATAATCAATAATCATTGTGTGGGTGTAGTCAATTACAATATAGTTTCTTATTTTTAATTTGTTTCAAAAACTTGGATAATAAATACAAATATTTTATATCACTATATATATATATATATATATATATATATATATATATATATATATATATATATATATATATATATATATATATATCTATTACTTTTCCATATTCAGATATTCTTCAGTGCTATAAAAACTAGGTGTTAGTAAAAACTGTTTAAGATCTACCTTGAATTTACGAAATTCTTTGATTTTCTTTATTGTAGAAGGCAATGTACTAAAAATTATTTTGGGCTTGTAGTTTACACTTTTTCGGTAGAGTGCTCCTTTGTGGGTGTCTCTGTGAAAATCATCCCTGTTCCTTGTTTCATGGTTATGAACCTGATTATTTAATGTTGAAAATTCCCGGTGAGTTTTCAGAAAGCATACACATTCATAGATGTATAAGCTAGGAAGAATCATTATTTTAAATTCTTTGAATATTTCCTTGCATGATACTCTGCAGGGAACCCCTTTCATTATTCTAATAGCTGTTTTTTGAAGTTTGAAAGCTTGTGTTGCCGTACCTGTATTTCTCCAGAAGATCACCCCATATCTAAGCAAACTGTTCATGTAAGCATAATAGGCACACAGCAATGATTCAGTGTTGCAGCATTCCTGAAGCATTCTTAGCACATAGCAGCATTTCCTTAATTTTTTACTCAAAACTTCTAGATGCTTTTCCCATCTCAAGTGGTCATCCACCCATATACCGAGGAATTTTGTGCACAGAGTTTGTGCAATAACATAGTTCCCTAACTCAGCTTTTACTCTTATTCTAGCTTTACTTTTAATATTACTGAAATTCATCAATACCGTTTTATCCTTATTTATGATCAAAGCATTATCACTAAACCACTTTCCTGTCTCATTTATTGTCTTAGAGACACTCTGCTGTAGATCATCCTCAGTGTATACTTTTATAAAAATGCTAGTGTCATCAGTGAACATCACCATCTCTGCAACTGTCAGATGGTTTGGCAAATCATTTATGTACACCAAGAACAACAAAGGGCCTAACACGGAACCCTGGGGCACTCCATAGCTAGCTTTTTTTAAATCTGAAAGATACTCTTTGCCTTCATGACATATTTGTACTCTCTGTTGTCTGTCAGAGATATAAGACTTGAACTATTTGAAGGCAAGTCCCCAGACATAACATTCTAGTTTTGTAAGTCATGGCTGATTAAATCAAATGCTTTAGATAAATCTAAGAATATTCCACAGCTTAATTCGTTCTTGTCCAAGGCATTTAGAACCATTTTCATGAATTGGAAGATTGCCGTTTCTGTGGATCTGTTCTTTCTAAACCCATTTTGATCATTAGTCAGTATTTTATTTTTATTCAGGAAGTCCTAGCCTTTCACACATTACTCTTTCAATTACTTTAGAGAAACCTGACAATAATGACACTGGCATATAATTATTTGTCAGCTGTACTATCCTTTTTCTGAAGTGGCTTTATTATGGAGAGTTTTAGTTTTGATGGGAAAACCCCAGTCCTGAAAGAAGTATTAATAATGTCAGGTAGGTGAGTACCTATACTGGTAGAACTATGTTTCATTACCTTGTCTGGAATTCCATCAATACCACAAGACATTTTAATAATTTTTGTGCTTAGTTGTATGTAAGTAATTGATTTTCTATATCTTTTGTTATAGGATGAAATCAGTAATAGTTTTGTAACATAAATTCTATTCTTGATGTATAAAAAAATATAAATTATGTACTAATTATAAACATTTGCAGGAACAAACAAGTATATTCTTAAAGGGCCTATTTGGCTCTATTCAAAAACATGTTAGCAAAGCCAGCCCTTAATTGATTCCAAAGTGATTAACAGTTTTGTGAAAAGTATTGTTTGCATAATGATATATGTTAATTTCATCATTTAAACAAATAATTCAGCCTAAACACTGTAGTAGCAGAAACTGTTAAAAGGAATGAATTTTTCAATGTATTCAGTTAATCTAATGAGTTAAGTTTTAATTGTAATTTATGCAAATTCAACTTCAAACAATGTGGAGTTTCAGTACCCATTATTGTGAGGATATATATGGGCCCAATTCTTGGTCCTGAAACATTCAGTCTGTGGCTGAGTTTTACACGAGAAACCTGTGTTGGTTAGAACAACAAAAATGCATCAAATTAACTCTGAAATAAGTGTTACACAATTTGGCCATGTGTTAAAACACTGACAGTGTCTGCTCCATATGTACCTTTCTATTCTTCAAGAACTGTGAACTTTGTGCTTAGATTTTTACTTCTCGTAGATGTACAACAATAAACTACTGAAGCAGTATGTGGATGTTCACCTGAAAACTATTAATGAGGCTTATCAAAAGTTAAACAATAGTGCACTGGCCATATTAAATGTGTATATGTGGGGGTTGTGAAAAGTGAAAGTAAATAACTGTGAAATGCAAATGTGCACCTGTCGAATACGTCATTTACAGTAGACAGTACTGCACTTCCACTCACTATTTTTTCAGACAGTACGTTGACACCAAGGACAATCAATGAAGAATTACAGCAGGTGAACCACTACTTATTCTTTCCCATTTTTCCAGATTTTGATATGTTGATTACATAATTTTTGTCATAATCTGCCTTGCAGTTCTTGAAGGCAGATATACAGCTGCGGAAACAGTTAACCACTCATAATTATCACTGGCATTATTGTATATGAATGTGTCATTGTATTCATTGACTGGGCAACCAACTCTGTCTTTTTTTCACCCCAAAATGATAAAGTGTGGTGTGCAAGCAGTTCTTTCATGAAATATGACTGATCAACATTATAAACAGCAGTTGTGGGAATAACAGGAAGTTTCATCTTTACATCAGCTATGAATTTCTCTATAGCATTGTCTATCACTGGCAACTGAACTACATGTTTACGTTATGTAAACTGGGTAATTTTGTGACTTCCTATTCTGTACGATTTCTTGAACCTGATTAGCCAGGTCGACAAAGCCTGGAAATTAACAATGTTCATGTCAGTAGCAATTTGGAGGTCCTAGTCTCTTAGATCTACATTGGTAATGGTGCATATCCTCTCATGAGCAATTCTAAATCTTTTCAACTGTTTTTCATTCAGATGGTTTTGGGTTTCCATTTGATGCATACTTCTTACTTCATGTAACTCATTCTTTCATCTGTACGGCTCAGGCTCCAATTTTATGAAACAAAAACAACTTTGCACACTGTGTTCATTTAACCAATATTTCACTGCCTTTTCTTTGTCACTGAAAGCTGTTGCAATACCGATACATGTTTTGTTTAGGTTTGGAAGGTATTCTTCTTCAGAACTGCTACTGGCACAACAGACATTGTCTAAACCACAATTCATGGAATCATCACAGTTATTTTTTATTTCTTCTAATGTATCCACAATTTCAAATGAAATGTAGATATTATTCAAATGAATGTCAAAGGAATCTAATAACAAATGACATGTATGTTTGTCCTTAGTGGTAGTGATTTTGGCTGGGAACCACAGTCTTCATATTTCATCTTTGCTAAATTGTGAACTATTAGCAGGCATGCCTTATGAAAGCACAATAAATATTAATTCAGCTTTATCTGTATTGTCAATTCTTACCACTACATGCAAAAAGCAACTGATAATTTGTAATAGATGTTGGAAGGCTAATTTTAGGAAATTGTGTGTGTGTGTGTGTGTGTGTGTGTGTGTGTGTGTGTGTGTGTGTGTGTGTGTGTGCATGCACATGTGCCTAGCTGTGCATGTGCATCTGCCACTGAAGCTGGCTGTTCGTCTTCCTGAGAAGAGGTTAGAACTGAGACAAACCTTCAGTTTGAGAAAGAAATCAAAAAACATAATTCCAGCTTATTACATCAACATAAACAGCCATTGGTTAAGAATTTTCAACTGTCAACAGATATTTTAACTCCACCCAATTTTAACTCAGTCAATGTGAAATGTCAGCTATCTTTATTGCATCAAAATATTCGAGGACTGAGAAATAAAATTAATGAATTAACTATCTGCATAGATGAATTAGAGTCTTCAAATCCAGCTGACATAATCTGCCTCTCGGAACAACATGTGACCACTGGTATAGAATTTTTAAGTGTTACAGGGTTTAGGTTAGCATCTCACTTTTGTAGATCAGAAATGGAGAAAGGAGGAGTTGCCACATTCATCAGGAACTGTCATAAATTTAATAACATAGACATTCATAAATTTTGCCTAGAACAGCATATGGAAGCATGTGCAACAGAATTAGATTTTCACAAAAAATCTTTCATAATATTAAGTGTATATCGAGCACCTGCAGGTAACTTTAATCTGTTTGTAAACCACCTTGAAGCTGTACTGGCACATTTAACAACCAAAAACAAAGAAATAGTGGTTGCTGGTGATTTCAATGTAGATTTCCTTAAAGACTCTCCCAATAAGAACTTATTTGAATTAGTAACACTATCATTCAACTTAATTCCCACAGTAAAGTTCCCCACTAGGATAGCCACTTGCTCACAAACAGCCATTGATAATATCTTTATAGAAAAGTCCAATGAACAAAATTATATTACAAAACAAATAGTCAATGGCCTCTCAGACCATGACATGCAGTTCCTTCTTTTAAATGTTAATACTGAACAGGATATAAAATCTGTTAAATCTGAGCTCAAGAGGGTAATCAGTAAGCCAAAAATTGATTATTTTAGGACACTCCTCAGAGACATTCACTGGACTGATGTTTACAGTGCTCATGGCATGAATGAAAAATATAACATTTTTGCTAATAAAGTGCTTACCTTATTTGAACACTGCTTTCCCTCAAAACTTACCAAGGTTAGAGCAAAGTCTACAAAGAAGCCATGGATTACTTGAGGAATAGGGGTATCTTGTAAAACAAAAAGAAAACTGTATCTGTCAATCCAAAACATTTCCAATGTTGATGCTATAGCACATTACAAGAAATACTGCAAAATATTAAAGACTGTAATACGGATGTCAAAGCAAATATATTACAAGGAAAAGATAGTCATATCAGATAACAAAATAAAGACAATATGGGATATAGTGAAGGAGGAGACCGGTAGAACCAGACATGAAGAGGAACAAATAGCATTAAGAGTAAATGATACATTGGTGACAGATGTGTATAGTGTTGCAGAACTTTTTAACAAACATTTTATAACTGTTACTGAAAAGATGGGGTTGTCAGGTTCGGTAGATGCTGCTATGGATTACCTTAGACCAGACATTTCAAGTAACTTCCATAATATGAATTTTACCCTCACTACCCCAACAGAAATAATGTCCATCATAAAATCTTTAAAATCAAAAACATCTAGTGGGTATGATGAAATATCAACAAAGTTAATTAAAGAATGTGATTCTGAGCTAAGTAACATATTAAGCTATCTGTGTAACCAGTCGTTTATCAGTGGAATATTTCCTGAATGGCTGAAATATGCTGAAGTTAATCCACTGTTTAAGAAGGAAGATAAAGAAATAGCATCAAATGTCCGTCCAATTTCACTGTTGCCAGCATTCTCAAAAATTTTCGAAAAAGTAATGTACAGTCGTCTTTATAACCATCTTATCTCAAATAACATACTGTCAAAGTCACAGTTTGGATTTCTAAAAGTTTCTGATATTGAGAAGGCTATCTTCACTTACAGTGAAAATGTGCTTAATTCATTAGACAAAAAATTGCAGGCAACTGGTATATTTTGTGATCTGTCAAAGGCATTTGACTGTGTAAATCACAATATCCTTTTAAGTAAACTAGAATATTATAGTGTAACAGGAAATGCTGCAAAATGGTTCAAATCTTATATCTCTGGCAGGAAACAAAGGGTGTTATTAGGAAAGAGACATGTATCAAGCTATCAGGCATCATCCAACAGGGAACTAATTACATGTGGGGTCCCACAAGGCTCCATTTTAGGGCCCTTACTTTTCCTTGTGTATATCAATGACCTTTCATCAGTAACATTACCAGATGCCAAGTCATTTTTTTTGGGGTAATTCATCAAGCCAAGCTAAAGTTTTCCGGGCACAAAAACGTGCAGTAAGAATTATATGTGGTGTGAACTCAAGAACATCCTGCAGAAGCCTGTTTAGGGAACTAGGGATACTAACTACAGCTTCCCAATATATTTATTCCTTAATGAAATTTGTCATTAAAAATATATCACTTTTTCAAACCAACAGCTCAATTCATGGAATCAATTCTAGAAATAAGAATAATCTTCACAAGGATTTAAAGTCACTTAGTCTTGTACAAAAAGGTGTGCATTATTCAGGAACACCCATTTTCAATAACTTGCCAGCAGCCATAAATAGCTTAACAACCAATGAAATTCAGTTTAAGAGAAGCCTAAAGGATTTATTGGTGGCCAACTCCTTCTACTCCATTGATGAATTTCTTAGTAACACCAACTGATTTGTATATAAGTACAACATAACTTCTGCACAATTTCAGTGCAGTAATGTGTTCACTGAAAATTTGTGTGTGTGTGTGTGTGTGTGTGTGTGTGTGTGTGTGTGTGTGTGTGTGTGTGTGATTGTGTGTAAGTATAATCTAACTTCTGCACCATTTCAGTGCAGTAATGTGTTCATTGTAAATAAGTATTACAGTAGTTGTATTACATGTTTATTACCTTATAAATAAATAAAAAACTTTTTTATTTTAAATTCAGTGCATTAGTATTTGTAAAATGACTCTTAGTGTTCATTAAAAAATGACTATCATTCCACTTGGGACCTGTGGAATGGTACATTAGCTTATTTGTTTTAGTTGTAAATATTTGTCATGTATTGTTGTTTTTCTGACATGTTCCACATCCTGGAGAACCTCCTCACTACGGATCAATTGGAATGAAAGTAAATCTAATCTAATCTAAAATCTAATCTGAAGGGTGCATACTTACTAAATATGCTGCTCTTCTAGAATATTCCCTATTTTCTCTATCAACCCTATCTGGTTCTGAATGCAGACTGGTACTCGGGTACTGGTCAAAGAGGTGTTTTGTTGTCTACTTCCTTTGTTGATGGATTACATTTCCTGAGGATTCTTCCATTGAATCTCAGTCTGGCATCTGCCTTTGCACAATTAGTTTTATTTGGTATTTCCACTTCAAATTGCTCTGTACACACACTCCTGGATATTTTATGGAAATAACTGCTTCCAGTTATTTTCTGTAATTGCATAATCTTACAATAAATGGTCTTTCTGTCCATGTATTCACAATACATGGCGGATGTACTGATAACAATAGATGCTTAGCTCAGGGGCTAAGCTGAAGAGCGAAATACAAATTTTCAAATGTGACACTCCACATGAGGGAGCAGAATCAGTGAGCTAATGAAAATAACAGCAGGAACCTCTGTTTGTACAACCTCCACAATGTGACAAAGAAACCATACACCCATTACAGGTGTACAAACCAGACATAAAACATTGAATATAATAATAACCACATGAAGAAACAAGAGCTGGGGAGCAAGGTGGGACAAGATGTCTGGTGATGTAAATACTTACTCATTCCAGAGTAAAGAAAGGCAGGAGGCTGGCCTTGACAATTTATCAAAGTGCAGAAGGGTGTCTACTCCCATTGCTTACAAATAACTGCATTTCCTACATCCTGAATATTATACACACATTCAGCAGAATGAAGATGTGAACAGCTGCAAAGTGAGGTGAAGTGCACCCTAACTAACATATTAGAAACAGTGCCAGTTCTGTTAATGGGATGCTATACCATGGGAGGAACCAAAGATGCAGCTTAGCAACACTTGATGTGCTAGTAGTCACAGAATCATATACAATAGAACAAGTTAAATAGGTTAACAAGATTAAATTCCCAAATTTGGGCTCACTGCTTACACAATGACAGCAAGGATGACAGAGTACATGATGAATCATAACAGGAAAACAGAAACTGAAGGACTGCTACAACCTGCTGGAAAACACCATGGCTGTGTCAACTTCTGAAAGTTACCAGGTCATGGAGGATTAGTTTTCATTTTGTGACTGAACATCATCGACAGCTCAAAAAAATTAGAGATTATCATGCCTAATCTCATGATCGCAGGGCATAAGGGTGCTTAGAACAGGTCATAGCTAGAGGGTGCGAGGGTAGAAGATTTCTTTGCTTCATTGTGCACTTTAGGGTGTGAGGATTGACTTGCAATGGTTCCATGAAACCACAGATGGGAATAGCACTGGTTTTCCACAATAATGCTTCATTATATTGAAGTGCATGATTACAAATTGGTCTGACAACTGTATTTCAGTGTTTACTGGGGATGTCAGACATGTAATTTGGTATGGCCCTTCATAGGGTGGGGAGAAGTTATTTGTTTTCCCTTTTATGATCATTGTGTTCCATAACAAGACCCGATCACATGGTGGATACTTGAGCAGCACTGCTGCTTTACTATCTCTCTGAACTTGTCTCATGACACTTTTGTAAATGCATTTGGAAACTGCTTCCCCAAGAAAATAGTTAAATATACTTGTAAGAAACCATGTAACAAACCATGGCTTACTAAGGGTATAAAAATATCTTGTAACCGGAAAAGGGAAATGTATCTGACAGCAAGAAAGAGTAGTGACCCAGAAACTATCAAACATTATAAAAACTACTGTGCTATATTAAGAAAAGTTATTAAAAAATACAGAAGTATGTGTATCATGTCTCAAATCAGCAACTCTGATAATAAAATTAAAACAATTTGGAATATTATTAAAAGAGAAACAGGTCAACCAAGAGCACAGGAAGACAGTATTACCATCAAATTGAATGAAAACTTTATGAACAAAAAGTCAGAAGTTGAAAACTTTTGTAAATGCATTTGAAAACTGCTTCCCCAAGAAAATAGTTAAATATACTCGTAAGAAATAAATATACTCATAAGAAACCATGAGTGGAACAGTGCACAAATGGTTTAATTCGTAACTAACTGGAAGAGTGCAGAAAGTTGAAGTAAGCAGTTCTCATAATATGCAAAGATCAGCACATTCCTCAAACTGGGGAACTATCAAGAATGGGGTTCCACAAGGGTCAGTCTTGGGTCCTTCATTGTTCTTAATATATATTAATGACTTGCCATTCTATATTCATGAAGAGGCAAAGTTAGTTCTCTTTGCTGATGATACAAGTATAGTAATCACACCTGACAAACAAGAATCAACTGATGAAATTGTCAATACTGTCTTTCAGAAAATTACTAAGTGGTTCCTTGTAAACAGACTCTCACTGAATTTTGATAAGACGCAGTACATACAGTTCCGTACAGTGAATGGTATGATGCCATTAATAAATATAGACCTTAATCAGAAGCATATAGCTAAGGTAGAATATTCCAAATTTTTAGGTGTGTCCATTGATGAGAGATTTAACTGGAAGAAACACATTGATGATATGCTGAAACGTTTGAGTTCAGCTACTTATACAATAAAGGTCATTGCAAATTTTTGTGATAAACATCTTAGTAAATTAGCTTACTACGCCTATTTTCACTCGTTGCTTTCATATGGCATCATATTTTGGGGTAATTCATCACTGAGGAATAAAGTATTTATTGAACAAAAGCGTGTAATCAGAATAATAGCTGGAGTCCACCCAAGATCATCCTGCAGACATTTATTTAAGGATCTAGGGATATTCACAGTAGCTTCTCAGTATATATACTCTCTTATGAAATTTGTTATTAACAACCAAACCCAATTCATAAGTAATAGCAGTGTGCATAACTACAACACTAGGAGAAAGGATGATCTTCACTATTCAAGATTAAATCTAACTTTGGCACAGAAAGGGGTGAATTATACTGCCACTAAAGTCTTTGGTCACTTACCAAATAGTATCAAAAGTCTGACAGATAACAAGTATTTAAGAAGAAATTAAAAGAACTTCTGAATGACAACTCCTTCTACTCCATAGAGGAATTTTTAGATATAAATTAAGAAAAAAAGAAAAAAACCAAACAAAAGAATTATAAAAAAATTTAAAAAATATAAAAAAAAAACAAAAAATAAAGAAGTTGTTATATTAACTTAATTATGTTGTTAAATTAACTTAATTATGTCATGTATTGGAAAATTTGACTCGTTCCACATCATTACGAAATATCGTATTCATGATCCATGGAACTAGTATTAATCTAATCTAATCTAATATAATCTACAGTTACTTTTGAGTTACCCTGCTGTACTTTTCATCAACACATTTTAAGTCATTGGGCTAAACTCTTCATTTCCCCCAAATCAACACCCAGAAAGAATTTAACTCAAAGAGAGAGCTTACGGTGTCCATATCTTACTTTTCACGATGCATCCCCACTAAATCATGAATTGTACTGTTATAAGTGGACAAAATGTATGGCAAATACATATCCCAATCATTGTATGTCTTGTTCACATAATAAAATAACATTTTTACAATCATTTCATGAACTCATTACATTCTGTCATTAACTTTAGTGTGAAAGGGCATTAGTTCTGCACTTATTAATTTTTAAAATTATACATACTTGTACATATAAAACAGTAGTATATGAGATTTTCCATTAATCATACAGTATGTTTTTATAGAAGTACAAGGAGTAAATATTTAAGATGCCTAGTCTTTTGAAGCAGTTTCTTCATGTTTTTCTTCTTAATATGATTCTGACAGATTTCTTTTTTTTAAATGTGAACACCCATGATAATAGCATCAGGACTTACAAAAGGCAACACTAAGAGTGTGACTGAGGCTACTGCCACTGTCTCTGCTGTCGTTTTGGTAACTGGAACCAATACAAAATCGCATGGAAAATGCTCAACAATGGACAAAATATACTTGTTTACCTGCAGAATGGGTCCCATAATGTTGAACACAACAATCTCAAATTACTCAAAGGCTTCAGGCAAGGTTTGCAACAGGAATTGTGGCCTGATCTACAAAACTTTCACGATGACAGAACCATTCAATATGTTCTTCAAATGTTTGTGAAAAGACAATGATACTGTCTAAGTAAGACAGACATATGGTTTGTTTCACACCCCTTAAGAATAACTCTGCAAACTACTAAAATGCAGTGGGTGCTTTCCTCAAAGCAAATGGCATTCTAAGAAATTCATACAAATCTGAGAGCCCTAAAAATTCTGTTATATGACTGTCTTGAGGCACAACAGGAAATTAAGGATATTCTCATTTCATACACTTTATACACTGCTTGATATAGCACATAAGTGATAGTTTTCTTACCATTAACAGGGTTTCTGGGCAAAATTATTATAGAAGGGTCCCAGGGGCTAGATGATGGCTGAATGATTCTGGAGTCTAAGTACTGTTGAATACTTTCTTCCACCACTGATAGGAGGTGATAGGGCACTTGATACCATTTTTGCACTGTCAGACCAGCATTCCCAGTGAAAATTTCGTGGTATGTCCTGTGTTTGGCAAGTATTACCTCTCCTCAGAAAGTCATGCAGATTCCTCCAGCATCACATACAAATATAAGAGGGTTGAATGAAAAGTAATGCCTCCACTTTCATTAATTGGGTTTGGATGGGAATATTTTAATAAATCAAATTCAGAAATAATTCTTAGAATGTGATCTTTAATTACCAATATTCACTTTTCCACACAATCACCAGCCAATTGGATACATTTCTGCCAACGATGAACAAGTTTTCTGAAGCTGTCATGGAAGAAGTCGACACTCTGTTTCTGCAACCACAGTCTCACAGTTCTCTCAATGTCTTCATCAGAAGCATAACGGTGTACCCCAGATCTTCTTTTATTATCAGGAACAGATGGAAGTCAGACAGTGCAAAATCTGGACTGTACCAAGTGTGTACGGTGGTGAGATTCAGTCTCTGAAGTTCTGCTGTGGTGGCATGTGAAGTGTGTGGTTTGCCAAGCAAAGCAATAATGTGACCCAGACGTTCTTGTGAAATGCCAATAGTGCTGACAATTTCTGAGTGATACGATGATTGTCCTGAATCAATGAGTCAACATTTTGCTTGTGAAACTCAGTGGTTGCTGTCACAGGATGTCCAACTCTTTGTTTGTCATGCAGGTCAGATGTTCCCACCTCAACATCTTTAACTTACTTACACAATGACACACAGTGACTGCACATTGCTTAAATCGCATTGACCAACCATCTATGGAGGGTTCCATACTTTACACTGTAACAACACAACCATTCAGTGCCAAGGCTTCCTGCCAACTGGAGCTGTAGAGAAGAGGCTACAGAACAAGCAAGTACCTGCTTCATACCAATTCTGCCAACTGTTGAAGAAGGTGGAGCCATTACTTTTCAGTCAACCCTCGTAGAAGTCTTTGATTTGATACCGATAAATGTGACATTTTTTCTTGCATGCAATTTTTATGATGTTACGTGACTATATAAACTTCCCCATGGGTAATGACTTCTGCTTCCTATTCTTTTGAAATTTTTTAAAGGTCTTCATATTCACCATTGACTGTAGAGATTGTTTATGTCATAATTGCAATTTTAGCATTAAGGCTGGTGGTACTGGAAATAATTTTGGTTCAACACATTTCAAACTTCCTTTTCCTTTGAGATATATGCATTAATCATCAGAACTGAGCCTTTTCACTGTAAAAAATACAGCAGCATTGAAAGGGCATGAAGGTCTGAACATCATAAAATAAAGTAAATTATGTGAAATATTGCCAGTGTTCACATTCTTACATAAACTGCAGTAAATTGATTTTATTACACACTGTTTACAGTGAAAAGGCTCTGTTCTGATGATTATATGTACATATGTCAGAAGATTTTAAAGTCTGACATGTGTTGAAGCACAGTCTTTTACTGTGCCATTTCATAATGGCCTTAAGCTAAAACTGCAATTGTGAAATAAACAAGCTCTACAGTCAATGGCAAATATGATATTCTACAAAAAATTCAAAATTACTGTGAAACATGTAATGGAGCTGTTTTTTTTTCTTTCCCCTCATAATGTAATAACTTCAAGTTGAACAAATATATTTCAAGGAAGACACAATACATGAAAGTCACAGATCAAGTAAACAGAGGAAGGGGTGTGTACACTTTAACAGTCAAATCATAACTGAGTCCAAGTCCAGCAGCCACTGGCTGGCTGGCCACTTAGGTGGCGCTGCTGCTGCATGGCTGGCAGACAGTGCCGCATGTAGAGGATGCGCCTAACTGTGTGGCAGCACTTTGAAAGATTGGCGAGTCACAACACTTTTCCCCCCTTTGAATTTTTTGCACAGGCCTTGATGGAGGTGGCCTATAGGTTGCTAATGTCCATAGGTGTTGTTTGACTGGCCGTAAAGTCTCCAGGAGGAGGAGGCTTCCCCGTATGGACAGAAATGTCCCCGATGATAATGGGTCGATAAGACAGGAGACATGAGGGTCGAATCTGCTGGGGCCCCATGCACCAATCAGCCCATTGTGGCAAGTCCGGTTGTTATAACAGGAGACATGGGCGATGCGTCCGCATCCGTAGGAGAAGGAGGCGAGTAGAGTTTCTCTGACAGATGATGTTCATCTGGTTCCTGCATGGGCACGTCTCCTGGTGGCGTCAGTTCTTGTGCTGTCTGCAATACGATGGTGAGAGGACTGTGTTGTGAGTAATGAGAGATTCCAGTATCCCGAGTGTCAGGTAGAGCCGCAGGTGGTGTAGCGGCATCCGGAACAGGCATTGCCAGCACACAAGGACGAAGCTGGTCTGAATGATGCATTGCAACACCCGTGCCCGTCTGGATTTCATACAGGCACTGGCCACGGTGACGTAAGATGTGGCCAGGACTCCATTTTGGCCACCTGCCATATCCCCGTACTCGTGCAAGGTCGTCAGCAGTGAACCGGCCAAGCGAAGGCACCCGCAGCCATGAGGTGGAAGGCCGCAGAAGATGAAGTAGCTTGCGGGGCTGTTGGCCAAGTAAGAGCTCAGCCGGGCTGTGATCGCCCATGGGGGTGAAATCGTAAGAAGCCAGAAATTGAAGAAGCGCATCATCAGCAGAAGAAGTCAGGATTCCTCATCTGAGCCCTAAATGTGCGGACCAGTCATCCAGCCTCACCGTTTGACTGTGGATGGAACAAAGGGGCTGTGACATGCATAACGCCATGACTAGCACAAAAATCCGCAAAATCAGAAGAGGCAAATTGTGGACCATTATCAGTAACAAGAGTAGAGGGAAGGCCTTCCAAAGAGAAAATGTGAGCTAGAGCATTGGTGGTTGCCGCGGTGGTAGGCGACATGCAATGGACAATGAAGGGAAAGTTAGAGTAGGCATCAATAAGGAGAAGCCAATAACTACCTAAAAAAGGTCCCGCAAAGTCAGCATGAATACGCTCCTAGGGCTTCTCAGGTGAAGGTCACAGTGACAAAGATGCCTTCGGGGCGGCGTCCTGTGATGCACAAGGGCCGCAGGCAGCGACCATGTGTGCAATTTCAGAGTTGATGCCGGGCCAGTACACATGACGGCGTGCCAGAGATTTTGTGTGAGAGACACCCCAGTGCCATTGGTGAAGGAGGTGTAAGACCAAAGCATGCAAAGACGCAGGTACAACAACACGCGGATAAGCATTGTTGGTAGAAAGGAGGATAACACCATCCCTATCCGTGAGGCGGTAACGCAATGCATAGTAGTTCCACAACAGATCAGAAGTCTTAGCAGATGAATGATCTGTCCAACCCTTCTGAATACAGCGTAAAACCCAGTAGGGGGTAGGGTCAGAACCGGTAGCAGTTGCCAGCCGGTCCTAGGTGATGGGGAACCTGTCCACAACCCACTGCTCGGCAACATCCAGGTAGAAACACAACAGTTTGTCCCTATCGAATGCCAGATCAGGACCCATGGGAAGGTGAGACAGTGCATCAGCATTTGCAAGTTGAGCCGTCAGCCAGAAATGAATCTCATAATTGAAACGAGACAAGTAAAGAGCCCAATGCTGGAGGTGGAGTGCAGACTTGTCGGGAAGTGACGTTGATGGATGAAACAAGGAAACAAGTGGTTTGTGATCCGTAACAAGATGAAATTTGGATCCATAGAGAAAAACACCAAACTTATGAAGAGCATAAATAATAGCCAAAGCTTCTTTTTCAATTTGAGAATACTTTTCTTGGGCATCCGTGAGCGTTTTGGAGGCATAAGCAATGGGTTGTTCAGAACCGTCAGATAAACAGTGCACAAGGACTGCACCGACCCCGTATTGAGAGGCATCCATGGCAAGAACAAGATGTTGGCCAGGTTGATAAGTAGCCAGGCACAGGGCCTGTTTCAGCATAGTCTTCAATTTCTGGAAAGCTGCATCCCATGACGCGGACCAGTGAAAAGGCACATTTTTATGCAACAGGTGATGCAATGGCTGAGCCACCAAAGCTGCAGACGATAAAAACCTGTGATAGTATGCCATTTTCCCCCAGAAGGCCTGCAGTTCCTTAACAGATGTAGGGTGAGGAAGGGCACTGATTGCAGCGACAGTTTGCTGAAGTGGACGAATACCATCCCGGGAGAATTGAAACCCCAAGTACGTGATAGATGCCTGAAAAAATTTGGATTTCTGAAGATTACACTTAAGACTGGCAGACATGAAAAAGTGTGCAGAGATTTTGAAGATGTTCGTCAGTGGTGGAGCCAGTGGCAACAATGTTGTCCTGGTAATTTATACACCCAGGGACAGTGAGCTATAATCGTTCCAAGAATTGCTGAAAGAGAGCAGGGGCGCTGACAAACCCGAATGGCAATCGTTTGTATTGATAGAGGCCAAAGGGCATGTTAAGGACCAGAAACTGCTAGGAAACAGCATTGAGAGGAAGTTGATGATAAGCTTCTGACAGGTCAAGTTTAGAAAAATACTGGCCTCCAGCAACTTTAGTGAACAATTCTTCAGGTGAAGGCATAGGGTGAGTGTCGATAAGGCATTGAGCATTTACAGTGACTTTGAAATCGCCACAGAGACGAATATCACCATTTGGCTTAGCAACGACTATGACAGGAGAGGACCACTCATTGGAAGTGACAGGAAGCAAGACCCCTGAAGTAGTCAGACGATATAGCTCCCGTTTGACCTGATCACAAAGGGCCACAGGAATGGACCGAACCCATTGGCCATTAGGCTGAGCAGTGGGTTTGAGTGTGACATGAACTTCAAAGTCGTTTGCACGGCCTAAACCAGAAGAAAAAAGGGACAAAAATGTCGTCAACAAGGAATCCAATTGAGCATAAGGAATAGCATCAGAGATGATATTGAGAGAGTCATCTATGGAGAACTCAAAAACACGAAAGGCATCAAAACCAAAAAGATTCTCTGCATTACTGTGGTCAACCACAAATATGGGAACAATGTGAATGACAGATTTGTAAGATACCTCAGCATCAAATTGTCCCAAGAGAGAAATCTTCTGTTTATTGTAAGTTTGTAATTGCCTAGTGACAGGTGACAGGATTGGAGAACCCAACTGAAGATACGTCTGAGAATTGATGATAGCGGCAGCAGAACCAGTATCCACCTGCATGCGAACATCCCGACCAAGGATTTGGACAGTGAGAAATAACTAAATTTTTTATGTTTGCTGGAAAATTATTGAAGATGAGTGTTCCTGACTAGTGGACCCCTTTTAGAACTAAAGTAAGTGCTTTTAAGTCCTTGTGCAAATCATTTTTGTTCCTGGTATTGTTTGTATGAACTGAACTGTTTGTTGGA
The DNA here is from genome assembly GCF_023864275.1 of Schistocerca cancellata. Taxonomy (NCBI): domain Eukaryota; kingdom Metazoa; phylum Arthropoda; class Insecta; order Orthoptera; family Acrididae; genus Schistocerca; species Schistocerca cancellata. The sequence goes on from NC_064626.1 coordinate 598,070,356, forward strand.
AAAAGAGATATGTTATTTAGGACAAATTTCATTAAGGAGGAAATATACTGAGAGGCAGTAGTTAGTAAACCCAGTTCTTTGAAGAGGTTTCTACAGGATGTCCATGAATTTACTCCACAAATAATACATATTACACGCTTTTGGACTCTGAAAACTTTTGTTTGACTTGAAGAGTTACCCCAAAATATTACACCATATGAAATTATGGAATGAAAGTAGGCAAAGTACGCAAGCTTTTTCATTTTTATGTCACCTGTGTCTGCTAACACTCGAATTGCAAATATAGATTTGTTAAGGTGTTTCTGCAGTTCTGTGGTGTGGTCCTCCCAACTGAATTTATTATCAAGTTGTAATCCCAGGAATTTAAGACTGTCAACCTCATCTATCTGCTCTTCTTCATACTTTATGCATATGCTGGGTGGAAATCTCTTGCAGGTTCTGAATTGCATACAGAGAGTCTTTTCGAAGTTTAATGTCAGTGAGTTGGCTTTAAACCATTTATTAATATCCATGAAAATATCATTAGCAGATCTTTCTAGAGCTACACTCGACATACTATTTATTGCAATACTTGTGTCATCTGCAAACAAAACGAACTCTGTTTCTGGAGGTGTCACTGATGAGAGATCATTAATGTACACAAGAAAAAGCAATGGCCCTAAGATGGATCCTTGTGGGACACCACATGTAATTTCTTCCCGTTCTGATGATGACTGATGACTTAATTCACTAGCCCCTTGCACTGACACCCTTTGTTTCCTGTTAGCGAGGTATGACTTGAACGATTTTGCAACACTGCCCATGACACCATAGAATTCTAACATATTTAAAAGGATGTTGTGGTTCACCCAATCGAATGCCTTTGACAAATCACAGAAAATACCTGCTGCTTGTAACTTGTTATTTAATGAATTAAGTACATTTTCACTGTAGGTGTAAATAGCCTTCTCGATATCAGAACCCTTCAGAAATCCAAACTGTCTTCTTGATAATATGTTATTTGTGGTCAGATGGCTGAGAAGCTGCCTGTACATAACTTTTTCTAAAATTTTTGAGAATTCTGGCAAAAGTGAAATCGGTCTGTAGTTTGATGGTATCTCTTTATTCCCTTTCTTGAATAAAGGCTTAACATCTGAATATTTTAGTCAGTCAGGAAATGTCCCAGTTGAAATTGACTGGTTACACAAGTAACTCAGAATTATACTAAACTCACAAGAACATGCCTTAATTAACTTTGTTGATATTTCATTGTAACCACTAGAATTCTTTGTTTTAAAGATTTTATTATGGAAGTTATTTCTTGTGGTTCATGTTATGGGTTCCTGTTGTCATGTCCTAGTTCATGAACCACGGGCAACGTATGAGTGGCCAAGTAAGTGGTCCTGAAAGTCAGGATACCAGTTACATTGTAATAAGGCTGGGCATCTCGGACATATTCTGAGTCATGGTCACCTTTGTGCTCAGACGGCAAAGACTACCAAATCCACCGGTTAGTCCCTCAGCCGTTAGGGGTAAAACCCAATGTGACCCGGGGCAAGTAAGGCTAGCAACCTGCTTCCCTGGTACTTTAAATGTGATGCTGGCAACAATCAGAACAAAATGCCTCAGACCTTTGGAGGTGACAGAGCCCCACCTCCAATTGACAGACCAGGAACTCCTAAGATACGACTCGGCAAACGAATGGTAACGAGATGGGGAGCTATTAATATCAATGGGGGCTACTCTGGGAAGAAGGTAGAGTTGGCAGAGGCTGCAAGTAAGATGGGGTTGGACATTTTAGCTGTTAGTGACATTCGGGTAAGGGGTGAGAAAGAAGAGGAAGTGGGAGAATACAAGGTTTACCTGTCAGGAGTCAAAGCAAGAGTCAGGAAAGAAATGGAATCCAGCGTAGTTGCAGTAAGATACATAAACGAATGACTGATGTGGATAGATTTGACAGTGTCCAACAAGAAAATTAGGATTGTGTCAGTATATTCGCATTGTGAAGGGACAGATCAAGATAAGATGGATAGTTTTTACAACACATTCAGTGACATAGTTGTTAGAGTAAAGGACAAGGACAGTGTTCTGCTCATGGGTGATTTTAATGCCAGGATTGGAAATCAAATAGAAGGGTATGAAAAGGTTAAGAGTAAATTTGGAGAGGATATGGAGGCCAACAGGAACGGGAAACAACTCTTGGATTTCAGTGCTAGTATGGGCTTAGTAATCACAAACTCATTTTTTAAACATAAGAACATTCACCGGTATACTTGGGAAGGCAGGGGAACCAGATCTGCCATTGACTATATAATAACAGATCAGGAATTCAGGAAGGCTGTGAGGGACACACGTGTATTCAGGGGATTCTTTGGTGGCACTGGTCACTATTTAATCTGCAGTGAAATTGATATTGTGAGGCCAAAAGTGCAGCAGGTCAGGTCCATATGTAGGAGGATAAGAGTGGAGAAACTTCAGGATAAGGAAATCAGGCACAAGTACATAACAGTGATCTCAGAAAGGTACCAGTTAGTTGAATGTAGGCATTACAGTCATTGGAAAAGGAATGGACAAGGTACAGGGACATAGTACTAGAAGTGGCTAAAGAATGTCTTGGAACAGTAGTGTGTAAAGGTGGGATGAAGCAAACAGCTTGGTGGAATGACACAGTCAAGGCAGCCTGTAAAAGGAAAAAGATGGCGTATCAAAAATGGCTACATACTACGAGGTGCATTCAAGTTCTAAGGCCTCCGATTTTTTTTCTAATTAACTACTCACCCGAAATCGATGAAACTGGCGTTACTTCTCGATGTAATCACTCTGCAGATCTACACGTTTTTCACAACGCTGATGCCATGATTCCATGGCAGTAGCGAAGGCTTCTTTAGGAGTCTGTTTTGACCACTGGAAAATCGCTGAGGCAATAGCAGCACGGCTGGTGAATATGTGGCCACGGAGAGTGTCTTTCATTGTTGGAAAAAGCCAAAAGTCACTAGGAGCCAGGTCAGGTGAGTAGGGAGCATGAGGAATCACTTCAAAGTTGTTATCACGAAGAAACTGTTGCGTAACATTAGCTCGATGTGCGGGTGCGTTGTCTTGGTGAAACAGCACACACGCAACCCTTCCCAGACATTTTTGTTGCAGTGCAGGAAGGAATTTGTTCTTCAAAACATTTTTGTAGGATGCACCTGTTACCGTAGTGCCCTTTGGAATGCAATGGGTAAGGATTATGCCCTCGCTGTCCCAGAACATGGACACCATCATTTTTTCAGCACTGGCGGTTACTCGAAATTGTTTTGGTGGTGGTGAATCTGTGTACTTCCATTGATCTGACTGGTGCTTTGTTTCTGGATTGAAAAATGGCATCCACGTCTCATCCATTGTCACAACCGACAAAAAGAAAGTCCCATTCATGCTGTCGTTGCAACATGTCACACGGGCAGCCATGTGGTCATCCGTCAGCATTCGTGGCACCCACCTGGATGACACTTTTCGCATTTTCAGGTCGTCATGCAGGATTGTGCACACAAAACCCACAGAAATGCCAACTCTGGAGGTGATCTGTTCAACAGCCATTCGGCGATCCCCCAAAACAATTCTCTCCACTTTCTCGATCATGTCATCAGACCGGCTTGTGCGAGCCTGAGGTTGTGTTGGTTTGTTGTCACATGATGTTCTGCCTTCATTAAACTGTCGCACTTTTGACACATCCATAACTCCATCACCACATGTCTCCTTCAACTGTCAATGAATTTCAATTGGTTTCACACCATGCAAATTCAGGAAATGAATGATTGCGCACTGTTCAAGTAAGGAAAACGTTGCCATTTTAAGTATTTAAAACAGTTCACATTCTCGCCGCTGGTGGTAAAATTCCATCTGCTGTACAGTGCTGCCATCTCTGGGATGTATTGACAATGAACGCGGCCTCATTTTAAAACAATGCACATGTTTCTATCTCTTTTCAGTCTGGAGAAAAAAAATCGGAGGCCTTAGAACTTGAATGCACCTTGTAGAACTCAGGTAGTCAGAGAAAGGTATGTTGAAGAAAGAAACAAAGCCAAACAGATAATTGCAGCATCCAAGAAGAAGTCTTGGGAAGACTTTGAAAACAGGTTGGAGACTTTAGGTCAAGCTGCTGGAAAACCATTCTGGAGTGTAATTAGCAGTCTTCGAAAGGGAGGTATAAAGGAAATGACAAGTATTATGGACAGGTCAGGAAAACTGCTGGTGAATCCTGTTGATGCCTTGGGCAGAGAGAGAGAATATTTTGAAGAGTTGCTCAATGTAGGTGAAAATACGATGAGTAATGTTTCAGATTTCGATGTACAATGGGATAGGAATGATGATGGAAATAGGATCACATTTGAGGAAGTGGAGAAAATGGTCAATATATTGCAGTGCAATAAAGTGGCTGGGGTGGATGAAATTAAGTCAGAACTCATCAAATACAGTGGAACATCAGGTCTTAAATGGATACACAGGATAATTGAAATGGCGTGGGAGTTGGGACAGGTTCCATCAGACTGGACGAAAGCAGTAATCACACCAATCTTAAAACATGGAAACAGAAAATATTGTAACAACTACAGTGGTATCTCTTTAATCAGTGTTGTGGGTAAAATCTTCTCAGGCATTGTTGAAACGAAAGTGCGAGTATTAGTTGAGGACCAATTGGATGAAAATCAATGTGGGTTTGGGCCTCTTAGAGGGTGTCAGGACCAGATCTTTAGCTTACGGCAAATAATAGAGAAGTGTTACAAGTGGAACAGGGAATTGTATCTATGTTTCATAGACCTAGAAAAGGCATATGACCGGGTTCCTAGGAGGAAGTTATTGTCTGTTCTACGTGATTATGGAATAGAAGGCAAACTTTTGCAAGCAATTAAAGGTCTTTACATAGATAGTCAGGCAGCAGTTAGAGTTGATGGTAAATTGAGTTCATGGTTCAGAGTAGTTTCAGGGGTAAGACAAGTCTGCAACCTGTCTCCACTGTTGTTCATATTATTTATGGATCATATGTTGAAAACAATAGACTGGCTGGGTGAGATTAAGATATGTGAACACAAAATAAGCAGTCTCGCATATGCAGATGACTTAGTCGTGATGGCAGATTCGATTGAAAGTTTGCAAAGTAATATTTCAGAGCTAGATCAGAAATGTAAGGACTATGGTATGAAGATTAACATCTCCAAAACGAAAGTAATGGCAGTGGGAAAGAGATATAAATGGATTGAGTGCCAAATAGGAGGAACAAAGTTAGAACAGGTGGACAGTTTCAAGTACTTAGGATGCATGTTCTCACAGGATGGCAACATAGTGAAAGAACTGGAAGTGAGGTGTAGCAAAGCTAATGCAGTGAGTGCTCAGCTATGATCTACTCTCTTCTGCAAGAAGGAAGTCAGTACCAAGACTAAGTTATCTGTGCACCGTTCAATCTTTCGACCAACTTTGTTGTATGGGAGCGAAAGCTGGGTGTATTCAGGTTACCTTATCAGTAAGGTTGAGGTTATGGATATGAAAGTAGCTAGGATGATTGCAGGTACTAGTAGATGGGGACAATGGCAGGAGGGTGTCCACAATGACGAAATCAAAGAAAAACTGGGAATGAACTCTATAGATGTAGCAGTCAGGCCGAACAGGCTTAGATGGTGGGGTCATGTTACATGCATGGGAGAAGCAAGGTTACCCAAGAGACTCATGGGTTCAGCAGTAGAGGTTAGGAGGAGTCGGGGGAGACCAAGGAGAAGATACCTGGATTCGGTTAAGAATGATTTTGAAGTGATAGGCTTAACATCAGAAGAGGCATCAATGTTAGCACTGAATAGGGGATCATGGAGGAATTTTATAAGGGGGACTATGCTCCAGACTGAATGCTGAAAGGCATAATCAGTCTTAAATGATGACGATGAAATGATGATGATGAGTTATTTCTTTTGGTGAAGTGAGTGACATATTCAAGTACCTGAAGCTATTTGTAAAGGCTAGTTTCAGATATTCAAGGGCATTATTTACTGATCCTGACATTCCCATTCTATCAGTAACGGATATAAAGTACTTGTTAAATAGATTTGCCACACTATGCCCATCAGTTACTTGCTCCTGTTCCTTTCTGGTTCTACCAGTCTCCTCTTTCACTATATCCCATATTGTTTTTATTTTGTTCCCTGACATTGCTATCTTCTTCTCATAGTGCATTTGTTTAGATGTCTGAATTACTTTTTTTTAATATTTTACAGTATTCCTTGTATTTAACTAAATCATCGGCATTGGAGCTATTCTTGGTCGACAGATACATTTTCCTTTTTGTCTTACAGGAAATCTTTATTCCTTATGTAAGTCATGGTTTTATTATAGACTTCTGTTTAATTTGAGTAACTTTTAGAGGAAAACAGTTTTCAAACATGGTACTGACATTGTTCATGAATGTGTTATATTTTTCATTCATGTCATGAGGGCTATAAACAACTTTTCAGTTCATATCTTTGAGCACTTTTATAAAACTCTCAATTTTTGGTTGATTAACTACTCTCCTGTACTCAGATTTAGCAGTCTTGAAAATCTGCTTAGAATTTACATCTAAAACAAGGAGCTGCATGTCATGATCTGACAGTCCATTTATAACAGGTTTTATCATATAATTTTGTTCCTTTGATTTGTCTATAAAAATGTTATCAATGGCTGTCCTTGAGGATTTAGTGATCCTAGTTGGAAAATTTACAGTGTGAGTTAGATTGAAAGACTAACTGCAGTATATGTTTACTGGAAGATTGCATTAGAAAATCTGTATTAAAGTCAGCAGCAATCAAAATTTCTATGTTTCTTCCTGTTAAATAATGCAAAAGATCTTCTAGATGATTTATGAATAGATTATACTTTCCTGCAGGTGCTCTGTAAATAGTTACTATTATATAGGATCTGTTATGGAACTCTACTTCTGTACTTCTGTTGGACATGCTACTAGATGCTGCTCTAAACAGAATTTATTAATGTCAATGTTTTTCAATTTATGGCAGTTTTTAATAAATGTGGCAGCTCTTCTTCCATCCATATCTACTCTGCAGAAGTAGGAAGCTAGCTTAAATCCTGAAATGTCTAACATATCTATACCAGTGGTCACTTGATGTTCAGAGAGGCAGGTTATGTCAATTTGGTTAGATGAATTCATTTCATCGATAAAAATGAGTAGTTCATCAACTTTATTTCTGAGTCTTGGAAAGTTCTGGTGTAATAAAGATAATTGATACTGCATACTAATGGGATTATACCTGCTTTGGCGAAGATGAACTGGTTGTTTCCAATTAATTTCTATTAAACATTGTTTAAATGGAGGCTGTATGCTAAAATCTGACTTCTGTTAATCTGTTTTCTCAAACGGAGTGTGTCTGCCAATCTCTCTTAAAACTCGATTTCTTTCCCCCTTCCCTATCCTAAAAAAGGCATCGATCTGACACCTGTGACCACTGGTATTTTACCACTTGTGACAGTGCCCCCCCTTAAGTTTTCTGCAATCAGCCCAGACAGTTTTCCCTTCCCTTTCCTATTGAGGTGAAGTCCATTCTAGTGTAGTCCCACCTATCGACAGCATCCACAGGAATCAAAGCAATATGGAACCCTATATCCGTCCTAAGCAGCCACTCCATCTCCAAGTTCACCCTCCCTACAGAAAAGTTCAAATGAGGCCGATCATGGCATCTCAACACAGACACAAATCCCACACTTTTATGCTTTGTTGCTGATGCTTTCTTCACCAGGTCACTCTCTATGAAATAGTCAGAGTCTCCGTCAATGCTATTTCCCGGACCACTCACTATAACCACGGCATCCTCCTTTGTGAAATCCTTACATAAAGAACCTACATCCTCTGTTACCTGACCCAGATCTGCACTAGGCTTGAAAAAGTTTGTGACCTGGTACTCTGGACCTAGATTTTCCTGCAGTAGTTGGCCAACACCTCTACCATGGGAACTACTAACAACAGAACTTTCTTTCTCTTTACAAATTTCCCTACCTTTTTCAAGTCCTTGAAAGCTTGTTGTGCCCTTTCTACAGCTTCAGCTACATGAGGCTTATCCGATTCTGACTGAGGCAACAGGTCAAATCTATTTTCAAGATTTATGACAGTACAAGGAATAAAGATAATTTTATGCTTCCTGCCATAGATTGAAATTATATGCTCAGTCTACAACAAACTTAAAGGCAAAAACATTCTAAACATGTAGTTCCATATAATACTAAAAAAGAAGTTACATGAAATTCTTATACACAAATGTTATTACTCATTAGAAGAGTTCATGGAAGATGAACTGATCATTTGAGCAGAATCCAACCGCAAATTAGCATTATACTGTGAAAAAAAAAAAAAAAGGTCCATTATCAAGATAGATATTTACCTATGCTGGAGAATAAGAAAATATAGATACTGCTACATAGACTAAATATAGTTTTAAAAATTAATATTAGATTCTAGTTTCTAATTTTTGACATGTCTCGTGTACCATAATCACATGATTTGTAAGTGTATGTTATGAGAATAATAAATCACAATTCACAATTCACATTGATTACGTCAAATGCGCATGTACATATTTTTGTCTGTAAAATTTCCATATCTTTGTATTTGTCAACAGTTGAGTCAGTTATGGATTAGTAAGCTGCAAGTTCATGAGTTATGGTATGACCTGTTGTGCTGAGTTCCCATTTGGTTTTGGCTGGAAAATATTTTGTTAATATTTGTTTTCCAATGTAAGTTTAATTTGTGTTAAATAAAGAAAATAAATCAAGTGATGAAGAAACAGGCACAATCAGTGTCTAACCTGCATTATTCAGCCTGATCATAAGTACCAGACATGGGCTTTGTTATTTGCAGCAAGATAGAATGCTTTACAAGCAAGATTTTCTTCAGGGAACAAAAAGAAAAGGTAATGAGCGCCATTATTTCTCACTTAGTTATCAGCTGCACATACATGTAAGCTAAAAAGGTGTATTCATTTTGAACTTTATTTTTCCAATTATTTGTTAGGCATTAGACAGGAGTGTCTCATCCCCAACTACGAAAACTTAATCTATTGGAATTTCTTTCCTCCAACTGGAGGTTGCAACTATTACCTTATACTGGCCAGTATAGGTAGCTACACATGAAATTTCACCCTTAATCTCAGAACTACCTAAACACAATGGGACACACATTCTTCCATTTATGGTCTCAGTCTTGCAAAGGCCCTGTTCCAAACAAGCTTGGTGTTAATTTAGAACTTCATTCTGGGTGAGTGAGTCAACCAGGAAGATCATTATATATGTGGTGTCTGGTCTTTTGGACATGTCCAAAAGAACAGACAACTCATCTGAAAGAACAGGCACCACATATATAATGAATTAAACTGCTGACAACCAATGATCCCTTAGTGCAGATACACACCAAGTTCAAAGTCTTACAGGAATCAGTGAGATGCAATGAGTAATCAGGCTAATGAGCAGGGACACTGCATCAGTAATGTCTGGTATAGGTTTAGAAATTTGGGTCTGATGGGAGGCACAGTTTGTAGTTGTGGTGACCACTGTGTCTGGCTGGCATAGTGGTCAGCACAAGATGCAAGGTAAGCAGCAGACCCAGGTTTGAATACTCATCCAGCACAAATTTTCAACTTGCCCCACTAAGATAAATCAATGGCCATTGGGAGCTAGTGCCCTTAATTCCTTTGTGCCAGGAATATAATGCTCTCAAGCTCTTGAATTTTTGCTGTCACAGAGAGAATTATTACAGTAATTCCACAAACCATTGCAGGGATGTTTGCTTTTTACACCAAGATAAGTGGTTCAGTAGAAACTTGGGAATTAAGGCCTTTTTTCTTGAGTTTGTCGAGACTGTGTAGTGCTGTCACTGCCAAAACAGTGAATTGCTTCACTGAATTGGGGAGTTTAACACCTATAGTCAATAACAACCTGAAAATGGCACAGGAGATCAATTCCCAGGATGACATCAAAATCCTGCCTCCTTTTCCTTAATGCTTCCATCTCAAACTCGTATTTTTTCCCTGCAGTTGTTAGTTCCACATGGCATGTTCCCATAGCTTAATTATTTCTGCCCCGAACCTACTAATGCAGCAGGAAGGAGGCTTTAACATCCAGTCATCACCAGGGGGTAAAAACATTATGCTCACTTGAGTGCCTGTATCAATCAAGATTCTACACTCCTTTTATGAATTTTCTGAAGGACAATAACATTTGTCATCTCTTTCAATCAATGAAAATTAACAAAGTTCATTGTTCCTAATGGGGGTGCAGAGGGGTGACTATACTTGCCTCCCTCCCCCCTCCCCACCCCTCTCCAAGCCATTTCCCTGATTAGGTTCCACACTACATTTGTAGTACTGTAATCAACACAAGATTATATGAGTCCTGTTTGCAAATGCTATGAAATCTTCTCCCAGCCTGTGTATAAGCATGGGTAATTGGTCCTGGTAATACCTCACCTCGTTTTGTATGTGTACCTCTCTGCTAACTCATTCACTGACACATCAAAGCTTTCTGTATTTTGTAATACATGGACTGTCTCCACTCAGGTACATGCATCACTCAAAAGCTTCAGGTGCACCACATTCAGCAGAAAGCCATCTGCTCATGAACAAAAATAATGAACATCAGAGACACTTCTGTAAGAAAGTAGGCACATTCTCTGTAGGTTTTGCTGATAATGAAGGGTTAAAAGTAATGAGAGGGAAGCTGCCCACTATGTTAGACTGTGTGTTGGCAGTGCTAGTGTCAGTTTCCTAGGCCCCCAGGGGTAGCCTGAATTTTGAATCTTTCTTTGGCATAGATAATTGTTCCAGTGTCTGCTTGAACTTCTTCTCTATGTCACTATTCTTAAGAGTGAGTTTATACATCTGCTCTTGCAAAACTCTAATGGGGTCTTCACTATCACTTTCTCTTCCACACTCTAATTGTGAGTGCGCAGGAGGCATTGTTACAAATAATGGGATGAAAACTTAATAATTAACGAAAATATGATAAAGTAAGGCAAAGAAACATTGTCCTCTGGAGGTCACACCTGAAAAAGAAGAAAGTTATCTGATTCATCTCAGCTGTCGTGTTTTTGTTGTCTTCCACTAGCAGAGCAGTGACAGGATGATTGAAATGTGTAGCTAGCAACACGTACTTGTGACGACAGCTTCGTGGCACTTAGTGGTGTCGTGCAGTGACGATCTGATGATCCCTGACCCTCAAAGAGACAGGGATACAGTGGCTCTGTCAGTGTTGAAGTTTGAACCCTTGCAATTGAGGCTGGAGGCAGGATGCACTGCTGGCAGGGACACGGTGTGGCAGGGAGGTTATGGTTGCATCTCAGTGTGGCTGATGCATGGGCTGCTAACTGGACCCAACCCACACAAGCACACTGGTGATAAACATGTGGCAGCCGCCTGGTCATCTATCAGCAGAGGAACGTGCATGGTGAGACAGGCAGAGGATCTATGCCCCACAGTGTCAACCAACAAAACCCAGACACAGGCATGCCAAGCATAGGCCTACTCCATACCTGACCAATGACTACATGCATATGGTGACCTCCAGCTTGAAAATATGTTAGTTCAAGGATCATAAGGTGGACACTCATGCTAAACTTATTTCAGTTTTGTATAGGTACAGGGAAGGATGAGGAAGTGGGCATTCAACCAGGACAGCTTTAAATGATAACAGGAAAATGAAATAGGTAAAAAGCATGGTATACTTCAGTATATAGGGTGCAAAGGGAGGTAAGCTAAGTTACAGTGGACTGAAGTCTGGAGCATTAAGAGTGTAAAGGAAGGTTGTGTTTGTCAGGTCAGAGGCTGAAAGCAGAGAGAGCGTTCCTTCTTGAACCAATGCTGTGACCACATCCCTCAGAATTGCATGTGACCATCTTCCCACAGTTCCATTTGTTGCTGTAAGCAATAAATGTAAACTGCACCTCACTAGTAGTCCCTAAGTGGTACAAGGTAACCTTGGCCTGCAACATAGGTCAGTTCCAGTGCACACATCATGGGAATAATTTCATGAGCAGACAACAGCTCTGAGCAAGATCACTAACAAAATGCTCCAGAATTTCTCAAAACAGGTGGCTATCTGCGCAGTTCATTTGAACTTAGCAGATCCTTTATTTCCATTTTATTTGTTGGCCGCACTCTGAAAATTCTTGGGAATAAGCTGACAATATGATATGGTCACAAGCGGAATCCATGGGTTAAAATGTTGGCTGCCAAAAAAATAATACTTGTACAGAAACCCTAGACAAGAAGTAGAAATCAAAAAATAAATTAAAAGAGTATCTTATTAGCCACTCTTCCTATAATTTATCAGCATATTTCACTTCTAGGATAAAACACTACTGTTTATAGTAAACATGTAGTTAACTTTTCCAGTGTATATTGCTATCTGAAATCAATTAAGTTATGTGTGTGCTTAATATTATGCAGTAGATAAGTACAGCAATTGAGTAGTATAAGAGGCAGAGAAGTGAATTTTTTTCAAATTAGCTGCTTTTCTTCATTACATATTCATACCTGCAATATACCACAGTTAGCAGTTATCATCGTAAATAAATTGCCATTCCTATAGCTATTTTTCTGCTGTTCTTTCAGGCCCTTGCATAACAGGTTAGGGTCAATCTGCAGTGGTACATTACCACTTTTCACCAAGAACATTTATAAAAATATACCAGAATAATATTAATTTAAAAATATTAATGATAAAATATATATGCATGCTTATTTTAAAATTATTAAAAAGGGTGGCTGAGTACTGTAGATGCAAAAGACAAAACTTAATGATAGTTTCCATAATAAAAAGAATCACTTTGAATCCCTGCACTATGTTTTAGCACTTGTATCAGGAAAGGAAAGATTTGAGTAGGGATGACAAGTGGTGTTTTGAGGAGCAGTGGTAATGGAATTTGTGGGTTAGTTTGCGAAGATGTGCACTGTGGAGGAATGGATGGTCAGTGGCATTTGATTTGGGACAGGGTGTGTAGCATGGAAGCCAACCTAGGGGCAATGGGAGAAAGGTGAAACATAGGCTCAGTAAGGAGGAGGGCAGCCTGATGTGAAAAAGCGTATGGAGATAGGGATTAGATTGATAGGAAGGCTACATGTAAAGGTGAATTTTTTTGTCTGGACAGGAGAGGCTCCTCCTGTTGTGCAGAGAGAGGATTGTTAAATAGTGAGGAAATTGTAGAATTGTTAGAGTCAAGTTTGTGAGACATATTGGTTATACAGAGATATTTAGTACAAATGAGAGGGAAGGGAAAATTGGCAAGTCGGTGCACAATTTGAATAGCATAGTGTAAGTGTATGTTGTAAGCATAATGGAGTTCATTTTATTCAAGATAAGGAACTATTCAGCAGAAGCAACCACAAAGTATATTATGTAAACTAGATAACTGCATATCTTACAGAGGTCTCTTTAAGGACGTTGGAATTCTTACACTTACACTCCACAATAGTTAATGCTTAGTGGTTTTAGTTTCTCTTAAATAAATATCAACTGAGTTATGATTTGCACAATGACAATACAAAACACAAAAATAATTTTCATTTAGACCTGGCCTCCCTGTCTAGGTGCTGGAATGGAGCACATAGTCTAATATACAGGTTTTCAATGAGCTCCTGTCTAACATAAAGCAAGAAATTAGGAATCCCCACCATTAGAAAGCAAATCAAAAGCATACATGCTTTGCCACATCTTGCACAAATCATGTGATTGTCCTGGCTCCTGGAGCAAAAATTTTTATTAACTACCTGGCAAGTAGCAACATCATTCTAAAGTTACGTGACAAATAGTAATATGTTATAAATTTGTTTTCTGCTCTTACAGATATAGGTAATAATTTTCTTCAAAAACTATCAGTGCACTGAATTGTAAGCAGTGCTGGACATCTAAATGTCATCTCTATGAAGGCAGCTGACAACAAATGACAAAGTGGCATGAAGTGTATTACATACTGGGTATGCTAAGATCAGCATTTTAGCACAACTGCACAACACAATTAGGGGGCACATAATCTATATCACCTACATCATGTCACCTATATCACCTGCATATAAGGAAAGATTATGCAGCACATTTTTCATTCAGGAACTGAATATGAATGTTGCTTGTTTGTAAGAAGCTACATATTATGCCGTGTAAATTGATAAATAAAAAATTTATCCCAGATGAGATGAGAAGGAAAGACTCTTTTCTTCTCATCCTGTACAGTAAGTCTCCCTTGACCTGGGGTTCTGGGGACCTTTCTGAACCACATTATTTTCCCCAAACCTCTCTAGCCCCTTTTCTTCACCCCTATCCCTTCTCCTTCAACTCTTCTGCCAGAAGAAGGAGCCACTGGCTCCAAAAACTTGTAAAAATTAAATCCTTTTGTGTGTGTGGTTCCCCTGCTGCCACCTAGTGAGTAGATTTTTTATCTGTCTATTTACATTGTATAATCAATAATTGATTATTTCCATTGTTATGTTATGTCTTGTGTAAGAAGAGAATCATCTGCCAGCATGTGTCACAATTTTACAGCTGCATATTTGTGACTTATTGAGTCTGTGGTTTATCATTCTGCCATATTACTGCCCACATTGGCCAGGATCCCATGACTCTCATACAAATATGTAATTAATACATTCAGGAGGCTTATACTTAACATCTACACTTATGCAAATCTCTGTGAAGTGCATGTTGGATTTCAATGGCAAAAAATAAACAGCACACAAGGGGACAAACAAATTGTTTGTTTGGCCTTGTAGGACCATACAGGCAAGTCACAACCTACATCAAGCCACCAAACAAGCTTGTTTGCTGCAATATAATAATCTACATAGTCAGTGCTTAAGAGCACCATGGGCTGTCAGCAGGGTGATGATTGCTGCAGCTTTCCTTAGTGCGCCAGCAGAGAGAGGAACACTGAAGTTGTGCTTCCAACAACAAAATTGGTCTCGGGAGTGGCACTGTGTTATCTTCTCAGCAGAATTTGTAATGGACCATTATTATTCTTTTTTCCTTCATTCTTTTCTTTTTATACATGTAAGCCACATATAACCAATGGTAAAAAAGGGGATACATTCTTCAATTGATTAATTTCTGTATCTTCACCTTTTTGTCTCTATAAGTGATAGCAGGGGATGTCCGCCCCAGTAGCTGAGTGGTCAGCGTGACGGATTGCCGTCCTCCGGGCCCGGGTTCGATTCCCGGCTGGGTCGGAGATTTTCTCCGCTCAGGGACTGGGTGTTGTGTTGTGTTCATCATCATTTCATCCCCATCCGGCGTGCAGGTCGCCCAATGTGGCGCCGAATGTAATAAGACCTGCGCCAAGGCGGCCGGACCTGCCCCGCGAGGGGCCTCCCGGCCAATGACGCCAAACGCTCATTTCCATTTTCCATAGCAGGGGATGTATGATGAGCTCCTCCATGCCAGGATTATTCAAAAAATGTTTATTCCAACCATACATTAAAAAGTGCTATAAAAGTTATTAGGAAGACCAAGTTTATTTACATATATTTATATCAATAACCCCATCTGTTCATCATTTCACCCATGCTGAGAATCTTGCATCAAGAGGATCAAAGCAGACAAGAGGAATTTGCGTGAGCAACAGAGAGGCTATTGAGAAGAAGTACATAACTTTAAATAATGAATATTGAACTTAAATGTATTGACATAGAAGGTCTGTTGATATTAGTTCCAGTTAAAGTTTACCCAGGATACTTGTAAATTCCAATTTATTTCAGTTATTCTTTCCAATTAATTTTCTTTAATTATTCAAGCAGCAATTATTAACCAGTTTCCATTATATTATTTGGGCATTGACAATTTCTGATATTTACCTCTGAAGGGAAAAAAACAAACACCATGGTCTTTATCAAGGCGTTTCAAAATGTTTTACCTCATACCTGGACTGAAGCTCAGAAAGTTATATTTGTTGTTGAATACAAACAGGGTGACATTCTGCTTTGGGCTACAGACAGGGTGGAACATTGCCACTACTATGAACAGTTTTAGAGAGCCTTTCTGGATAAATATTTGTCTGAGGCCGTACAAGAGAGGCTCAGACATGTAGTATTCAACCCAGCTCTGCTCAATAGCAAATGTGGATGCTTAAGGGGCTATTTTGAAAAATATTCTAATGCAACCAGATACTGGATGAACTGTATCTCAAGTAGACTGCTGAAAATTTTAAAGTGCCATCTTTCTGCCCACATTAAAGAAAATCTCACTACCATTCTGGAACACGACACAGAATACTTTCTTTTTACTGCACTCAGTAGATTTCATATATGAAGAGAGACCAGTACAACCCAAGTTTGTTAATATGCAGATAGTGCCACAGAGATTTACGGACCAACAAGTGAACAACAGATTCATAGTAAAACATGGATGGGACCCTTACCTGAAACAGACCATGTAATGGTAACGGTAATGGTAATCACAACAGCAATTGAGAAAGCCACGGTTCAAAGGTGGATATAAAAGAAATGAGCAAAAATTTAACAAAAACAACTACAACAGGCAAGTAGTGTATGGCCAGTCTTTGCAATATGTACAAACACAAGCTACTGACAGTAATCAACCGATCACTTGGCAAACACAAAACAGTACCAGACAGCCAAATAACTCACAGTCAGTGGGGTTCAGCCAGAAAAATAATGTGCATGTGCCGAATAATGTGCAAAGGCAAAGAGACTTCCAGTTGAGATCCTCACAGGATACTAATTGGCATAATTAAACACTGAAAGTGGATATAGTAGAAGTTACACCTAGCTGAGAGAACAATGCCACCACAACACTGGAAAACTTGAATCAGTCATTGGAGGCCCCCGTTTCGTGGCTTTGGTGGACAGTGGGGCATGAGCTTGATCAACACTTGCTTTATCAGATACAATCATGGTAGCGATGTGAAAGATGATCTGTATCAAGGTAATGAGGGTACACAGAAAGATATGACAGAAGTCAAAGTACAAGCTACTATTAAAGCCAGAATATTTGACCTTGATGTACCCATTGTGATTGACACAGGTGCCATGACTAATTTGATATCACAGGGATTCTTTCAAGAACTGAAGAAATGTGGGCTTATACCCACAATGTCAGTGCAAAATTGCAAGGTACAAACTGCCACTGGTCAGAAATTGAAAAGAGTCAAATTACAAGCCTTAATTCCAATACATGTAGGACAGTTTTCTGTAAGATGCAATTTTTGATGGTAGAAAAATTAATAGCATGTGTGTGTGTGTGTGTGTGTGTGTGTGTGTGTGTTTGTGTAAGATGAAAAAATACTGTATAAGAAAATAAGATGTAAGGAAAACAGGGGCAGCATGCCTTTATATAGTTTTTTTGATTCAGTATAGGGGATGCGCTTCATAGTTCTTCCATTCTTCAAGATACACACTGCAGTCCCAACTCCAGATGGGATGAGGTCCAGAGCAATTCACACACTTCAATGGAGATAAACAATGGACACCTTCATGGGTGGCCTGACCACACCTGCCACAAGTAGCTTCTCCATGACACCCAAGAGAAGTACGCCCAAAGCGCTGACATTTAAAACACCAAATTGGGTTGGCTACATAAAGACGCATCCTTAAGTAAAGGAAACCTGCCTTAATACACTCAGGAAGTTTTGTGTTATTAAACTTTAGGATATAGAACTCAGACTTAACAAGAACCCCACCCACCTTCTTCATGATATTTTGCACGTCAACCCAAATTGGGTTGGGTACATAAAGACACATACTTAAGCAAAGGAAACCTGCCTTAATACACTCAGGAAGTTTCGTGTTATTAAACTTTAGGATAAAGGACTCAGACTTAACAAGAACCCCATCCACCCTCTTCATGATATTTTGCACGTCAACTATTCCTGCTGGAGCCCACTCACCTTTCAGTTCTTTTTGGAAATGTGCACCAGATCCCTGCACGTCATAACACATTTGGTGTAATTCGAGGTGGTGTGCAGCTCAGTTTTTATGGCATATTCCCCAAGGGATTGCAGATTCTGTAGATTCTTGGCTTGTTGGGAACTAGTCCCATTATGCAATTGCTTAACTGATTTCAAACTGCCAACAATGCCCTTGAGGCCTTTGTGAATACAGAAAGAGGAAACTTTCTCAAAGCTGCCCTCTTTCCTTTTAATGATTAAAAACACATTCTGACCACCAGCATGTGTTCTGTTACTAGTCATGATACTTTCATATTTCACTCCTGAGTCAGGAGGATTGGCTACACGTGCCCTCTTGTTGGACTGGGTGTTGGTACCTACCAGCGGTCCACCCTTTCCGCTGGTAGGAGGCAAAGAAGATTTTGAAGGATCCTTCTTGGTCCCACAAGCAGCTAGGGAACTAGAAGGCCACCTAGACAGAGTCCCGCATGCCTAGGTAAGCCTTATACAATTGAAGTGTGGCAGGTTGCCCAGAGGCTACCCGCTAACAGCTGTTCCACGTCAACAGCCATGCATCTCATCAGCGCGCAGCATAACTTGAGGTTGAGGTTTTTTTTATACGGGTTTATTCCACCCTCACGGTCTGGGCAGTCAAGCCGAGATCCCCATTCCCTGAGACACACAACGTTCCACTGCCACACCGCAAGTTGATTACTGAAGCATGCCCAGAACTTACAGTGACAGGGGACTAGCAGCAGCACTTACCAGTCCCCAGCTCAGGAACCCCAGGGTCATCACGCCCGTACCCTGCAAATGAATGCTGAGTCCCTGGAGGCAATTTATAGCTGATAGTTTAATCAGTATGGATAAATTTAGGACATACCAAGTACAAATTGATATAGGAAAAGGTCAATGTCATTCCACTGTAAATAACCAATTATTTGTAATAGACCAAATCAGGGAAGTTCTAATAGATGTAAAACTGAAATTACTCATGACTTTGAAGTTCAATTGGTAAATCCCATATTATATTTGTCAATACATACAATAACAAACAGTCAACAGCCGAAGAAGTAAACATCAACACAATGAAACCTTTTGTTCTACCTCATACCCGAAACCATGGGCAATGAGGGAAGCAATAAGAAAAGAGATTAACAGGATGCTTGAATGGGGCATAATACAGCCATCATTTTCCTTTTATTGTAGCTATATTTTGGCCGTGAGTAAGCCAGATGGCAAGGTGCACTTGGTCCTCAGTGCATGTAACATTAATAAGATTATTTTACCAGTCCAAACACATCCAGACAATTTAGAGGAACAACTCCAGTCCTCATATTGGGAAATAAAACTACAAGAAGAAAGTTGGAAGTATACCACCTTCAGATTTGGGGCAGGAGCTTTGGATTTTAAGTATTACCATTTGGACTGAACATAAATGCAGGTGTATTTATCTCTGCACTGGACAGAGTGCTAGGGCCAAAACTTTTGAGTATGGTAACAGTATATGTGGGTGACCTTTTAGTCACTACACCCACTTGGGCAGAACACTTAAGATTAATTGAACCAGTATTGAGCCGCTTTTATGAATATAGAGTAATAGCAAATCTCAAGAAATCTAATTTTGGACAAGAAAAGGCAAAATTATTAGGACACATAATCTCTTTGGAAGGCATACTGCCAGATTCTAAAAAACTTATTGTCAGTAGGAACTGTACTGTTCCTCAAAACAAGAGACAATGAAAGTCATACTTAGGTCTAGTCTCATTTTTGAGGAAATTCACCCCTAACCAACGTTTGAACAGTGATGCTTTACCCAATCTTCTCCAAAAACACAGACCTTGGTTATGGGACAAGCAATGTCAAACCAGTTTCAAGAACATCAAGCAAGTCTTAATTAAATGCTAATATTTTAACACAACCAGACAAGAAGTATGATGACAATGTTTGGTTTGTAGGGTTTGTGGGGTGCTCAACTGCGGGGTCATCAGCGCCCGTACAAAGTCCCAATTTTTACACAGTCCAATTTTTACACAGTCCAATCTAGCCACTGTCACAAATGATGATGATGATGAAATGATGAGGACAATACAAAAGCCCAGTCCCCGAGCAGAGAAAATCCCCAACCCGAACGGGAATCTAACCCGAGACACAGTGATCCAGAGGCAGCAATTCTAGCCATTAGACCACGAGCTGCAGACAGGCATGAAGAAGGATTTTTGTTTGTTCACTGAAGCATCTTCTCAAGGTCTGGGTGCATGCCTTTTTCAAATGGTAGAAGAAGAGGGAAATCTCATCCCTAAAGTAATTAGCTTTGCCAGCCGTACCTTATCTGAAGATGAATGTTCGTATTCAGTCACAGAGTTGGAGGGTTTGGCTGTAATTTGGTCCTTGCAGTATCATTCAAAAATACACTGTGACCATCAGTCCCTATAACTTTTGTTAACTTGTAAATTACTACTCTGACGGATAGCCAGGTGGTGTATGTATTTTCAAGGATTCAATTTTGAAATAGTGTACATAAAGGAAACCAGAACATAGTAGCTGATTATCTTTCTCAATGACCACAAGGTTTAGAGGAATTCAATGTTCTTTTAGAGCAGGAAGGTGAAATAAGAGCTATGTTGATGGAAAACAAAACACTCTGAACATATTATATCCGTGTGTGTAGACACATGGAACAATTACAGCAGGAAGACACATGCTGGATTAAGGTAAGAGTAAAACTTATGCATAATGATGATGAAAAGTTAAAAAGGTTTCTCCCTATGCACAAAGACGTTCTGTTCCATAGGAACCATCCCAAACAAGAACAATTGTGTTTACCAGAGGAATATGTGGATGATTTTATCTTATACACACACAATACTTGGGGCATTATGGCACTGCAAAATGCACTGACAAAATAGGTAAGTATTGTTATTTCAGCAACCGTAGATGAAGAGTATTACAGGTAAGAAAGTGTATTGTTTGCCAGAAAGCATCACATTCTAACATCTCAAAACAGATAGAACTACATCCCACTGTGGCTAATAAGCATCTAGAAAAGGTATCAGTAGATATGGCTGGACCCTATCCCAAAGGTAAGGGGGGGGAGTCAAATATATAGAAGACTTGCATCATATTTTCACAAAATGTATAAAATTATATGCTGTACAGAATATTACAGCCAATTCAATTATAAGGTGAACTGAAGAGGATTATTTTGCAAGAGCAAGAAAACCAGAAGTCATGTTAACAGATAATGCCTCATATTTTGTTGAATGTAAATGGAAAGAGTTCATAAATTTCAGCTAAATCAAACACACTTTGCTGGTCACTGTGATTGAGCAGTTCTAAGCACTTCAGTGCGGAACCCTGCAACTGCTACGGTCGCAGGTTCAAAACCTGCCTAGGGCATGGGTGTGTGTGATGTCCTTAGGTTAGTTAGGTTTAAGTAGTTCTAAGTTCGAGGGGACTGATGACCTCAGATGTTAAGTCCCATAGTGCTCAGAGCCATTTGAACCAAACCCATTTTAGTATCCAAATTTCATCCCAAAGCATCCCCCACGGAAAAGGTTTTTAAGGAATTCAACAGGTTTGTAAGGACCTATGTAACTCATACAAATACCAAGTGGATTGAATATGTCACTCCCTTCTCACAAGCTGTTAACAGCATTCCCCATACATCAACTGGATTTACACCAAATGAGCTGATGTTCAATAGCAAACAGGTAGACAAGTGGGAAAAAACTTTGCTCAGAAAACAGATAATGGAATTATCACTGGATGATAAAATACAGCAAGCAGTTATCAACCTTGACACCTGGGCTAAATATAAATGAAAGGATTATATGACAGAAAGCTGAGACATACAACATAATTTTATATGAGATAAAAGGTGTTACTTAGAACGCTTCCCAAATCCACAAAAACTGGAATACTGAATCGTAATTGGCAACTGCTATATACTGCACCATACACAATTTCTAAAATCCCCTACCTGGGAGCATACAGACTGGTACACATGAACACAGGTAAGGACAAGGGCCTTTACCCATACAAAGACTTGAGGATGTTTATATACTGAAGAAGGTCTTTATGCCTTCTAAGTTGTATACATGTATAATAATATTAGATTTAGGATGCTGGAAAATCACATTCCAGAGTTTATGTTGTTAGTTGATAAGCATAATTTTTGTTTGTGTTTTTTCTTATATGTCAAATGTGTAAATGATAAGATGAGTGGATGTAACAATGAAGAATTTTACTTTTATGTGTCTAGAGACATCGATACTTTAAATACAGAGCTTTGCCTTGCGCGTAGCCCAGCTGTAAACAAATAAATGAACCTTTGAAATGCACAGTAGAGCACAATGCAATACACAACTTGCTGTGACATAAGTGGTATCAGAGCGACACAGCACATGTGCATTGGGGAGCAAGCTTGTCAACAAACAGCAAGCATGTGCATGCCAGACAGACACAGACACCCTATGAGCTACAGCCTGCACTAGCATTTGTAAAGCCTATTGCATAAACAGGGACATAGAAAATTAAAAGAGAGTCTATACTACAACTATGACTATCTGCACAATGCACACATACAAAGATAAGCTAAGGGATGATATACATGGAGAGGGAGCCTAAACTATGAGATATTGACTGAAGTTATGCTACTATATACATTATATCTATATGTGTACAATATTTACTAATTTAAGTAGTGAAAGACATGCACAAGTCATATTTGTAGGACCAGAAAAGTCTTGCTGCAGGTAAAGTGAGTCCAGTATAAGTGGCAAACTGAATATGTAATGGATCACATTATTTTTTTCTCTTCATTCTTGGCCTATAAAGCCAACTGTAAAGTAATAAGTTATTTCATGGTAAAGATAATGGTTTCTTAGAGAAGAGATATGCTCTTCAATTGAGTAATTTCTGTATCTTCACCTGTTTGTCTCTATAAGTGGTAGTGGACGAACATATGACGAATTCTGCCATGCCAGTATTGTTCAAAAATGTGTATTCCAACAGTAAATTAAAAAGAAGTGTTATAAAAGTTACTAGGGAGACCAAGTTTATATATAGATATTTATATGAATAACCCCATCTGTTCATCATTTCACCCATGCTGAGAAACCTGCATCAAGAGGATCGAAGCAGACAAGAGGAATTTGCATGAGCAGCGAAGGGGTGATCCAGTAACAGCATTGTCATAACCAGCTCTATACACAATGGAGATAATGAGAAGAAATATGTAAATTTAAATGATGAATGTTAATTTTAAATGTACTGACATTCAAGGTCTGTTGATATTAGTGGCAGTTAAAATTAAGCCATGATATGCATACCTTCCAATTTCTTTCGATCATTCTTTTCAATTTCTTTTAATTATTCAATCAGCAATAATTAATCAGTTTCCATTATATTATTTTGCTCACCCCTATAAGGTAAGTAGAGACGCACATGTGACATTGAATAAGTTTTTTGATAGCACCGACCACATACTGAAGTGAATGAATACATGGTTGAATATATGTAAAAGGTATTAGTAGCCATCAAGCCACTATGCACTTATCTATGAGGATTTAATTTTAAATTAGTATTAAGTTTTTCTTCCAGAGAATGATGCATCGGCACATCCTAAAGTGAACACAGATAAATGCTTGTAGTCTGTTAGGTACCAAATAAACATAAGAGAGGACCACACCGCAAGATAAATATAGTTATAAGTACAGGATATGTATGAATGCAATAGTGTGAAAGTATGTGAAGAGGAAAACAGTTGCAGTACATCACATATCACAATGCCAAACTAAGGATGAGCACCATCAAATAATCAAGGGGTCAAAACCAAACTATTGTTAGCGTCAGCTACCCATGAAAGTGTCAAACACCTGATTTATATTGAAATTTTTATGCATGTTTCTTATTTATGTTAGCACTGTTTTACACTCATTGTATGGAACATATTGTATTGATGATACAACTCTGTAGCATCAGCATATGAAATGGTTATCCTTTATACAATGAACATAACAAGTGAATATTAAGCTGCACTTTTAAACACTGAATAAGTATTTGATATGATTGGTATCATCAGATTTGAGTTGTGTTTATAAACAACAAACTATTTTGTTCTTGGGATTACAGTTAAGTCTAGTAATGAGACGTAAGCACATAAATGCCTTCTGTGAAATTTCCTCAACCCTGTAGTGTGTAGATCCTTCCTGGACACTGTTAGAGCTGCGAGCCCATGAATAGTTACCTGAGTGGTGCATAGTGTCTGTAGTCATGACTATTGTTTACTTCCTTAATTCTCTGAAATTGATAAACAAGCTCCGACAAGAAGTCATTGTAAACTGAAATGAAATGTATGTCAGTTTATGCCATAAAGGAAAACAGAATCTATTATTGTATGAATGTTATGTGAAGAATGTAAAAACAAATGAGAGTAAAAGGTGTACTCATATAACTGGAATTGAACAATGAAACAAAATTGTAATTTAACAAAACGTACTAAAACAAAATGACAAGCAGACTATAAAGCATGTAAAGTGATGATAATGGCATGTCAGCAAATGAATATGATAAGTGTATTTTGCAATTGTATTTGTATTTTTTTGTTATGTGTATAGTATGTGGAAAGAACACTGCAGAAACTTTATGTAATGCAAATGCATGGAAGACACTCTAAAACACAGTGCAAAAACATATGATACCTGGCTGTAAAGAATTAAGTGTGCATGTCATGTAGGTGGGTGTGCATGTGATAAACTAAAGATGACAATACTTTGTGTAACATAAATTTTCTGTTCTCAACAATTTCGTAAAAATATGAATTTTCTGTGCTCGACAACATTGTAAAAATGGCAAGAAACTTACCTTGTCGACATATGTCAGATGAATGGCTGGAGTCCCCACTCAATAAGTGAGAGCAACGAGTTTAAATAAATTCCTCAGGCAACTGATATAGAAACCAGTTGTCACCGCATTGAAGATTTCACAACGTATCATGCTGCTGAACATGAACTTCATGAATTTCTGCAGTGATAGCTACTGTAAATGTACAACATGGACACTCTGGGTCTCATTTTGAACATGTGAGCACAAACTAGGATGGTAACATATGTCAAGCTGTGCGTGCATGCTTTGCAAGCTAAACACTGTGCAGATACTGACTGACAACAATGGGACTATGCAGTTACAGCAGGCACTTTATTATGAAGGAAAACTTATGCATTTATGTGTTAAAGCAAGCTGACATGCCCATATAAATTGATAACCATACACGATAACTCCAATGGCCAAAAATAAAGGCTATGCCCATACCGGCCAGGGTTATCAACCCTCAAAAAGGGAAATAAGCTCAGACACTGTGCACCTCTGTATGACATCAGTGCACAGTGGGGAGTAATTGTAATGGATCCTTTTTTTTTCTTTGTTCTTTTCTTTTTATACATGTAATCCACACATAACCAACAGTAAAGTAATAAGTTATTTTGTGCCAGTGATAATGTTGTGATACAAAACAAAAAAGGAGAGATATGCTCTTCAATTGATTGACTTCTGTATCTTCACTTTTTTGTCTCTATAAACAGTAGTGGGTGGACGTATGACAAGCTCCACCATGACAGTATTGTTCAAAAAATGTGTATTCCAATGGTACATTAAAAGGAGTTATAAAAGTTATTAGGAAGACCAAGTTTATTTGTATTATTTAAATCAATAACCGCATCTGTTCATCATTAAGCCTGCACCGAGAATCCTACATCAAGAGGATCAAAACAGATAAGATGAATTTGCTTGAGCATTTGAGGGGCTATCCGGTAACAGTATTTTCATAATCTCTCTATGTACAATGGAACTTTTGGGAAGAAATACGTAACTTTAAATAATGAATATTGAACTTAAATGTATTGACATTGAAGATCTATTAGTACCAGTTAAAGTTCACCCAGGATATGTGTAGCTTCCAGTTTATTTCATTTACTCTTTCCAATTAATTTCTTTAATTATTCAAGCAGCAATTTTTAACTAGTTTCCATTATATTATTTTATGCCACCCCCCCCCCCCCCCCCCCTCCCCATATATTCTATCGCTATTCGAGTTCCAACTCTGTGTACAGAATCACAATGGACAGGTCCATGTATGGAGGCTACAAGGAGGATGAATGTAACCAGACTGCTTTCATAATTATGGGCCAAAAACCTAGCATGATTGTATGGTATGATATTGGTTACACAAACTGATCACTTGTGGTTTGCATAACTGACAATTTAGAGAGTGGGTGTTACACCCCTAATATGTTAAGACTGGTGACTGTGCCCTTTCTGCGAGGTCTTCATGACATTATCTTCGAAAAGGACATGCCCTCTCTGGCATGTTTGCCACAGATCTCTTATCCACTGAAAATATCTGGCCACGTGTTACTAAGAGACTGGCATGTTTCTACCCTACACACACTATGACTGATGAGCTCCGTCATAGATTTGAAGCAGCATGTAGTACTTATCTGTCATTTCAGCTTAGTTTGACTTGACACCCAGCCAGGTTAGATTCACTGTTGCTGGCAAAAATAGCAGCTCCATATGCTAAATTTCAAACCCAGTAAATCATCATACTGGAAGCTCCATGAGTATGTTTGCAGATGATGTGGCTGTCTAAAGAAGGCAGCAAGGCCAGAAGATTTTACTGAACTATAGGAAGACCTGCAGAGGGTTGATGAATGGTGCATAGACTGGCAGTTGATAATGAATGTAAATGTATGTAACATATTGACATTGTGCATAAATAGATGACGAATCCACTACTGCACAATTGCACTACCAGTGACAAATCACTGGAAACAGTAAGTAACATAAAATACCTAGTAATAACCATCTGAACTGGAATGACCAGATAAAATAAATAGTAGGAAAATCAGATGACAGGCTGAGATTCATAGCAAGAAACTTAAGGAACCATAATTCACTCACAAATTGAGTGGATTACTGAACACTTCTTTGAATGATTCTTGAATACTGTTCATCAGTCTGGGACCCTCATGTATTTAGATCAATAGAAGAGATAAATATCTGAAAACTCAAGAAAATCCAGTGTGAGATACTATGAGAAAAACATAGTGCATCATGGAGAGGTTTACAATTGAAATTCTGAGAGTGTGCATTCCAAGAAGTGCCAGGCCCCATATTACTTCCTCCCACATACTTACTGCAAAATACAAAGAGAAAATTTGAAAATTAGAGCTAATATGGAGGTTCATTAACACTCATTCTACCCAAATACCGTTCATGAATGGAACAGCTAAGAAGTGATCAAATAGTGGTACAAAAGGTGGCTTGTAGAATGTAGATGTAGATGTACACCAAAAGAAATATTTGATTTATTGTTAACTGAACAGAGAGTGTTTCCAAAGTGGAGGCATTAATTGACTTTAATTTGGACACATAGTCTGAAACAGGAGTCAATTAGCAAACCTCTAAATTGAAAATTACAATTCTAAAGTAATACACAATATTGCCCCTCACAGTGGCTTTCCTTCTAATCTACTAGTTTATGTTTAGTCGGTGTAAGTACAAATAATACTAAACTGTACAGCAACAGAAATTACAAATGTAAAAATAACTGTCTCTGCTACATATTCATGACTAAACCACTGAACCAATTTTAATGAAATTTGATATGGAGATAGTTTGAACATGAGGAAGAAAGTGAGTAGAAGAAAATATTTATTAATCTGAAAAATATTATTCATCTTACGGAAAATATTTACCATTTGAAAAAGCTATTTTTTCTTTGACTTTTATCATTTGCTATTAGTGGTTGATATGTTCTACGTAATACAATTCAACATAATGAATACAATTCTTATACAGTCTTCAACATGTTTAACCTACACTCCCATAGTAAAATTATTAAATGCAAAGGTAATTCTATTTGTTACATTTTCATGGCTAAATAACTCAACCAATTTTGATGAAATTTGGTTCGGTGATAGCCTGAACTCTGAGAAAGAACAACAGCTACTTTAGAAAGGTAACTAATAACAATTACAAAAATTTGATTTCTAGTAGGGAAAAGTATGGAATTTAACTTTTTTCAAATCAATGATATAAACCATGCCAAAAAATTATTCAGTTTTTTGCCTAATGTACACATTGTATAATGTATAGTATTTCAAAATCACATTTCACATATTACGTATAGAACTTTAAAAAAAAAAAAAAAAAAACTGGGCTTCCACCCATGCCCCTATGCATGCACCACTTGGCAGTGACCCTGTGCTGTGGCATCATGTGTCATGGCTGTTGGTGTGGGGGCGGGGTGCAGGAGGGTACACACGTCATGAACGAACTAGGCTTATCCAAATAGACAATGTGTGAGGGGACCTGATGTCATTGCATGTACAATTGACAATAGTTTACTAATTCACCATCACATAACAAACTACTGATATGCGAGTGAAGCCACATGTAAGAGCTACTGCTATGTGAATGGAAAGTGTTTCTTCCAAAATTTTCAAAAGTTCTTGAACAATTTACTTCAAATTTTTACACAATACTGTAATAAACATTTTGACAGTCACAGACTATACATATATATTAAGACACAAAGGAATTACAGGCATTTTCTGCAAGTTAGTATTGACAGAAATCAATGAGGAAAGTTGAAAATCTGTGTTGGGCTGGTATTCGAAACTGGGGCTCCTGCTTACCAGGCAGGTGCCCTGACCACTAGGTCATCCCGGCAGCAGTGGTCACCGCAACTGCACGGAATACTCTAGCACAATGCCTGTCAGACACAAATTCTCAACTTATTCACACATTACTAATATAGTGCCCCTTGCGCATTAGCCCAATTACTCAAAGTATTTTGCTGATTCCTATAAAAGTTCAAATCTGGTGTGCACCTACACTGAAGAGATCATTGGCCATCTCATCTTAATTATATATATATATCTAAAAAGAAAGATGATGAGACTTACCAAACAAAAGCACTGGCAGGTCGATAGACACACAAACAAACACAAACATACACACAAAATTCCAGCTTTCGCAACCAACGGTTGCCTCGTCAGGAAAGAGGGAAGGAGAGGGAAAGACAAAAGGATTTGGGTTTTAAGGGAGAGGGTAAGGAGTCATTCCAATCCCGGGAGCGGAAAGACTTACCTTAGGGGGAAAAAAGGACAGGTACACACTCGCACACACACACATATCCATCCGCATATACACAGACACAAGCAGACATTTATAAAGGCAAAGTGTTTGTTTGTGTGTCTATCGACCTGCCAGCGCTTTTGTTTGGTAAGTCTCATCATCTTTCTTTTTAGATATATTTTTCCCACGTGGAATGTTTCCCTCTATTATATTCATATCATTAATTTTATATATATATATATATATATATATATATATATATATATATATATATATATACCTAAAAACAAAGATGATGTGACTTACCAAATGAAAGTGCTGGCAGGTCGACAGACACACAAACGAACACAAACATACACACAAAATTCAAGCTTTCGCAACAAACTGTTGCCTCATCAGGAAAGAGGGAAGGAGAGGGAAAGACGAAAGGATGTGGGTTTTAAGGGAGAGGGTAAGGAGTCATTCCAGTCCCGGGAGCGGAAAGACTTACCTTAGGGGGGAAAAGGGACGGGTATACACTCGCACACACACACATATCCATCCACACACATATATATATATATATATATATATATATATATATATATGTGTGTGTGTGTGTGTGCTGTAGACACCAGATATATATAAAAATGTAAATGTTTGTTCATTCAGAATCATATATTTTTAAAGTGTGTGTGTGTGTGTGTGTGTGTGTGTGTGTGTGTGTGTGTGTGTGTGTGTGTGTGCATATGTAAAATAAGGCAAAGGCAACCACTCACCTACAGTTGACTGGTTTGTGAAGCACAGTAAGACATGTGTTACTGTACTCCCCGCATTGATCCACTATATGTGAGTGGTGCCTTCTCCTTATTTACATACTGCTCCATCCAGGAACTTCCATTAGTGTCATAATTTTTATATGGCAAATGCAGTGAGCAAAAATCTCAAAAGTTCTTGATCAACTTGCTTCAAAATCTTACCCACTACTCTAGTAAATATTTCAGATGGAAAGAGGCTGTGTGTGTGTGTGTGTGTGTGTGTGTGTGTGTGTGTGTGTGCATTCATTCAAAATCATTTATCTCCAAAAGTTCTTCACTGAGTGTTTTGAAATTTTGACGCAATGGGGCATTAAAATTCGAGCATATTTTTATATAACAACTGGAGCGCCATATGGTATGTAGATGCATATATAATAATAGACGGTATATGCTGTTAGCAAAAACCTCAGGTTTGTATGTTCAAAATCTTAAATCTGAAAAATTTTCCACCAATTCCTTTGGAATTTTGACGCAACATTGTATTTGAATTAACACATGTTTTTATATATATATATACTGGACCACTATCTACAATACATAAATATATATGTAATAATTATAGAGGAAATCTAAAAATGTAAATGTTTATTTTTTCAAAATATAAAATTTCTGAAATTTCTGCACTGATTGTTTCAAAATTTGACACAATATTTCATTCAAAGATGCACATGTTTTTATATGCCTACTGGAGCACCACATACAATAAATAAATACACTACTGGCCATTAAAATTGCTACACCAAGAAGAAATGCAGATGATATACGGGTGTTCATTGGACAAATATATTATACTATAGCTGACATGTGATTACATTTTCACGCAATTTGGGTGCATAGATCCTGAGAAATCAGTACCCAGAACAACCACCTCTGCCCTAATAACAACCTTGATACGGCTAGGCACTGGGTCAAACAGAGCTTGGATGCTGTGTACAGGTACAGCTGTCCATGCAGCTTCAACACGATACCACAGTTCATCAAGAGTAGTGACTGGCGTATTGTGACGAGCCAGTTGCTCGGTCACCATTGACCAGACATTTTCAGTTGGTGAGATATCTGGAGAATGTGCTGGCCAGGGCAGCAGTCGAACATTTTCTGTATCCAGAAAGGCCTGTACAGGACCTGCAACATGCGGTCATGCGTTATCCTGCTGAAATGTGGGGTATCGCAGCGATCGAATGAAAGGTAGAGCCATGGGTTGTAACACATCTGAAATGTAACGTCCACTGTTCAAAGTGCCGTCAATGGGAACAAGAGGTGACTGAGACGTGTAACCAATGGCACCCCATACCATCAAGCCAAGTGAAAGACCAGTATGGTGATGATGAATACACGCTTCCAATGTGCATTCACCATGATGTCGACAAACATGGATGTGACCACCATGATGCTGTAAACAGAACCTGGATTCATCCAAAAAAATGATTCCAGAATGAGATTTTCACTTTGCAGTGGAGTGTGCGCTGATATGAAACTTCCTGGCAGATTAAAACTGTGTGCCCAACCGAGACTCGAACTCGGGACCTTTGCCTTTTGCGGGCAAGTGCTCTACCATCTGAGCTACCGAAGCACGACTCAGGCCCCGTCTCACAGCTTTACTTCTGCCAGTATCTCGTCTCCTACCGTCCAAACTTTACACAAGCTCTCCTGCGAAACTTGCAGAACTAGCACTCCTGAAAGATAGGATACTGCGGAGACATGGCTTAGCTACAGCCTTGGGGATGCTTCCAGAATGAGATTTTCACTCTGCAGTGGAGTGTGCGCTGATATGAAACTTCCTGGCAGATTAAAACTGTGTGCCCGACCGAGACTCGAACTCGGGACCTTTGCCTTTCGCGGGCAAGTGCTCTACCAAGAGCCGGTTGGAAACTTTCCTCATGTCAGCATCTTGTAGGTGTCGCCACTGGCACCAACCTTGTATGAATGCTCTGAAAAGCTAATCATTTGCATATCACAGCATCTTCTTCCTGTCAGTTAAATTTCTTGCCTATAGCACGTCATCTTCATGGTGTAGCAATTTTAATGGACAGTAGTGTATATATGTAACAACAATAAGTGAAATATAAAAATGCAAATATTTGTTTGCTCATAACCTAAAATCTCTTCATCAACTGCTTTGAAATTTGACACCACTTCGCATTTGAATATGCGCGTGTTTTTATATAACTCCTGGAGCACCACATATAGTATATAAATAATAAATAATTACAGGGAAATCTAAAAATGTAACTGTTTGTTTGTTCAAAAACTAAAATCTTCTAAAGTTCTTTACCAAATGTTTTGAAATTTGACAGAACACACACGCGCCCATGCCCATGCCCACACGCACACACACACACACACACACACAGGCACAAATGTAGTTAGCAAACAGGAAAGTTGTGTTTATGACTTATCAGCCTATGATTATAATATTAGTACAGAATCTGAATTTGCAGTAACAATAAACAAGGCTCAGTATTAGAGAGAGGCAGAATAGGAGACAGATAGAGGTTGGGAGTAAATTGATGTAGATAGCAGAAAGGAGAGAATGGACAGAAAGATGAGGCAGGAAGAGATGGAGAGGGCTAAGAGAAGAGGTGCAGTAAAAGGGAGGAGGTGGTGATGCATGGAAAGAGAGGGAGAGAGAGGGGGCAGAAAGAGATGGCGGGAGAGAGGGGGTGGGGGGGGGGGAGGAGATGGACATGTATTAGAAACACATGCTTTCTCTTTCCTTTATTTTCCATTTAACCAGACTGAGCCACAGCAATGCATGTATGGGGAACAGCTAGTAATGTATAGATGTATATTATAAAAGGGGAAATGGTGTTAGCAAAAAACTTGAAAAGATTGACTTCACATTTTTCTACAAAACTTTAACAGTGATGGGAAGGATCTTGGGTAGGAAGTACCTAATTTCAGGGTGTGATGATAGGTAATCACAGCCCTGACAAGTTACTCCAGTTCAGAGAGTTATTGGGTGATGAAGGGGCTGTCCTTTGTAGCTGGATTTTGGGGTTGATGCAAGGACTGGCAGTGTGTGGGGAAGTGGCAGACTAGGTCTGTCGGATAATGTCTGTCTGTGAATGGCTTTGTGAGACCTACAGCTTACTGGGCAAAGGAGTTCTTGTCACTGCAGGTACACTGTCCCCAGATGGTCAGGCTGTATGGAAGGTGTAGTGTCCTGCAGTCAGCAGGAAAGAAATAACAATCAGGTTTGAACACACTTTATTTCACTAAAGCACTTTCTTTGTATGCACTAATTTCCAACTGCAAGAACAACAAGGAAAACAATTCCTGTGGTGACAAAAACCAGAGAAGAGTACAAGACAATGAAAAGAAATAATAACCAAAATACTACTCTACACAATTACAAAGTGGCATTACACACAACAAGATACAATATGTATTGAAGGCTATGGTGAGTGTCTACTGGGCTAGAGCCAGTGCTGTCCTTGCTGTAGGTACACACTGCTGGTCTGACTCTGCTGGCGTGCTTATAACACCAATTCAGCGGAGTGCTACACGAAGTCACATTAGTTCCAAATGGTGGATCTCTGTCACAAGGCTTTTCACAAAGCAGTGCCATGTTTATGTGGAAAGTCTGTTGATGTTTACATCCACTGGCCATGTTTTGATTTGAACTTTTGAAGGGAGTCGGCATGTAACATTCCAGACTTATGCTTACCAACCGTGCATTATGTATTACTAGATCAATACTCTTATATCTCCAGCTATGATTAAATTCAATTACTTTTCAATAATAGGAAAAAGGCTTTTAGAAGAATGATAGCAATACCAAACAATAGTAGTTACAATATCCTTTGTACAATAAACAATCAAAATCAGATTATATATATACATATATATATATTGGCCACAACATCCTGGTAGATGATTGTTGCAGTGTCTGTGTGTTTATAGATTGCATTTTTTCATATGACTTGTCAAGCCAATGGGAGCACGGCATCTCTTGCCACAATTGTCACAAGTGTATCTGGCTGCTGAGGCAGGAGCAGTGGTAGCATTGTGAAGCTTTTTCTGCCTTAATCTGTCTAACAAGCCTTCATCATGCTTCAACATTCCAGATGATATATCATCACATGCTAGCCCGTGCCTCCCATCTGTTTGTGTCGATTCCAAAGCTCTCCATATCTCGTTTACAGGAGTCCTTGAACCTCAATACAGGATGTCCTACAGGTCCTTTGGCTATAGAGATCTCTCCAAGTATTACCTCATGTGGTAATCTGTCAGGATCCATACAGTGGATGTGTCCCAGCCAGCAGAGTCGTCTCTGCTTCAAGATAGCTGAAATACTGTTGCAGTTAGTTTTAGATAGCATGGCTTCGTTGGTCACTCGGTCCTTCCATGTTACTCCGAGGATGGATCTCAGGCACTGCATGTGGAAATCATTAAGGCGACGTTCTTGTTTGGCATAGGTAGTCCATGTTTCCGATGCATACAACAGGATGCTGAGGATGCAAGTTTGATATACAAGAATTTTGGTGGTCAAAGAGAGTTTTTTATTTTCCAAACACAAGTAGAAAGTTTGCCAAAAGTTGTCGCAGCTCTTCCAATGCGAGCATCAATTTCCTTGTCAACAGACATGTTTGATTCTATAGTAGATCCAAGATAGCAGAAGTTACCTACAACTTGCAGAGTAGTGCCATCTAGTGTGATATTCAGCTTTGTATTAGCACCCTGAACCATAATTACAGTCTTACTGCTGTTTACACTCATCGAGAATAGGTGGCATGCATGACTAAATCTTGATACTAGCTCTTGCAGCTCTTCTGCGAAGTTTGCGACAATTGCAGCATCATCAGCATACAGATTAAGGAAATTAATATTTGGAAAATGTTTAGATAAAAGAATAATATATTTCATTCTCATCACCTGTCAATGGTAGGCATTAAATCTCGAGCCTAATTAACAAAACATAGATAATTGATTGTTTAGCATTGTTAGAATACTTATTTCTGCAATTTCAATATTAATATAATTTTTATGTGTTTAGAAAATGTCTTAAACTTGTTAAAGCAAACTTGTTCAGGAGTGTTTGATAATGTTGTTAAACTATTTCCTATTATAAATTATGTTTTGCATTGTTATAACCAGTAGTACATTGTAGGAAGAGTATAAATACTCGGCCTTGAGTATTGTTAGGGCAGATGAGTGTTGGACCCACAAGAGGACAGATCTGTGTGTACAGTTGAGATAAGTTCTTGGTGCATGATTCAGGTTTGGATTTACAATAGAGCATCTCATGTGCCGGACATAGTCTAAAACAGCATGTTAGAACAATACAGATGGATTATTTCAGAGTGTTAAACAGTTTGATTTAATATCACAAAAGGCAGGATGATATGTGACTTTATATTTGTACTTCGTTGAGTATTAGTGTTGAATAATGCAATGGACCTCACACACACATTTCTATCAAATGACTGCATCTGGATTATTTAATATTGCCAGTGTAGTATGTGCTCCCATTGGTTAGCTGTAACAGTAAATACGAGGCTTATTACACCGAAGATTGATCATGACCTCATAAGATATAGGTTTTGAAGTGAATAAATCTATGTACTTACTTTACTTCAGTTGTGCCCTACATCATTGTAGTGAAATCCATTATAGTATCCTGTATTTATTGAAAAGCATATCTTAGCTCATGTATGCAGTCATCAAGGGACAGCGAGGGACACCAAAGGCAAGACATTCACAGGTACTTAAACCATTTTTAACTACTCACTAACCAATATGGTGCCACTTTAACATTTCCACTTTGACATTTCTTCCACTGGGGGGTGGGGGGGGGGGGGGGGGGGGGGAATTTGCAAAACCACAAACATACATAGGAGTTGGGGCACCCTGGTCAATATCCATAGGGGCACCTGGTGAAGAGGCAGCAGTTGAGGCAGAGGCAGAAGTGGAGGTTCAATCACAGGGCAGTCGGCGTCAGGCACTGGCAGCTAACCCGGGGCATCATGGTGCACCCAGCGCAGCTGTGGATGAGAGAAGATCCACACCCAGACCTCCTACCCGATACAGAAGGAGTGCACTGGAGTATGGGCAGGAGGATGAGAAGTTTCAGGTACAAGGACAGATAGGGGAGAGTGGAATCGTCAACTGTGAAGTATCTCCATTGGACTTTTACCGGCTTGGGGGCAGTGTGGAATGTAGCCAAAAAAGAAGGATAGCCTCCCCCAGATGGTGATGGCATAGCAGCTTATTGAGCTCCCATTGGCAGCACAGAATTGCTTAAATTCATTTGAAGTAATTTGTGGACTGTTATCCATAACCATCATTTTGGGGAGGCCCTTGACAGCAAAGAGGTGCAGGAGAATTTTGATAGTCTCAGCAAAAGTGGTGTTCATCATCCGGGATATGTAAGGGTATCACAACCCAGAGTTGACCAGGATGAGCCATTGGGAACCATGAAATGGCCCTGTGAAATCCAAGTGGAGACATTCCCATGGAGCAGCTGCATCTGGCCACAAAAAATACTGGCACAGGGGTGCTGCTTGATGTGATTGGCATGTGGTGCAGGCCGACATGAGAGAGGCACTGTCTTTATCCAATCCACGTCAATAAAGCTGTTGGTGGGCCAGCTGTCTGGTGAGGATGATTCCCCAATGGCTACCATTGAGGAGATCGAGAACATGGCATGCAATGCATGTGGGATGACTGACCCAGGGAATGTCTGAATCACTGCACAAAAGGATGGTGCCACTGCAGAAAAAGAGACCGTGCTGCGCTGTGTACTTGTCCATCAATGGAATGTGAGGCTTCTATGTCCTATCGTGATGAATCGTGATGAGCCTTTGTGTCTGCATGAAGCTTGGCATCTATGCGATCTTTCTGCAAAGCCTGACACACAACACCAATACGGCCCGTTCAGGTGCAAGCCTTGAACCTTGCTTGCCAGTGGGGGCACTCTGATCATTGGTGAATCTAGAAACAGTCTGGACATGATGGAAAATGTGTGAAAGACTTTTTGACATGGGTTGCACCAACAGACTAGCAAGACTCCCGCTTGTCACTAGGCAACTGGCAAGCCACAAAAACAGCCAGATCAAGACATGGCAGTTGTAGCTGGTGAGACTTAAAAAAATGTATGAATGATCAACAGACAGGTGTTGACAGACAGGTCCTGTAACTTGAAAAGATCAGCCTGAAAACCCTCATCTGGTGTGTGAAACACCACCATATCACAGATCGACAAAGAGGCATAAGACTGCCTGCAGGCAACATTGGCGCACCAGAATTTGCAATCATGGGAGAGACCCTGGAGCATTGTAATCCATTCTGATGTTTCTGACTTGGGGACTTTCGACAAGAAAAGAATATATGATGGGGAGAGGTGACATGTATTTATGCATCAAAGTACTCAAAAAGGCAGCCCTTAATATGGGCAAACGAGGGGTCTTGAAGTGACTGCTCAGGGTTCAATTGTTGAATTAAATGATACACATTGGACCAACTGTTGCTAAAAGAAAGCCCAACTTCAATGTTTGTCATGGATTCCATGTGCCAGGAAATGTTGTTCCAATCATTCAACATAATTTGGCCATGGGTCAACAGACCTATCAAAAGCCGGAAAGGTCAGTGGAGCTATGTGCAAAGTGCCAAGTTTACCCATGATGGAATCAATTCTATGAGCTACATATTGCAATGCTGGGGAATGAGAGCAATGTTCTGATTGTGCGAGCACTGCCTGAATCTGCTGTAGAGTTTATGTCAAGGGCTGAAGAATTTCCTGTAAGGAAAATGAAAATCCCATCATCACTGCCAATAACTGTAGTGTCCTGCAGTTGGCAGGAAAGAATTAATGATCACACTTTTGAACACACTTTATTTAACTAAAATGCCTTCTTGGCATGCACTAATTTCCAAATGCAAGAACAACAAGAAACACAACAATTCTTGTGGTGACAAAAACCAGAGAAGAGTACAAGACAAAGAAAAGAAATAATAGCCAAAATACTACACTACACAATTACAAAGTGGCGTTATGCCCAACAAGTTACAACTTTGTACTGAAGGCTATGGTGACAATCTACTAGGCTAGAGCCAGTGTAGGTATTGGTCGGAGCTGTCCTAGCTGTAGGTATACACTGCTGGTATGACTACCAGTGTGCTTAAAACACCAGTTTGGCAGAGTGCTACTATGAAGTCCCATTAGTTCCAATTGATGGAGCTCTGTCACATGGCTTTTCAGAAAGTAGTGCCATGTTTATGTGGAAACTCTGTTGATGTTTACATCCATTGGCAATGTTTTGATCTGAGCTCCTGAAGAGAGGTCAGCAGTCTACCTTGCTTGTCTGCTGTGTGGGCCCTCTAACTGATAAGGGGCCGTTATGACAGGAGGTGAGTTTTTGGTGTGGGAGGGATGGCAGCTGTTGAAATGTAGGTACTGTTGGTGGTTGGTGGGTTTAATACAGACAGAGATGTGGCTGAAGCCATCAAAAGGAGAATGTCAATGTCCCAGAAGGTAGTACCCTGGGTTGAGGAGGACCAGGTGAAGCAGATGGGAGAGTAAGTGTTGAGATCGTTAAAGAATGAGGATTGGGTGTCTGGTCTTGAGTCAAGATCATGAAGATGTTATCCATGAACCTGAACCAGACCAGGGGTTTCAGGTTTTGGAAGACTAGGAAGGTTTCCTTAGGCCAAAATTCTTTTAGCCGGGGCACAATTAATATCTATAATGGTACTTCTTGGATTGACAGTATGTATAAGTTGAATGTGTGAGGTTATTAAGGATGAGAGGGAAAACTGATTAAGGGAAGAGGTTCGGACAAGGGCCTAAAACTTTAAGCAGGGTTTGAGGTTAAGTTGGACTTCGGGGATGGGATCACTCTGTCATGGTCTATAGATAGAGATTTGGACACAATAATTTAGTTTAGTTTCTGTTTATCATGTATTTTTGTGAGGAAGTATATTATACTTGTGTACTTTATGGTGTAGACTAGTGTTTACTAACTTATTCTTAAGGATTTTTTGTGTAACAGCTATGTCTAAAGAGCTATGCTACACGACTTTGTTTAAATCTTGTATTTGTGTATGACTACCAACCAGTTGTCCACTATCATGAATGACCACTGCTTAACTGTGGCCAAGAGCAAAGTGGACCACCCTGTAGCACAACATGTGCTGAACATAATATGCTTGATGTCAGTGGGTGCTTCACATGCTGGGCTATCTGGATCCTTCCCTCCATCAACAGTTCTTCTGAACTACACCGGTAAGATATACACTTACAACACATTCTCCACTTCCACAATTCTCCTAGCTTAAACCTACAGTAACCCTGTGTACCTCCACCCTCTGCCCAACTACTTCCTCACCCTCTGTCCCATCATCTTCCCCCTATTCTTGTCCCATCACCCTCACTATGTGCCGCCATTTGCCAGTGCATATGAGTGTAAGATGTGCTGGCTTGTGTGAATGTGAGTGCATTTCTTTTCTGAAGAAGGCTTTGATTGAAAGCTAAATGTGTAAAGTCTTTTTGCCTGTCTACAACTCCACGTGTCTTCTGTATGTTGTGTAGTAATCTATCCTTTTTCTAGAATTGGTCATAAACACAGACATAAGCTATTATTTTGTTAACAACAATGTACATCTTCTCTGTTAAAACTATATAATTTGCTAGTTTTTCTTCCTCACAGTCAGTTCTAACAGAAAATCTGTATTTTAAGAGAGTTGCCTTATGTTCATGATCAGAATACTACAATGCAGTCTTGAATCACCCAAAACTTTATAATGGTAGCCATTCACAGATTTAAACTATGTGCAATAATGTCATTGAAGCTACTATCCTCAGAGTATCATTCCAGATGGATATGTCTCTCTCATACCCCACATATCAATGATCCCAACCAATTTACTCATTCATTTTAAGTGACTTCAATTTCCAATCAATGTTTTGTTGGCAATAGCCAAGTTTCAAGGTAGATATTCAAATACATTGTGACTGATTCATTATTTGAGTGCTTTTTGCATGGTTAATTGTATATGTTACCTTTTCATGAACTGGTAGTTCAGAAAACCAGTTCATATTCTTACCACACCATAAAAAAGTACTGTGTAAAAGAAATTAAAGAAAAACTTAAAAGCAATAAAAATTAAAAATTAAAACAATGGAGTCTTTTTCATTTATATTCTATATAATTTTGAGGTCACACTGTGAATCTCAAATTTGCACCCTGGCACAATTTCAAGGGTTACCTCAGATTAGAATATATAGGCAAAGTCCCATACATCTTAAACAACTGTGAAGCATTGCAAAGTTCACTAGAATAGTATACAGTTAACTTTCTATGAGTTGTTTTGCATCTGTTAATGTGTACTTGGACTTTTTCTACATAACACAGGACTCGTCCTTATGATAGGATCTGTGAACACGCTGAATGAATGGATACAGCAACAAAAAACAGGTATCATCAAAACAGGCTACAGTGTTAGTTCCGCCAGATGCTTCAACCTGTTCCTTTACATTTTGCCTCATTCTGCAACACTGAAGGCTCTCAACATAATGTGATCTTCAGAATGTAATTTATGTTGTCATTAAATAGTAAAATTACATTACATACACATTCAGGAATTGTACTAACCTCTGGCATTATTTGTGAAATGATTACAATCAGACGTGTTTCAAATGTATCATCAAGAGTAATTTTGCCTCCTCTGGCAAAAAGATATATGCCACCTATTTGTTCATCAAAATATTTTTCATTTGTATTTTCCTCAGGACAGAGTCTTACATACAATTTCTTCACTCCTGTTATCTTCCTATACTTGTCCAGAGCCACTGGTAGGACTTCAGATATTAATGTCCGATCTTTTTTTCTAACCATTATTTCCACATCTATTTCCAGCATCTGTATATTGAAACTCATAAAATTCTTCCATAAATAATCTTAAAAATGCATTTAAACGTAATATTTACTAAAACATAATCTCATGGAGATAAATGAGAATTGCATAGTAGTATATACATCACTGTTATATGTAAATTTACAAAGCCCATGTATATATATTACGCTGCAAGTAAAATTATCTTGCTGCCCACCACAGGATCACAAAAAAACAACAAAAATTAAGACAAATACAGTAAATGAGTAAAAGGGCAAGGCAGATTCCCAGAGTGTCTAAAGCAAGCAAGAGTTGTCATTTTGCTGAAGAAAGAGAATACGTAAGATATTGGAACTTCTTACAGATAAGCAGCTATAGTGTTAACATTTAGAAATATTAAAACTGATTGTGAAAGACAGATAACATTATTTAAATATAATGCCACTGATAGTAACAAGGAGGTGAACTATTCCTGCATCAGTTATGTATTGCATGCACCCCATTTTTTAAATTTTTTATTTTTATTTATTTATTTTAGCTGTTAATAATTGTACATATTTTTAGAACTATCTGCATGGGGTTATGAATCTGCATGGGTTAGGAGAAATTGTTTTATACTTATTAGTCTGTTTTAAAAATATGATATGTTAATAAGTTTTTTATTTAAATAATTATTTTGTGCATTCTAGTCTTGTGTGTGTCAAATTTTTCCATCAATTTCAAACATTTTGATGACTTACAACAGAGAAATGTGGTAGTGTCAGGATAAATTCAGTTTCTCTTCACATGAGTCCACCAGTACATTTGTTTCTCCTATGACCTCTCATGAAAAGACATCAAAGGTAAAAATGACAGAGAAACAAGCTCACGTGGGGACTTACCACCAACTGTTCTTACCATAAAACTTTTGCAAGTGGTACAGAAAAAGTGGGAAATAGCATGGTACCCTCCGCTGCATACCAGACATGAAAGTGGGTTAATATTGCATTGTCATCGAGTTCTAAACTATGCTGAAAGTTCCATGTCTCTAACTCATTGGTAATGATAGTAGTGAACAACATAACCTCCACCACACAGCAGACAAGAAAATGAGTTAATACTACATTGTCATCCAGTACTGAGCCATGTTGAGAGTTTTAAGCTTATAGCTCATTGGGAAATGATAGGGGTAAACAATGTACTCTCTGCCACATTGTCACAGAAGAAGCTGAGTAGCACAGTCACTGTAACGTAGTGGTTATGATACTAGATTATTGCATGGCACATTGCGGGTTCAAAACTCACCTGAACTGTAAAATTTTAATTTCTATATTTAGTTCGAGTACATTCTGGAAGTATCCACAAACATCAAGAATCATTGTACTGGTATGTGCTGTAACTGTATACATACCATATGTGTCCTCACCAGAGGCAGTTCACTCTGTATTTTTCTACTTGTAGAGCACTGCCAAGCAATGGTATGAGAACAACGAGGAGAAATTCACAAGCTGGGAAGTATTCCAGGTGGAACTACTCAAGTATTTCAATGACACACAATGACAAAAGTGAAAGACTGAAGATAAATTTAAGTGCAGGGCACAGCTTCCAGAAGAAATGACAGCATCTTACATTCAAGACGTCTTTGAGCTGTGTAAAATAGTGGATCCTAGAATGGAGGAGGAAGATAAGGTCGCACATCTCATGAAGTGTGTTGCTGAGGACATGTACCATGCCCTATTCCTGAAGAACGTTTCGATAGCAGACGATTTCATAAAATTGTGCCAGGATATCGAGACAATGTATCAAAAAAGAATTACACGCAAGAAGTTTGAATGACTTCCAAACATTGTATCGATGTCTGTGATGGAGGAAGAAACTGGTTTCACAAGTGTTCTTCATCAGATAGTGAGAGAGGAAGTTCAGAAGGCACTTGGATTGCACAGCGACCAAAAACTAAGACACTTCAAGAGGTCATAAGGGAGGAAGTGGAACAGACATTGAACCCAATCTCTCATCCTTCATTTCCCTTTAAAATGGTAAAAAAGCAGAGACCCAGGTGAAGCTACATTCCTAAAATGCTGCATGAGGAACCTGTTTGGGCACCAAGGAAGACTGATGTCTGGAGGACCAAGGACAACTAACCAGTATGATTCCACTGTGGACGACCGGGACATGTGGTGCACTATTGTCGAGAAACACTGCGGATATATGATGATGCCCATGCCAGAAGAGAGCAGACCAAACTTAGCCGGCACCAACTATGGGATGACAAAGATGAACAAGAAGATATGGGTACAGGTTGACGCAGGTCACCATCACCGCAAGCTAGCCACTGGAGAGGACGCTCCCCAATATGCCGATAAAGGTGTCCATCACTGTTTAGAAGCTCCAGTTGATCGCCTAACCATGACATCCTTGAAAACTAAAGGGTGTGATCATCCTTGGAGGTGATGCCACCAAAGAGAAAAATCCTCCACCGTCGATCACTACAAAAATGATAGGAAACTATGTTGATATCCTCATGGATGGCTGACCAGACCAAGCTCTTGTGAACTCTGGAGCATCATATTCAGTCATTTTGGAGGAGAATTACCATCACCAGTAGCAGAAAACTGTATTTGTCAACAACAAAACATCTCTGCTGAAAGTGGATAATGGGAAATATGTCAAACCTGCAGGAAGATGTGTCATTCATGTGGTTACTAGTGGCCATACACAGCTCTTAGAATTCACCATCTTACAAGAATATAGTCATGATGTTATTCTCAAATGAGACTTTTTGATAGCTTCTCAGGTGATTATAGAATGCGGTCACTCAAAGATTGTGCTAGACAAGATGAGATACTGTGGACAGGAAGATGCGCATCTGAGTGTGTGGAGACTATGTGTGCTGGATGAAGTGATCATTCCTGCAGTCAGCACTAGAAAGGTAACTGTCATGTGTCATACCATGCATCAACCCATGGATCTTGTAGTGGAATGTAAGAGATGCATAACTTGGTCATTCCAGCCTCAGTTGTCTCATTTAAGAATGGATTTGATGAATTGTGGACAGTTAACTGTCGCCAAGAACCGCAAATCCTTCCAAGATGCATGTGTGTAGCAAATGCTGAGCCATTAATTGCAGAACAACTGAGCGTCATAGAAACCTCCCATGCCGAGTCTCTTAGTGAAATTAGTGCTATCACTATGAGACGAGGTCTTCTAGCTCAACTATCACCAAATCTCACTAAGGGACAATAGAAGAAGCTACTTGCCATTCTTCAAGAGTTCTCTCAATGCTTCAATCCACAGGTGAAGAGCA
Source organism: Schistocerca cancellata (assembly GCF_023864275.1). NCBI lineage: Eukaryota > Metazoa > Arthropoda > Insecta > Orthoptera > Acrididae > Schistocerca > Schistocerca cancellata. Next base: position 598,114,283 of record NC_064626.1, read on the forward strand.
AATTAGACAAATCAATGGTGAAGCACTGGATTAGCACTGGAGACCATCAACCAATAGGCCAGCAATGGAATGTCAAATAATTCACAATGAGGTAGAGAAAATGATGAAGAATGACATCATTCAGCCTTCGCAGAGCCCTTGGTCATCACCAGTGGTTCTTGTCAGGAAGAAGGATGGCAGTTGATGCTTTTGTGTTGATTACAGGAAGCTTAATAAGATAACTAAAAAGGATGTTTACCTTCTTCCACGAATTGACGATACACTAGATTGTCTGAATGGGCTACATTTTTCTCAACCATGGACATATACTCATGATACTGGCAAAATGGAGTAGATGAGGCTGATCATGAGAAAACTGCATTCATTACCCCTGAGGGCCTGTATGAGTTTAAGGTAATGCCATTTGGTTTGTGTAATGCACCAGCAACTTTTGAATGGATGATGGATAATCTTCTAAGTCACCTGAAGTGGACGATGTGTCTTTGTCATTTAGATGACATTACAGTGTTCTCAGAGACATTTGCTGAATACATAAAAAGACTGAGGGGCCATTCTTAAGGGTCTCCAACAAGGTGGACTGAAACTTAATCCAAAAAAGTGTCTCTTTGGAGCAAAAGAAATCAAAATACTTGGACACCTTGTGTCAAACAAAGGTATGCAACCAGACCCAGAAAAGGTGAGATCTATAATGGAATTTCCAGTTCCTAAAAGTATTAGAGATGTGAGAAGCTTCCTTGGATTATGTTCTTATTACCATTGTTTTATCAAAGACTTTTGTATCAAAGCCAGGCCACTCCAAGAGTTGTTAAAAGCTGATGCTAAATTTACCTGGGGTGGTGCTCAACAAGATTCTTTTGATGTGCTGCGAAAAGCTCTGACGACTGACCCTGTACTTGATCTGTATGATGAGAGAACACCTGCAGAACTACACACAGATGCCAGTGAGAATGGGATCGGTGTTGTTCTGGTGCAAATTTCTGACAGAAAAGAGAAGGTTATAGCTTATGCTTCTATGACACTTACAAAAACTGAGAGGAACTACTCAACTACAGAAAGAGAATGTCTGGCTGTGATCTGGGCCATGAACAAATTTCCACAGTATCTCTATGGAAGGCCATTCACAGTTGTCACAGACCATCATTCACTTTGTTGGTTGACAGGTCTTAAGGATCCTACATTACGACTCACCAGGTGGGCACTACGTCTTCAAGAGTATGACATTACCATAGTGTACAAAAGTGGAAGAAAACACCAAGATGGCGACTGTCTCTCAAGAAACCCTGTGCAAGACCATCAAGACTTTGATGAAGGTAGTGACTGTCTCACTGAACTCCAGGATCTCTCTGCTGAGCAGAAGAAGGACACCAAGATATCTCAAATTATGCTTGCCTTAAATCGGTCAGAGGATGTGAAAGGACAATTTAAGGTAGTTAATGGATTACTTTGCAAGAAAAGATTTGATCCATTTGTAAAGAGATGGCTACCAGTGATTCCTAAACACATGCGCTTAGATGTTCTACAGAAATTCCATGACATACCTGAGGCCAGATCCACAGGAGATTTTTCTGGCCAGGTTCATTTAGGAGTGTCTGTCACTATGTGTCATACTGTCGAGAGTGCCAGAGGAGAAAGGCAGTTCATCAGAAACCACCCAGCTGACTCATACCAATTGCACCAGCCAAAACACCTTTCCAGCTATAATGATACAGCCTTCTCCAAAATTCATATGAAATGACTGATACCACCTTCTTTTTATATGCATCTGGATAGTTATTGGACAATTCAGTGCTTACCATGGCCTTGTATGTGTGTCTTTATATACAGGGTGATTCAAAAAGAATACCACAACTTCAGGAATTTAAAACTGTGCAACGACAAAAGGCAGAGCTAAGCACTATCTGTCGGCGAATTAAGGGATCTATAAAGTTTCATTTAGTTGTACATTTGTTTGCTTGAGGCGCTGTTGACTAGGCGTCAGCATCAGTTGATGCTAAGATGGCGACCGCTCAACAGAAAGCTTTTTGTGTTATTGAGTACGGCAGAAGTGAATCGACGACAGTTGTTCAGCGTGCATTTGGAACGAAGTATGGTGTTAAACCTCCTGATAGGTGGTGTATTAAACGTTGGTATAAACAGTTTACAGAGAATGGGCAGCCCGTGACAGAGCACTTCATCACTGGCCTCCAAGAAGCCCTGATCTTACCCCCTGTGATTTTTTCTTATGGGGGTATGTTAAGGATATGGTGTTTCAGCCACCTCTCCCAGCCACCATTGATGATTTGAAACGAGAAACAACAGCAGCTATCCAAACTGTTGCGCCTGATATGCTACAGAGAGTGTGGAACGAGTTGGAGTATCGGGTTGATATTGCTCGAGTGTCTGGAGGGGGCCATATTGAACATCTCTGAACTTGTTTTTGAGTGAAAAAAAACCTTTTTAAATACTCTTTGTAATGATGTATAACAGAAGGTTATATTATGTTTCTTTCATTAAATACACATTTTTAAAGTTGTGGTATTCTTTTTGGATCACCCTGTATATCATTCTGTCCTATTTGATTAAAAACTTGATATTCATTGCGAAGGTGTATGGAATGTTCTAGAGGAACGTATATTGTCATCATTACCAAGAGATTGTTGTCATTAACAAAATTACGTACAAATGCTGGATTGAATGTATAATAAAGAAATTGAAGGGATAAATATTTGGTGGAAAATATTAAAATGCTGTGGAAGTGTTGGCATAGGTGGCCAGTGCCTCTAATTACCATAATTACAATCAAGTAACAAGTTAACACAAAGAAACTCATTATCTTGAGAAACGGCTTGAAAGTTATTAGCAACTGATGTATTTTCATTTGTCATCTACTCTTATATCCTGTTCTGTAATTAATATTCTTTGTAATTACATTTCTAATTAACTCTCCAATTGTTGACATCCCATGGTTTTCCAATTGCAGAAATTAAGGTCTTATTTGTACATTCCACTTATTTAATCAGACAAAGCATGAGCTCAGTACTATGGTTCAAATGGCTCTGAGCACTATGGGACTTAACATCTATGGTCATCAGTCCCCTAGAACTTAGAACTACTTAAACCTAACTAACCTAAGGACATCACACAACACCCAGTCATCACGAGGCAGAGAAAATCCCTGACCCCGCCGGGAATCGAACCCAGGAACTCGGGCGCGGGAAGCGAGAACGCTACCGCACCACCACGAGCTGCGGACAGCTCTGTACTACCATTACATGTTAGGAACCAAATCCAAACTGTAATTAATTACATAACTAAACTAATACAAGAGACATTATTGTAATTAAAATTCAGAATGATTTTCTTATGGAAAACTAAAGATATTACTAAACAAGATTGCTATTCAAATATTGTATTTTATACCTTATTCAGCTGTAACATCAGTTTAATTACGTTTTGTAAATTTTAATTGTAACACTGAAATTATACAAAATTAATGATGGAATATTTTTGAGCAATTGTTAAAATTCTATATATCGGAAAGCAGTAAGGCTGCAAGTTTGTTGTTGAGTAGTTGTGGAGTTGTTGCTGTTGAGTCTGCTTGAGAGTCTGTTTGTCAAAGAGATCAGAGATGTCTGTGAAGTGCTTTGTTTAAACATGTCAAGAATGCAGTTCTGTTGTCAATAAATAATGAGAAGTTTCAAATTTATGTTCTTTCATCAAAATGAACTCCAGGAAAAAGTTAAGTAATTTTAAGTAACGATCATAAAGAACTATAGCATCGTTACACAGTGTGTTGGGATTGACCTCCTTGGATGATTTCCAATGTCTGCTAGTGGCAATAGATGGATTATTGTTTGCACTGATTATCTGATATGCTATTCCATTACAAAATCTGTGAAAACAGCCGAAGCATTCGAGGTAGCCAAATTCATCATAGAAGACATTGTATTAAAACACGGTACCCCAAGGTAATTAATTATGGCTCGAGGGAAAGTTTTTCAATCGAATCTAGTGATAGAGATAAACCATCAGTGCAAAATTACTCATCACATGACGACTGCCTATTTCCTGCAAACTAACGGGCTTTCTGAACGCCTTAATAAGATCCCGGCCGGCATGCTATCAATGTTCATCAATGCTGAGCAGAGCAACTGGGATGAGGTGCTACCTTTCATGACATTTTCCTACAACACCACCAAACAAGACACCCACTGGATTTACATCATTTTTGTGGTGCCTGGGCGTGAGGTGATGACAATGATGGACACTGTGTTTCTGTTACATCCTGATGATGTGGATAATGACTACATCGGCCAGGTGTTAACCAGACCTGAGGAAGCTCAGCAATTAGCTTGACTCCACATGCTGCAGGCTCAAGAAAACTATCACTGAAGCTATGACGTTAGCCACCGACCTGTTGTCTACCAGCCTGGTGACCTTGTCTGGATCTTCACTCCTGTTCAGAAGGTTGGTCTCTCTGAGAAGGTCCTCAGGCGCTACTTTGGACCTTATAAGGTTGTAAGATAGTTGTCTGATGTTACTTATGAAGTTGAAGATTTCAACCTCAACACAAGATGACAAAAGATCAGAGATACGGTCCATGTCCTTCGAATGAAACCCTGCAAGGATCCTGCAACCCAGGGTAAATTCGAAGCTCCTGCAACAGGCAACATGTGGAAAGGTGATGAAGAGTGTAGTGGCAAGGGAAATTCTAAGAAGATCACCACCAGGGTGAACATTAGTCATCGGGAGTCAGAGTATGCAGGAGCAATGACTCGTTCACGGACTAGGAGCACATAACACCGAAACACTGTTTTCTTAAGGAGGGAGCAATGTTGCGGAAGAAGCTGAGTAGCACAGTCACTGTAATTTAGTGGTATGATACTAGACTGTTTCATGGAGGGCTGTGAGTTCAAAACTCACCTGAACTTTAAAATTTTAATTTCTATATTCAGTTCGAGTACATTCTAGAAGTATCCACAAAAGTCAAGAATCATTGTACTGGAATGTACTGTAACTGTGTATATACCCTATTTGTTTTGGCTGGAGGCAGTTTGCTCTGTGCTCTTGTATGTGCAAGAGCTGAATAAAACTTCGTTAAGTGAAGTTAGTATTTGCCATTCATCTAACTATACCTTCTTCTATGTGGCAATATACCAGACAAGGAACTAAGTTAAAATTGCATCATCATCCATTTCTGAGCTACATGAAAAGTTTCAGGTCTCTGGCTCATCATGTAGGTGGTTTAAAATCAACTGCAAAATTTGTAACAAACAGTGAGACGAGTAAGTGACCCAGTAAAAATGTGTTAAAAATAAAAAATAGTAAAGTGTCACTAACAGTACTGTTTAGAAAAGTAGTATTGTGGAATCTTGATAACTCTTACAGTGTCACAAGCATATTTTCCTTAACTGTCCAAAACATTTTACACTCTAGAATAAAATACTTAAACATACAATATAGAATCACTAACAATAATTGGAAAAGCTAATATTTAACTAAATCCAATCTCAAGAACATTACCAGCATTTTAAGAAGTTATTTACAAACAATAATATACCTACCCAGTTCATCATAATCCCATACATGATATCAGTTTGCATAACCTTACAAATTTGTCTTCACACCACAAAATTAGCTTATAGTCTCATATGTCATTACAACACAAGATTTTGTATGAATCTAAGTGTTCTCACAGCATATTAATTGATCCATAAAACTGCAGGATATGCCTGTAATCAAACTTCGTCTGCAGCTAATATTTTGGCTATAAACGATTCAACCACCTTCAGAGAGAGGCTTAAAGACTGACAGTTAAACATGGCCATCTGCCTCATGTACCAGTTGGTGAGCCAACTGCATGAGAGAACATCACAAATTTTAGTGAAAGGAATACCACATCCACAGCAGAGATGCTACTTTGTCACCCCCTGTCAAGGATGTTGTGTGACAAGCTCTAGCCAGTGCTGGATTCCACATTTTATCAAATGTATTTCAATGACTTTGCTGAAAACTGAAGCCCAGAATAATGAAACAGATGTTAAAATATGGATTTCTTTTTATCCATAGCATTGTCTGCCTGTATACTCATACAGCCAAGACAAGTTCACAAGGCTGAAACAGGCAAGTATAGCATCGAAGTTCCAAGTAACATTTTTGAACTATAGATATTTTCAGTATACAACAGACCACATTGATAGGTATCCTTCACAGAGTTAGCAGGTGTGGCTATCTTTGGTGTCGGTAGAAAAATAACCTTGAAATTATATTCAGAGAAGATACAACATCCTTTTGAAGAAAGATTTCCTATGAGTGGTAGGAAGGCCATGGACTTGGAACTTTCCTCTTCAACTTCATGAGGTGGGACATTCATCTTTTTTTTGAACTGCAAAGCCTTGCAGTTCTTCTGTAGTGGGTAGCCATTATATTCAAAATATTTTTACACATATTTGGATTCTTCCTGGAGATCATACATGCTCCATATATAAGTGTATTCAGTACACCACTGGTCTATGCAGGATGACGATAACTGTGTTCTCTCAGATACAAATCTTTATGTACTTGCTTTTGAAAGACACATGTCCCAGGGTGTAATCAGTTTTATGACTAAGATATCAAATAAAGGGATGCATTCATCATTTTCATGACCCATGTTAAACTAAATGTTCCTATCAATGGAATTGAGATGATCCAAAAGTTTATGAAGTTTTTACTTGCCATGAGGCCACACTAAAAGAGTTTCACTCATGAGACTCAGCATTTGATTTGCTTAAAACTAGCAATTTTACTCTAAACATAAAGTCATGGTTATTTTTCTGTCAGCACCAGATACAGCCACACTCATTGGTTTGGTGAAGGATGACTTGACTCTGTAAAAGATGGGAATGTGTAAGATTACTTATTAGTGTGATTTGTTGTATATCAAAAATACTTTATGTACAGTTCAAGAATGTTAGACAGAACACTGATGCTATGCCTACTTAGTACAGTCTGATAAACCTGCTGTGGCTGAGTACTGGATACAGATTGGTCACACTATATACTATGAAAATGTCCAGATTTTAACATCTGTTCCGTGGTTTTGGGACTCTGACTTTGTGTTACTGAAATATGTTTGAAAAATGTTTTAAATCATCAAGAGGACGGTTTTTGTCTTGACAAAATGTGGACTCTGGCGCTGGCATAACTCCAGTGATACAGTCTCCAAGTCAACTAGAACATGTGTCACAATGTCCTCGACAGAGTGCATCATCTCTGCACAGGTATGGTATTTCTTCCACTATGATTAGACATGTGTTCATATACACTTAGCTCACCCTGCTGGTACATAAGAAGGGCAGGACCACTTCATTGTCCCACTCCTCAAGAGGTGGCACTGCCTTGGTTAATCTCAAGGGAGTCTCAAGTTGAAAAAGCTTCTACATCATTGCTGTATTAGTCAGCATCACTATCGCCCTGTGTTGTCTCGGTATTCGTCATTTTGACTGTTGCTGTGAACCATCACTATATTCATCACCATTGACTACACCATTGTCATGTTCCATCTTCATTATCATCACCCTTGTCCTTCACCACCATCACCTATGCCATTATTCAGACAGCCACCTTTGTTATCCTGCCATCAATGCCATCATCTGCATCATTGCCTGTATTGCTCTACAACTTAGTACCATCATACCATTTTTTTATCTTACTGCTGGTTACCTTCATAGTCATTGATAGATAATACTGCCACCACCACAGTAACAATTGCATATTCACACTAAACCTCACTCTTACTACTACACACTCCTTTACCCCTTATTCAGTGTCCCCCATCAGTTCTCCCCACATTTCCTGTATACTGTGACATTAAGGCGTCGCCTTCAGTTTTTCCACCATCTCTTTGATTTTTAGTTTCTGCAGCCCCACTCGCTGCAATAACTCAACTTCCACTACACAGGCAGCACCAGCCTGCAACAGCAACAAACTCGTCCTCACTGGCTTCAATTGTGCTAATTACATGTGATGCAATGTTAACATTTTTTTGGAAATTTGTGTTAAGTACCTATGGGACCAAACTGCTGAGGTCATAAGTCTCTAGGCTTACACACTAGTTAATATAACTTAAACTAACTTATGCCAAGGGAAGCACCCACACCCAAGTGTGAGGGAGGACTCAAACTTCTGACGGGGCAGTCACACGAACCGTTACAAGGCACCCAAGACCACATGGCTACTCAGGCAGCAATGTTAACATTATCAGCTTCTATTAGACTCTACAAGCATTGTAATCTCACCAGCAGAACTAGGATTCAGATTTAAAAAATCCCATTGTAATAAAACCCAAGCCAGCAACCAGCCAACATCCTCCAAAACCTCATACTAAAAGCTCCCCAAAAATGACACTGTACTGGCACACAACCAAATTCTGTAAAAAAAACAAATAATGGAATCCTTACATTCTTTTGCCATTATTTAATGTACCCATCCATCTAATCAATACACCATTCCACCATAACAACTCCCTTCCTCCAACTCATACTACAAACAATTTAGCCATTTTGTTACTACTAGAATATTTAAGCTTTTGATTAACTCTGTATAATCTAGTCAGCATAACATATTCTCAAAACCACTCCCACTTCCTATTCTCCCATATGAATTTCCTTGTACTTTCACTGTACCTTCTGCAGCAAAATCTTTTCCGGTAACCATAGGCCTCACTACTTTCACATGTCAACTTACACACACCATACCTACATCAAAATCAGCTCCTTATTCACACACCTACCTACCCTTTTCATAATACTTTCCTGCCACCCTCTTTACCAGGAACTAGTCATCAAACTTTCAGAAGATAGTACCACCATCAACAGTACATCAGCACGAAGAGGATTACTCTTGAAGCCCTCATCAACACAAAACTATCACAGTTTCAGTTTTATTAACCCTCTACTATTTTTAATGTTGTATCACCACATTTTTATGTTTAAAGCCTGTATACTGAAGAGAGGCCACACTGCTGCTGCCAGCCCAATCCCAGAAGGAAGGAGAGGATGGGGGATGAAATGAGCATAACAACTAAATAAACATTAAAATTAAAAAACACTGCTTCACCACTAGTCTTCCCAGCATACTCTTAACATGGCTGAATGGTTTTCAGCCAGAAATTATCTTGATTCAAAGTTTAGTTAGGGTGAATTCCCACAATTTTAAGGAACATGTTATTTTTTTACATGGAAAAAGACATTCTAGCATAGACGCACAACGAGGACAAACCTACTTGTCTAAAATAAATACCACATCCTAATAATAAACAGCAGTAATATCTTATTTTGATTGAGATATTCAGATAAATATATCTATAAACCTGATAACAGCTGAGAGAGCAGTGTACTGACCCCTGGCCTGTCCACATCGCACCTGAATGCCACCAGTGCGAGGAATGAGAGAGTGTAGCTGCTGCCATGGAAATAAAGGATACCAGTCGCTGTACCAGTTGCCAGATACATAGTAATTTAGTTTACATCTACATCCACACACCGCAACCCACCTGACAGTGTGTGGCGGAGGGTACTTTGAGTACCTCTATAGGTTCTCCCTTCTATTCCAGTCTCGTATTGTTCATGGAAAGAAAGATTGTTGGTATACCTCTGTGTGGGCTCTAATCTCTCTGATTTTATCCACATGGTCTGATTCACGAAATATATGTAGGAGGGAGCAATATACTGCTTGTCTCCTCAGTGAAGATATGTTCTCGAATCTTCAACAAAAGTCCGTACTGAGCTACTGAGCATCTCTCTTGCAGAGTCTTCCACTGGAGTTTATCTAACATCTCTGTAACGCTTTCACAATTACTAAATGATCCTGTAATGAAGTGTGCTGCTCTCCATTGGATCTTCTCTATCTCTTCTCTCAACCCAATCTGGTACGGATCCCACCGGTGAGCAGTATTGAAGCAGTGGGTGAACAAGCGTACTGTAACCTACTTCCTTTGTTTTCGGACTGCATTTCCTCAAGATTCTTCAAATGAATCTCAGTCTGGCATCTGCTTTACTGATGATTAATTTTATATGGTCATTCCATTTTAAATCACTCCTAATGCCTACTCCCATATAATGTATGGAATTAACTGCTTCCAGTTGCTGACCTGCTATATTGTAGCTAAATGATAAAGGATCTTTTTTTCTATGTATTCACAGCACATTACTCTTGTCTACATTGAGATTCAATTGCCATTCCCTGCACCATGCGTCAATTTGTTGCAGATCCTCCTGCATTTCAGTACAATTTTCCATTGTTACAAGCTCTCCATATACTACAGCATCATCCACAAAAAGCCTCAGTGAACTTCCAGTGTTATCCACAAGGTCATTTATATATATTGTGAATAGCAATGGTCCTACGATACTCCCCTGAGGCACACCTGAAATCACTCTTACTTCGGAATACTTCTCTCCATTGAGCATGACATGCTACGTTCTGTTATCTAGGAACTCTTCAATCCAATCACACAATTGGTCTGATAGTCCATATGCTCTTACTTTGTTCATTAAACAACTGTGGGGAACTGTATCAAACGCCTTGCGGAAGTCAAGAAACACGGCATCTACCCGTGTCTATGGCCCTCCGAGTCTCGTGGACGAATAGTGCAATTTGGGTTTCACACGATCGTCTTTTTCAAAATCTGTGCTAATTTCTATAGAGTAGAGTTCTAGTCTCCAAAAAAGTCATTATACTCTAACATAATGCGTGTTCCAAAATTCTACAACTGATCGACGTTAGAGATATAGGTCTATAATTCTGCACATCTGTTCGACATCCCTTCTTGAAAATGGGGATGACCTGTGCCATTTCCCAATCTTTTGGGATGCTACACTCTTCTAGAGACCTACGGTACACTGCTGCAAGAAGGGGGGCAAGTTCCTTCTCGTACTCTATGTAAAATCAAACTGGTATCCCTTCAGGTCCAGTGGCCTTTCCTCTTTTGAGCGATTTTAATTGTTTTTCTATCCCTCTGTCATCTATTTCAATACCTACCATTTTGTCATGTGTGTGAAAATCTAGAGAAGGAACTACAGTGCAGTCTCCCTATGTGAAACAGCTTTAGAAAAAGACATTTAGTATTTCGGCCTTTAGTCTGTCATCCTCTGTTTCAGTACCATTTTGGTCACAGAGTGTCTGGACATTTTGTTTTGATCCACCTACCACTTTGACATAAGACCAAAATTTCTTAGGATTTTATGCCGGGTCAGTACATAGAACTTTACTTTCGAATTTGTTGAACGCTACTTGCATAGCCCTCTTCACACTACATTTTGCTTCATGTAGTTTTTGTTTGTCTGCAAGGCTTTGGGTATGTTTATGTTTGCTGTAAAGTTCCCTTTGCTTCCATAGGAATTTTCTAACTCAGTTGTTGTATCATGGTGGCTCTTTTCCATCTCTTATGATCTTGCTTGTCACATACTCATCTATTGCATGTTGTACGATGGTTTTGAACTTGGTTCACTGATCCTCAACACTATCTGCACTTGAGATAAAATTTTTGTGTTGAGCCATCAAGTACTCTGAAATCTGCTTTTTGTCACTTTTGCTAAACAGAAAAATCTTCCTATCTTTTTTAATATTTCTATTTACAGCTGAAATCACTGATGCTGTAACCACTTTATGATTGCTGCTTCCCTGTTCTTTGTTACCTGTTTCAAATAGTTCAGGTCTGATTGTCACCAGAAGGTCTAATATGTTATCGTCACAGGTCAGTTCTCTGTTTAACTGCTCAAGATAGTTTTCAAATAATGCAATTTTTAAAAATTCCACTGGATTCTTTGTCCCTGCCACCTGTTATAAATGTTTGAGTCTTCCACTCTATATCTGGTAAATTAAAATCTTCACCCAAAACTCTAACATGTTTTGGAATACTACTCGAAATATTTTCCAAATTTTCCTTCAGGTGTTCTGCCGCAACAGCTGCTGAGACAGGTAGCCTATAGAGACATCCAATTACCATGTTTGAGCTTGCTTTAACCGTGGTCTTCACCCAATTATTTCACATTTCAGATCTCCGTCAATTTCCTTTGATACTATTGCACTTTTTATCACTATAAACACGCCTCCCCCCTTCACTGTCCAGTCCCTCTCTGCAGTATACATTCCAATGTGAGTTTAGAATTTCATTACTGTTAGCATCTGGTTTTGGCCAACTTTCCAACCTAGTACTATGTGGGCATTGTGACCATTTATTAATGAGAGCAGTTCTGGGGCCTTTCTATAGACGCTCCTGCAGTTTACTATTACCACATTAATATTGTCATTCCCTGTTGCGTTTTGCCTACTGCTAACTTGTTGTGTCTCAGGAGGTGTCCTGTCGAGCCTAGGGAGGGAATTCTCCAACCTAAAAAACCCATAAGTACACTCCACATGTACTCCGCTACCCTTGTAGCCACTTCCTGCATGTAGTGCAGGTCTGAGCTATTCAGGGGGATGCTAAATTTCTCCACCTGATAGCAGAGGTCAAGAAATTTGCACCCCAGATCTCCGCAGAATCATCTGAGCCTCTGGTTTAAGCCTTCCACTTGGTTCCAAACCAGAGGATCGCGATCAGTTCTGGGAAAGACACTACAAATAGTTAGCTCAGATTCCACCCCGCAAGTGAGGATTTACACCTTCAACAACTCCGCCAACCACCCATATGAACTGAGGATGACCTTTGAACCCAGATGGCAGGAGTCATTGGTGCCAACATGAGCAACAATTTGCAGTCGGGTGCACCCAGTGCTCTCTATCGCCACTGGCAGGCCCTCCTCCATATCTCAGATGAGACCCCCTGGCAAGCAGACAGAGTGAACTGGCCTTCTTCGCCGACCTTTCCGCTATTTCCCTAAGGGGCTCCATCACCTGCCTAACATTGGAGCTCCCAATCACTAATAAACCCCTCCCCCGTGTGCCTGCTCAGACCTTGCTGAAGGAGTGACGTGACATGTCCACTCACAGGCAGAGTGGGCGATGCCACACGGCCAGCTTCCATATTGACCCTCCGCCTCGTGCGAAGCAAACACCATTGAACCTGCCACTCCCCTTGGGGAGAGGGTGGCCCAACCATGCTCATAACACGTGAAGATGTCTTGACAGTAGGGACCATGGGTGAAGCATGTAACACCTGGGGTGTACCATGTGATGCATCAGACTCCCCACTGCTGCTACACTCTGAGGCAGCTGCCTGAAGACGGCTGACCACGGCCATCAGCACGTTCAGCTGTTTGTGAACAGTGGCCAGCTCCTCTTGTGTCCGTACACACCAGTCACACATCATATCCATCATAAGAAATCAATAATTTACTGTAGGGAGTTAAGTAATCAACTTTTAACTAGACTGCTAATTCACTAAATGCAGCTGATAGCTGACTAAACTGTGGTTACTAGACACTTCTTGTTGGAAACAATGAAAATAAGCACTAACTGTCTCTGGACTGTATTCAAAACAATCAATGGAACACTATTACTAGTACTCGATAATTAAAGCTTCCTAAAAGCAAAAACACACAGAAAAAGAAGTGACAAGTAAGAAAAACACAGTTAATACTTAAATTTACGTAGCTTGCTGCACAGGAGAAGTGAAGCAGATGGCAGTTTCTGTTTCTCATGTATATCTGTGCGAAAGTGAATTGTACTTGTGCATTTTATGGTGCAGATTAGTGCTTACTAAATTACTCTTAAGGGCTTTTTTTGCATTAATCTTGCAGCATATCTGTGTGAGGCAATCCACTGTCTGAAGAGCCATGTCACATAACTCCTTTAAAGTCTCATGTTAGTGCATAGAGTATAGCAGTACGTAGAGTATAGTTTAGATTTGAGCTTTAGAGTTAGTGTATTTATTTCCTGCAGTAGCTTTTGTGTAACTAGAGCTTCCAAAAAGTAACTGTTGACATACCTATTTTAGGTAGAGAAATTTATTTCTGTTTTAAGAACTAGCAGATCATTCAATTTTAGTCTGTAGTGAGAACTTTGCACAGCAGATTTTTATGTTTGTTTATTCTCTCATTTATATTTTGGGTACATTCCAATCTCAGTAGCACCACAGTTGGGTAATTTTCTCTTTTGCAGGGGCCTGTTTTTACTTCCTCAGTTACTCCTTACTGCTTTGTTTGTATTTTTGAGACCCTATTCAGCTTTTTGTACACAGTGTGGTATTGTCAGGGGCTGTGCTTGCCTTGAGTCGACAAAAGGAGAATTGGCTGCTTTGGCCACAGTCGACAGGCTTTTTTTCTGGCTACTGCTCGATGCAGTGGGCACATCAAGGTGCTGGTGACAGGACCTTACACATCCTTGGTGGTGTTGGAATCTCCTGGTGACCAGGTTGTCACTGCATCTTGTGATACACAACATCTGACCAGTTCGTCATCATCCGTGTCACTGGGTGGAAGATGAAAGATGGACTGGGCTACACTGCTGGCTCCTTGTGCCTTAGCAACAGGTACAGTGTTGATAATACTTCTGAGCCAACACAGGATGCCTCTCCTGTTGGGTCAGTGGGCAATTTTCCAGCCCAGTTTGGACGAATGCTTAGCACGGGTTTACTAATCACTGGGAGGATCAGCTTTAGGCAGTTAACAGAGCCCATGAGGGAAATACTACAAAGGGCAGGAAAGAGTGACTGTGAGTACTCAGTTTGTTTTCTGGGAGGTCTCATCCATGATGTAGAAGAGGCCCTCCTGGCCACTGTTGAACAGACTGGGTGCAACTGACTGCAAGTAGTGGCACATGTCAGCTTGAATGACACCTGCCACTTGGATTCTGAGGCCATCCTCTGTTCCTTATGGCAGATGGCTGACTTGGTGAAGACAACTAGCATTGTATGTGGTGTAGGCTAAACTATTTGTAGGCTAAACTATCTACAGCACTGTACCCAGGGTTGATTGTGGTCCTCTGGTCTGGAGCAAAGTGGAAGGTCTAAACTAGAAGATCAAATAACTCTGTGATGGTACTGGATATGAATTTCTTGACCTCCACTATCAGGTGCAGAATTGGGTTTGCCTTAATAGGTCAGGCTGCACAACATGCAGGAAGCAGCTATGTTTGGCATGCATATGGGGATTTTTTTAGGTTAGAGACACCCCCCCCCCCCTCCCTCCAACCCTTGGGGTCACCGACAAATTGCCTGCGCAAAATCACAGTTACTTTGGCCACAGTGTTCTCAGAGAGTGTTTATCCTTGTATGTCAGATATGGAAAATGTTATTATGATGTTAGTAAACTGCAAGAGCAACCAAGGAAAGAGCCCAGAATTAGTATCACTTATTGTAAGTTATAGTGCACAGATATTATTAGGAACAGAAACCTTGTTGAAATTGGAAGTGACTTGTTGAAACTTGAAGTGAATAGCAACAAAATTGTAAGTCCAGAATGGAATATTTATCGTAAGGATAGGTTAGTCAACTATGGTGCTGGCATATTTATTATAGAAAAGAATTTGATGATATCTAGATGGTTTCATTGATATGGAATGGGGATTAATCTCGATAAAGTTGTGTTGCCTCTGGCATGAAGCACCATGTCTTTGAACTGATGTTCTTTGACTTTACTTTTAATTCACTTTGTCTATGTCTCACTGTATGCCATGTTCAATAGCTTTTATTGTATTTGCTCTGTTCAGTCTTAAAATAAATGTTCATTCAACTGCAAAAGTGTGTTATTATGGTTCTGCACCAAGTAATACCCACAGTGGTGACCCTGACATCATCATGTTGTATTTGGAAATTATTTTGTGCTTCTTTTTATCATTAACAAATGTCGTGTGCCAGCCCACATTGTCCTCGGAGCAATGGATCTACCAGTGTTGTTTTGTCTCAGTGCCTTGCACCCTATTAACTGTGATTGCATTTTTACTACTGTTCCTGATGTACATTTGGTTAAAAGTGAACAATTACCTGGCTCCAGCCATGCTGGTGACCACTTAACTGTTGCTGGCCCACTATGGCCATCGTCAAATGCTACTATACAGCAGCACCTGCTGCACGGAAAGTGCGCGCCGTTTAGTGACATCGTGAATGATAACCATGTGAAGGTCACTGTGTTTCATGCTTCAGCTAAACAGTCACCTTCGGTTTGGTTTGATGTACCGATGAAGTTTGAGAACTGTAATTCGAACGGTCATGCCCATGGGGTTGCACATTCTTATATGCCTGACGGCATTCCAACCCCCCACCCCAACCACCCACGCCACCTCAGCGACACCACTTACCTCCACTGCTCCGTGTTCACACCATGCTTGCCTTTCACCACTCTCATAATGGCACCGGCCGTTTCATCTGTGCCAGTTCCAAGATCAGCCCCCTCTTGGCTGCATCGCAACCGCCTTCTGCCTGTTGTTGCAATGGCTTCGGCCGTTACTTCCGCACCATGCCCGCCTCCGGGGCTGCAGTTGGGACACATTGTGCCACCAGTTGCACTGGCTCACTCCACATCGTGTGCTGCCTGCAGCCGCTCCCCCACACAGACCTCGAGCAACACATCGTCCACCGCTACTGCACTCCTGGCGTCGGGGGGCTTCCTACACTGCTCACACAGATCTTTGCCTCCCTGTACTGCATCAACATGTATTACCCAACAGATTTCCTAAGCTGCCTGCATTGCAAAAGGACAGTCCTAAGACTTGATTTGCATTGGTGGATCATTTACTGGATATCCACGGGATTTTGGATGACGATACACGTTTCATCTGCCTGGTGAGCCAACTCTGTGCTCATCCAGACCTCATCAGTGGTCTGCTCCTCTCACCACCCATGCCACACAAGTGTTTAATGGCAAAAACATTACTCAGTGAACGCCTTTCTTGCCCTCCAACAGAGGCTATCCACCACATCATCCATGATGAGCACCTTGACGACCTCACACCTTTCAGCTTTGGCGGCGCATTCATGCATTAATTGATGACCAAGCTCTACCAGACACTGTGCTGTGGATCTTGTGGATGGTCAAGCTTGCATTGGACCTACAACTTCACCTACTATCTCATGTAGCAGACCCTCCCTATGTTCGTCTATGCATGGCCGATCAGGCCTACGCAATCATTTGTCACCGACACTGTCTATCAAGGATGACATTGCCTTCACTTTCACTTATCATGCCTGCACCTTCTGTTCCACACCCTGCCAGTAGGGGTCAGTGCATGTGCCTCAGGAGCTCAGCGGCCCATCAGGAGATGCCTCCTGGTGACCTACAGGAGGTAGTCCCTGCGACCTCCTGACAGCAGTCGACCTCGCCCGAGCAGCAGCCCGAACAATCTCAGGTAACAATACAGTCAGCTATGTTCCCTGCCCTCTCCACACCACCTCACTTCCAAGCTTACCAGCTATTCAGGTACCATGCAACGTACAGGGACACCACTCGCAACTGTCGTGTGCTCTGTGCGCACCAAAACGACTCCAGCGGGCACATTTAGGTGCCATATCCCCCCATGATCATCGACCCTGCCTACCTCCCAACGCCGCACCACTTGCTCCAGTGGCACAACACCTCTATGTCATGGACCTGTCATCAGGCACACAGTTTCTCATCGACACTGGCGACAATGTCACTGTTAACCCAGCCAAGCTAGCGGGCAACACACTTTCTCCTGCTAACCTCTCTTTGATAGTAGCAAATCACTTTCCTATTGCAGTCATTGGCTCCATAAAGATGTCGTGACCTTTCCTTGGTCCTTCCACATTGCTGATGTGGATCAAATGATCAGGTTGGACTTTCTATACCACTATGAACTTTTGCCAGGCCTGTAGGCTCCAACGCTCTGCCACACATCTGGTTCTACCGTTCTGTGCTCTAATGAGTTCGGCACAACTCCATTCTCTGCCTCCTTGGCTACACTTTCCACATGTGCATCTCTGCTCGAAGATACATCTCTCTGACTTGGTGGTCATCCACACGCAGATCAATGGGCTCCTCACACATAACGAAGAGTTATGCACACGTATTGCTGCTGCCTCAACTGCATTGATTCGCACACGGAGTACTGTTCACAGTCTGTCTGCAGAGCCAGGTCTTTCAGATTTGTCAGCCACCTCTACTGCATCTTCATTCTGCATTGCTCCTAGGTCAAGCTTACCTTCCCCTGCTGCCTGTTCCACACCATCGCAGTTGAATCTGCTCCATGTGATCCCTCGCATCGCGTGGCTGCCGCGCCATGGCCTCCATTGTTGTCTGCCTCCGTTGCCCTGCCCATGTCACTCTGGCCTGGCATGGAAAAACGTGTTCTCACTTTGTGGGGGCCCCCGCGTCATGTGGCTGCTGTGCCATGCCCTCAGTCGTCGTCTTCAGCCGACACCCCACCCATGCCATTCTGGCCCGGCAAGGTCAGTGAACCACCGTCACTCATGCCTCCCCTACCACCCCCTTCCCCCCTCCTCCCCCCCACCGCACACCTGCCTCCCTTCATGGGTTTTGGCAATTAGCAATGGCACTCATCACAGAATCTGCACCACAGATGTCATAAGACTTGATGTCAGCTTTAGCTTGCAAAGTGCTATGAGTGAAAGAAATTGTTCAGGATTTATTGGCTTCAGGCATACTCTGACCATCAGACAGCAACTAGTCTTCACCTATGCACCTTGTGCCTAAGAAGGATGGTTCACTATGCATCTGTGGGGACTACAGGTCCCTTAATGCTAGGACAAATAACTACCCCATCCCTCATATCCAGGATTTCACTAAGTTATTGCATGGCTTGAAGTTCTTCTTGGTCTTAGACTGTTCTTAGGCATACCTCCAAATTTCCATGCTCCCACCTGATATTCTGAAGATGGCCATCATTACACCCTTTGGTCTATTTGAATAGTGTTCTATGCCTTACGGCTTGAAAAATGCTGTGCAGACATGGCAATGTTTCATTGATTCAATTTTGCTACCTCTGCCTTACACTTTTGCCTGTTTGGATGACATACTTATCTTTTCCTCTTCAGCTGAGGAACACAAATTTCATCTTGACACAGTCTGTACAGCTCTCACAGCAAATGGTGTGATTATTAGCGACGACAAATCCCAACTCTGCTTGGCATCAGTTACACTCCTTGATCATACGGTCTCAGCCGACAGCCTCTGACCTACGGATTCTCATGTTGAAACCATTCTCGCACTGTCTCTTTCTGAGGATTACATTCAACTCCAGTGCTTTCAGGTTATGGTAAACTTTTATCGATGCCATATCCCCTGGGCTGCCTCTGTCCACTCGTCTCTCCGGTAAAAATACCACGGGGAGGTGAAAGTTGGACTAGACTCAGCCCATACTCGATGCTTTCAACAATCTGAAATCAGCCATCAGGAAAGCAGTCATACTCGCTCACCCTGACCTTGAGGCCTGTATTTCTATCACTACCAATGCTAGCGAGTCAGCTGTGGGTGCTGTCTTGCAACAGCTCACCTCGGGCTCCACGCAGCCACTCTGTTTCTTTTTGAAAAAACTAACCATGAGTCATTGTACATGGTCAGCCTTCTCATGGTTTATGAGGCAGTCAAATACTTCAGGAGTGACATGGAGGGGTTCCTTTCACTATCTACCGCACCACTTCTGACACATGGACTTCAGTTGAAAAAATTCTTCAGACGTCTGTTACATCTGTGGTGCAGAAAATGTTGTAGCTGACTATCTGTCTCATTTCTTGGTGATCTCCACAGCCTTGAACTTAGATGAACTGGCACACCTTCATACTGAGGACACCCAGTAACTGGTTTTGGATGATGAGTCGTCGCTCACCATCAAACCTCTTACCCTGCACAGGTCATTGACCCCTGTCCTCTGTGACATCTCTACTGGTTCACCCCACCCCTTGATGCTGTCTGCCCTCCGGTGCAGGATCTTTGATGCTTTACACAATCTGGCCCAATCTGGGACACGGGAAATGACAAGACTAGTGACTGAACATTTCGTCTGGCCAGACGTGTGACGTGATTGCCATTCCTGGACATGCGTGTGTGTTCCTTGTCAACATAGTAAAGTTGGCAGACATGTGCAGCCTCCTTTAGGACAGCTTGACCTCCCCAAGGGTCACCTGCGGCATATACACATTGATGTGGTTAGTCCTCTTCCTCCTTCCGAGGGGTACAAATTCATTTTGTCTATGATTGACCACGTAACCCATTGGTTTGAAGTGGTTCCTCTGGCTGACATTATCACAGAGGCTATAGCTTGTGCGTTCTTATCGGCATGGGTGGCAAAATTTGGCTGCCCCCTTTCACTTACTATGGACCAGGGATGAAAATTTGAGTCCTTGCTTTTCACTCGACTGTGTGAGCTGTGTGGAGTAGCAATATTTCACACGACGACCTATCATCTGGAGGCGAATGGCTTGGTGGAGCGATGGCACAGAACTCTTAAAGCTGCACTGATAGCTTTGGTCCGAGGCTCTTTCTTGGGTCTTACTCAGCATCCATTCCGTCCACAAGGAAGACCTGAATGCTTCACTGATGGAAGTTTTATATGGAGAATTTCTCATCCTGCCAGCTGAATTCATTGAGGACACACCCCCAACCAACATAATCAACCTTCTGGCCCTGATAGAATGAGTGTGTGTGCATGTCATGTATTGGTGCGTAGGAAAAACTGTAAGCGGCCGCAAAAGATGTATTTTGCTACGCTGGAAGGCGAGAACAAACTATTAAAAAATTCCATTCAAATTATTTTTCTTTTTTTTTTTTAAAAAAAATAGAGAGATTCTGTCTTTAGTTCTTGAGTGAAGAAGATGTATTTTTGTAAGATGTGTGTGAGAATACGTACAGCGGAAGAAGATGAATATAACCAAGGACACCAGAAGTATGCCAAGAGTATACAAGCAATTTGTTTATTGCACAGCTGGCAAACTGGTGACATGAGATTGAGAAAGCTATGAAACCAGTTGTGTAAATTATTCAAGATGTTATGACATTGTATGAGATTTTTTTTTGCATGTACTAATTATTTTCAAATTTTCATGTGCAACATCATGACTGGAAGCAAAATACACCAGAACCAAAAATTCTTGTGGAGAAAACCAATTCAAAAAGAAGCAAAAAGAAACCTGAATTTGTGAAAATTTTGGAAATCCACTGTTTGTTTCATCACAGCAAAGGTAGGACCGCTACACAACCGCTTGCTTAGCTATGCTTGGTAGCGTCTCCTGCATAATAATTAGAAATACCTTTCCTTAATTTCCTTTCCTAAATGCATTATAGTGAATTTTTCAGAAATTTTACGTAATGAGTAGCGAGAGAAAAGTTTGAAGTTTTTGTGTCATAACATTTCGTGCATCAGAAAAGAAGCTATTTAACGTTTGACAACACATAAATTGTATGTTTAAATTCACAAAAATAATATATTTCAGTTTTTTATTTTTCAAAATTTTAATTTTAATATTCAAGCAAAATGGCACAAAAATCAGTTTTCATTATTGCTGACAATGGCAAAAACGCAATGAGCCAAGATGGTGTAAAATTGCAGGGTAGAACATCTGAAATATCAACGCCATCTCTTCCACACTCAGAAGTATTAAGTAGTTCAGGTATGAACATAACCGAAGTTACAAGTGCTAGTGAACTTTCACAGAGTTCTAACTTTGATGATACATAGATGACATTAGATGAAAGTACATCATGTATCTCCACCAGCAACATTCTGTTTGCACAGGAAAACATAGAAAGTGCAGATAACATGATTTTTGATGACACTTTGCCATCACCCATCACATGAAATTCAAATGTTGATTTGCAGAGTACAGTTGTCAACAACCAAAGTATATTAGATAGCAACCAAAACAGCACACTTTCTGCTATACTTCAAAAGCTCAATAGCTTGAGCACAGAAATAAAAACACAAACACCAATTACACCAGTTTGCAAGCAGACATACAAAATACAAACACCAGTTTGTGTGCAGAAATAAAAAATATAAACACCAATTTGCGAATGGACATAAATACAAAATTTGACAGTTTGTCGCAAAACCTTACCATAGTAACACAAGACATAAACCTCATAAAACAAGAGCAAAAACAAGTTTTAAGAGATTTTTAGGATAGTCACACAGCAGATCAGTGATTTGACAAAGAATTTTCGCGAGGAGATGAATGTAAAATTTAAAGACATGGAAAAACAGCTAAAACAAGATTTACTTTCCAAAGTTAACAATGACATTATGGGTATAAAACAGAAATTAGGCACTCTTAACGAGCAGAATGATACAGTAGGGCAGCAAATAAATGCGATGAAAGACACACAAATGAACCTGGAAGCTACACCATCACAATTAACTTCTGCAGTAAAGAACATCTCTATCATAGTAAACAAACTGCATGAAAATTACAAAAATATACCAGCAGCTATTGATGAACTCACTTTAAAAGTAGCATCACTTGCAATCGAATCAGTCTGTGCAAAAAAGGAAAGAGATAAAATTAATAAAAATTTATCCGACGTAATTTCACAAGCTGAAGTAGGTAATTCAGACAAAACCAGTACCACAGTGGAAAAGGTAGTGAAGGAATGTAAATTAATCAATGATGTAGTTGAAAGGGTTATTCAACAAAAGGAAAATGACATTATTGACAAAGTGAACACCAATTTGCAGGCTACAGAGCACAGGATACGAAACTACTTAGGTGAAACTGATACAGAGACACAAGTTGTACATATAAACAAAGTGCCAGCCACACCAAACCAAAGTAATGTATGCACACAGATTGTTGCAAACCCTACAAGCAATGCCAATAATAATAACAGACCACAAAGTATAAGTTTACATGGCATGACACGAGAACCAGTAACTACGAGAAATGTAGATAATTATGACAGCTATGTAAACACAGCACAAAATGAAAACAGCTTATCCACAATATTTGCTGATGAAGGTCTGTTAAGACACCGTCAATTTCCCACATTTTCCACATTTACGAGTGAAGGTAAGAAGATGAATCCTGTTGTATTTATTAATGCTTTTCGACATGTGTTTCCTAGAAATTGGACGCAAGCACAAAAGATCAGGTTTGTTGTTGGGTACACGCAAAGTGATGTACTTTTGTGGGTGACCAAGGTAGCTGAGCATTGTACCACATATTTACAATTTGAATGGGCATTTCCTGACAAATATTGGTCGGAAGCCGTACAGGAGAGACTTAGGTGAGAGGTTCTTAACCCCGCCCCTTTTAAGAGCAAATATGGTAGCTTGTGAAGATATTTTGAGAAGTATCTCAACAAAACATGCTATTGGACGAATGCTATTTCTCATGTGGATGTTTTAAAAATTTTAAAAAGTCATTTGCCAACACATTTGTGAAAAATTAATTACTACACCTGAGCATGACTCAGAATATTTTCTATTCATTTTATATTCAATTAACCTAATATATGAAGAGAAAGTAGTAGCAAATAAGGCATCAGACAGCCAAACATCACAACAACATAACTTGAATGGTCAATACAAAAAGCCAGACACAAACACATAGCAAAGCTGGTACGTGTAACCACAAGGATACAGTAACTGTTTTAATGGATACGAAATGGAAATTGAAGTAACAAAAGATTTAAACAATACTTTCCATATAACAGGAATGATTACCATCCACAAGCTAATTTAATTGCTCCTCTCAAAATTATGCACCCTGTGTAAATGAAAACAGTCAGCCGTATCGCTGGCTGGTGAGCGGCATCAACAATAAAATACAAAACGCCAAACCGCAGACAACCTTTGTGCAGCAAAACCACAATATAGCAACATTTCACAACAGCCATATGAACACACGAGAAAGCATGTTGCAAACTGGATACAATACACACTGGAGAAACAATCACATTGTACAACTGACAGAAGTTGTCCCATGTACCGAAGTAGATCAGACTACACCGCAGGAAAACCTGAATCGGCTGTAGTTGAGCCCCATACTATAGACCTTATAAGTGATGGGGGCAAACCACATTTGCAAACATGTTTCATAAGATTTGATGAACAAGGAGACATAAAAGACGATCTATACCAACGTGAACTAAAATCGGCAAAAAATACACTGGAAGAACAAGTGCAAGCAGTAATCAGAGTGAAAATTTTTGGTATAGACACACAGTTAGTACTTGATACAGGGTCCATGACTAATTTAATGTCTGAAGCATTTTTCACTGAATTAAAAAGATGGAATAAATTTCCTGTTCCGCCAGTGAAAAACTGCAAAGAACAAACTACTACAGGTAGCAAAACCAAATTAGTAAAACACCAAGCTCTTATCACCATGAACATTGAACAATTCTCTGTGCAGTGTAATTTTTTAATACTCGTAGTAGACAAACTTATAGTCAACTGTTTGATAGGTATGCACACATTTAGAACCTATAAGATTCAAGTAGACATAGGTAATGGTAAATGCCATTCTTTGTGAAGGACCAAAGATTTTCTATCAGCCTAATTACCACATGGGAGAGATATGACAAAATAAACCCAGAACCCCATGTCACTGTACAGTATTCACATCCCACCATGTATTTTGTGAACAAATGTGATAATGAACACAAGAACGACACTGAAGTTAACCAGGAATTAGTAGAACAAAAATTGAATGAATCAAATATTCTAGATGCTACACAATGACAAGAGCTTTATGACTTACTTTTTAAATATGAAAATGTTTTTAATAAGAATCCAGGAGTAAGTTTTGGTCCCGAGACAGTCAGTCCGTGGCTGACTTTCAGATGAGGAACCTGTGTTGGTTAGAACAAGAACAATGCATCAACTTAACAGTGAAATAAGTGTTACACCAATAGGCCATGTGTTAATGCAATGACAGTGACTGTTCAGTTTATTTGAAAGACTGTGTACAGTATGGTTAGGCTTTTACTGCTCGTAGATGTACAACAGTAAACTATTGTAGCAGTATGTGGATGTTTGCCTGCAAACTGTTAATGAGACATGGAAAGTTAAACAATAGTGCATTGGCCATATTAAATGCTTATATGGGGGGTTGTGAAAAGTGAAAGCAAACATCTGTGAAACATAACTGTGCACCTGTTGGCCTCATTATTTACCATAGTCAGTGGCCAAATTACAAACCCCATTTTTCAGCCAGTGTAGCAATGCAGTATGTCGACACCGAGGACAACAAATGAAGTAAATGAAACAGGCAAACCACTACATTATTCCAGCAGCAGTATATTGTAGATTGCTGGAGCAGTAACAGGTATGTAATGACTGTAAAAAAGCGTAAAAAAAGTATAAGTCATTCCTGTTGTCAAGAAGGGTAGTAGGACAGATGCAGAGAATAGTAGGTCTACATCACTGACATCAATCTGTTATAGAATTATGGAACATGTTATATGCTCAAGAATTATGATGTTTTTGGAGAACAAAATTCTTCTCCATAAAAAATCAACATGGATTCCATAAACAGAGATCTTAGGAAACTCAGCTCACTCCATTCCTCTATGAGGTTCATTGCGCTGTAGAAAATGGCTCTCATATTGATGCTGTGTTCCTTGACTTTGGAAAGCATTTGACACTGTCCTGCATAGCCATTTAGTGAAAAAAACACAGGCTTACTGAGTATTAGTCCAAATTTGCAACTGGATTTAAAGACTTTGTTAACAGAACAAGATCAACAGATGCAGATATAATTTTCAGAATACCTGAAGGAAGTGGGATAGGACCATTCCTGCTTACAGTGTACATAAGTGATCTAGTAGAACACATCGGAATCACTTTTAAGACTCTTTGCAGATGATGTGGCTGTCTATAAGAATGTAGCAATGCCAGAACACAGTATCAGTTTGCAGAATGATCTGCAGAGGATTGATGAATGGTGCAAGTTTGACAACTGATCCTAAATGGAAATGAACGTAACATATGGTGCATTCATAGCATAAGAAATCCACTATTACACAACTACACTACTTATGACATCTGTTGGATACAGTATCTACCTTAAAATATCTGGGAGTAACTATATAGAGCAGTCTTAACCCTTTTGCTGCTCTAAATGTATATCTATGCTATCCATTTCAGTGCTCCAGGCGTATGTGACTTGCTATGAAAAATATTTAAAGCAGTTCCCAGCTAGGATCAAATACATGTGTATATTGCCTATTAGTCAGCCAGTGAGTCAGTGATGATTATTGTAAAAGTATGTGGTCTAATTGTTAGAATACTGGGAATTATGCAATTGACTTACTGAATGTCGAATTCTCTTTAGAGGTCATTGGTATTGTAGCATTACCTAGTTTATGGGCTGTGCTTTCTACAATATCAAACAAAATGGATCTTCTAAATCAAAATGATGATGAGGAATTCCACTAGCCCCATCCAGCTGATTATAGTTGGACAGATACTGATGCTGATGGGCCTGTAGGAGAATCCATCACCACAGGTATTCAAAATATTAATGAACCAGGAAACACTGAACCAGTACACGCAGATCCAGATTTTGATCTTACCATCGCTTCTTCCTCCGATTTCAAAGACGAGCCTGAGCACATGACTGACAAATCTATTAAAAGACACAAAACAGATAATTGTAGATAGAAAGCGACTGATTTGGACCCCAAACTGTATAATTTCGGTAACAGTCCTTCCAGTTCCAAAATCGCCAGTTTTAATGAATAATCTGCTGTATATGACTGCTTCCAAGATTTTTTAAACCAAGATATTGTAAACTTCATAATTGAGCAATGTCATTTATATTTTGAGCATCTTTGCAATGACTAAAGCGAAAAATTAAGAATGCAGCATTGGAAAAACTCAAATAGTGATGAAATTTGTTGTTTCCTTGCAGTAAACTTTCTGATGGCTCATTTGATAAAAAATTAAATAAACAGCTATTGGACCAACAATCTGTTGTGTCTACTCCAGTATTTGTGCAAATCATGGCAAGAGATAGGTGCCCTCTGTTACTAAGAATGTTACACTTCATTGGTAACAGTGAGGAGCCTGAAGACGTCAAAATCTGGAAAACTTGGGGAACTGATGATGACCTAAGAAAAGCATTTCCAAATGCTTTCCATACTTTTAAAAATTTGTTCATTGATAAAAGTTGAGTTATCTACAATGGTCATGTCTTCCTCAAACAGTACATACCATCCAAATGCCATAGGCTTGGCATAAAGTTTTTTTGTGTTGTGTGATTACAAAACTGGATATATTGTTGACTTTATTATTTAAGTGGGTGCAGCAAAGGACACAAAAAAATAAACTGATTTTGGTGTAAATTCTGGAATACATAGAAGCATTGTTCTTACTTAATTAGAACACCACCTTGGTAAAGATCATAAAATGTATGTTGACAGCTGGTATATTAGCTCAGTGTTATTTTCTTATCCATATGTCAGTGTGACTAATGCTTGTGAAACTATACAGAAAAATTATAAAGCTACGCCTGCTTTAACAATAAGCTTAAAACAGATGAGAACATGTTTATGTCAATAGATAAACTTCTTGATCTCAAGTGGCAGGACAAGTGTGAAGTCAGGATACTTTTAACACTCCATAAAAATGAATTACAGCAACTGACAAAACTGACAAAAGCACAACTGAAGTAAAAAAAAAAAACCAGTTTCCATCATAAGCTACACTGAAAATATTAGGACTGTTGACAGGAGCAACATAATGTAAGTTTAGTAGAATGTGTTTGAAAAACTGTGAAATGGCATAAAAAAGTATTTTGTCATTGGGTGGATCTGTCTCTGCTGAGGGTGCATGCATTATATAAAACTCAAACAGGAAGAAATATCCCAATATCCAATTTTCAGGAGACACTCATCCAGGAGATTCTAGACTATCTCCATCAATAGTAAACAGAGCACCATCATCGAAGGAGATCAGCTGATGATGATAATCCCTTACCCATGACCAAGCATCAATTTATCTCACTAACCCCAAGAACATCAAGGATGAAGACTGCCCAGAGAAGGTGTAGTGCGTGTGCAAAACATGACAAATAAAGTAACTTCTGTATAAAATGTAATACAAGTTTATGTTTCATATTTTGATTCAAAAGATACCACACTTTGAATTTTTACTAATGTAATAATTCATGTACTTTTTTCCTCCTAATAAATACCTTCCTTTTTTTTAAAAAAAAGTATTTTTCTATAAAGTTTAAAAAAATTTACATGATAATAATTCATTTTACATCTTAAATTTTTCTAAATAATAAAAATAGACTGCTAAGGTCATATACATACATGCACCTCTTGAAAATTACACACACATAGCAGGAGATTGTTCAGACTAAATACACAGTAAAAGGGTTAAGTGGAATGACCACATAAAGCAGACAGTAAGAAAAGCATATGCCAAACTGAGATTCATGGGAAGAATCTTAAGGAAATGTAAATCCACAAAGAAGTGGCTTAGGCACTCGTTTGACTAATTGGTGAGTATTGTTCCTTATCCAATCCTCCTTAGAAGAGCTAGAGAATATCCAACAAAGAGTGGTATGTTTCATCATGGGATCATTTAGCCAGCCTGAGAGGATTATAGAGATGCTCAACAAACTACAGCAGCAGATGTTACAAGTGAGGTGCTGTGCACTAAGGTGAGGCTTACTACTGAAATTTCAAGAGAGAACTGTCCAGGATAAGTCAGACACCATATTACTTCCTCCCACACATATCTCGCAAAAGGATCATGATGAGAAAATTTGAGAAATTAGAGCTAATGCAGGAGCTTACCTGCAACCATTCTTCCCATGTGCCATTCACAAGTGGAACAGGGAAATGGGATGCAGGAATCAGTTAGTGGTAACAGAAGTACCCTCTGCTATGCTTCATTAGGTGGCTTGCTTAGAATGATGTAGATGTAGGTGTAGTACCAGATGGCTCATCAGTGCCATCATCCATGGCTGGGTATTATCCATAGAAGTGACCATGATATACAGCCTGTAAAAGGTGCGAAAGGCCTTGGGGGTAGTACGTCCCAACTACATTGCAAGCCACTGTCCACCATACTGCACAGACCTGTCAAGAATCACCTTGGTAAAAATAAGTCTGTCAAATGGTTTCGATGTCTAAGCAAAATTGTTGTAATTCTATGTGAGTTCAATGAATTTGGTTTATTGTTCAAGTTATGTTGTCAGTTTCAGAATGTTCACATACTTGTAACTCAGAATGCCACATTTATGCTATCAGAACAATAAATCTACTTCATAGACAATACTCATCTGAATTTGTTCTTTAAATATTTTGTTGAATAGCTTATTTTAGTGGAAACATTTTATGTAGACAGCAAACATACACACATAAAGAAAAAATTTTGCATCATCCCGATTCCCATAACTCATGAAGATAGACGTTGACTGTGGATACTGTATCATAGACACAGTCCCTTTGACTGTTCAGAGATGTCACTAAACCCACCAAAAGATGTAAACAACCATGCATGAGAAGCTCCTATTACACAGAGGGGGTCCAACAGCCAATCAGTTCCAGTCATTTCACCAGGAAGGAAGTACATGGCTCGTGTTGTTTGTAGTTCAACCATGCCTAGACAATCAATACCATTGTTCGATTGCATCCACATTGTTACTTTGTGCCAGGAAGGGCTCTCAACAAGGGAAGCGTCCAGGCATCTCGAAGTGAACCAAAGCAATGTTGTTTGGACATTGAGGGGATGCAGAGAGACAGGAACTATCGATCACATGCCTCACTCAGGCCACCCAAGGGCTACTGATGCAATGGATGATCACTACCTATGAATTATGACTCGAAGGAACCCTGACAGCACTATGTGGAATAATGCTTTTTGTGCAGCCACAGGACATCATGTTATGACTCAAACTGTGCGCAATAGGCTGCATGATGTGCAACTTCACTCCCGATGTCCATGGCAAGGTCCATCTTTGCCACCACAACACTGTGCAGTGTGGTACAGATGGGCCCAACAACGTACTGAATGGACCACTAAGCACTGGCATCAAGTTCTCTTCACCAATGAGTGTTGCATAAGCCTTCAACCAGACAATCGTTGGAGACATGTTTGGAGGCAACCCGGTCAGGCTGAATGCCTTAGACATGCTGTCGAGCGAGTGCAGCAAGGTGGAGGTTCCCTGCTGTTTTGGGGTGGCATTATGTGCAGCCGATGTATGGTGCTGGTGGTCATGGAAGGTACCATAATGGCTGTATGATAGGTGAATGCCATCCTCCAACTGATAGTGCAACCATATGGGTAGAATATTGGCGAGGCATTAATCTTCATGGATGACAAATCATGCCCCCATCATTCCCATCTTGTGAATGATTTTCTTCAGGATAACATCGTTCAATTAGAGTGGGCAACATGTTCTCCAGACATGAACCCTATTTAATATGCCTGGGATAGACTGAAAAGGGCTGTTTATGGATGACATGACCCACCAACCACTATGAGGGATCTACACTGAATCACCGTTCTGGAGTGAGACAATCTGAACCAACAGTGCCTTGATGAATTTGTGGATAGTATGCCACAAGGAATGTAGGCATGTATCGATGCAAGAGGACATGCTACTGAGCATTAGAGGTACCAGTGTGTACAGCAATTTGGACCACCACATTTGAAGGTCTCACTGTATGGCAGTACAACTTGTAATGTGTGATTTTAATGAGCAATAAAAATGGTGGAAATTATGTTTATGTTGATCTCTATTCCAATTTTCTGTACAGGTTCCAGAACTCTCAGAACCGAGGTTATGCAAAACTTTTTTTGATTTATGTATTTAGACAGGAGTAGACAAGAACAGAAAATGGGAAAACTTCTGAGGTAAGGAGATGAAACAAAATTACACACTATGGATATGAGTACTAACAATCATGCTCAAACTAGAAGAAAAAAAAGAAAGCTTGTTTGGCATGAAGAATCTTTCTCAAGCTGTAAAAGGACGTTTTCAGGTGAATATGTCACATTTATGAATCTGATCTCAATTTGTGAAACACTAACTGGGGTATCCAGCTTTTCTCAGGAGTTGATATGAGATTGTGTGGTAGTTAGAATAAAAGGATAGACTTTAAAGTATAAGAGGTAAAAAAAATTATTGAAAACATATTCTATTTACAGGAGTGAGACAGGGTTGTAGCCTCTCCCCAATGTTATTCAATCTGTATATTGAGTAAGCAGTAAAGGAAACAAAAGAAAAATTCGGAGTAGGTATTAAAATCCATGGAGAAGAAATCTTTGAGGTTCGCCGATGACATTGTAACTCTGTCAGAGACAGCAAAGGACTTGGAAGAGCAGTTGAACGGAATGGACATTGTCTTGAAAGGAGGATATAAGATGAACATCAACAAAAGCAAAATGAGGATAATGGAATGCAGTCAAATTAAATCAGGTGATGCTGAGGAAATTAGATTAAGAAATGAGACACTTAGAGTAGTAAAGGAGTTTTGCTATTTGGGGAACAAAATAACTGATGATGGTCAAAGTAGAGAGGATATAAAATGTAGACTGGCAATGGGAAGGAAAGCATTTCTGAAGAAGAGAAATTTGTTAACATCGAGTATAGAGTTAAGTGTCAGGAAGTCGTTTCTGAAAATATTTGTTTGGAGTGTAGCCATGTATGGAAGTGAAACATGGATGATAAATAGTTTGGACAGGAAGAGAATAGAAGCTTTTGAAATGTGGTGCTACAGAAGAATGCTGAAGATTAGATGGGTGGATCACATAACTAATGAGGAGGTATTGAATAGAATTGGGGAGAAGAGGAGTTTGTGGCACAACTTGACGAGAAGAAGGGACCGGTTGGTAGGACATGTTCTGAGGCATCAAGGGGTCACAAATTTAGCATTGGAGGGCAGCGTGGAGGGTAAAAATCATAGAGGGAGACCAAGAGATGAATACACTAAGCAGATTCAGAAGGATGTAGGTTGCAGTAGCTACTGGGAGATGAAGAAACTTGCACAGGATAGGGTAGCATGGAGAGCTGCATCAAACCAGTCTCAGGACTGAAGACCACAACAACAACAACATTCTATTTACAATAATTATTAAAGTACAAGAGGTAAATTTTTTATTGAAAACATATTCTAACTATTTACCATACTTATTTATAAACAACATTTACATTTTATTATCTAATGTATATATGTACAAATTTTTTGGAATTCCTACATTAGAGCGAGCTGCTTATAGTTGACTCTGAGAAATCAGTGTTGAGTTCAATGAAGCTTGTCATAAGGTCAGTACAATATGATCTTTCACCTATTTGTAAAAGCTGAGCAAAAATGTGCTGATATTTCATCTTTTGACAGTTCAACATGGTATTTGTATGTGTTATCATAGATGTGATTATTTAAGCATGCATTGCTCTCGTCTGCTGGTGTTGACTTTGGGATAACTAGAAGTGTCTGTCGAAAATCTCCTGAGAGTTTGAGTAGAGTTACCCCCATCACTTCAAAGTTTTCTTGCAAGTCTTGTAATGTTCTGTCCATGGCTGCAAGTAATTTTTTATGTGTCATTGTGCATTCATCCCAGACAGTAATTTTAGCTTGCTTTAGAAGTTCATCCTGTCCAGATGCTCTTGAGATTTTACATACTGGGTATTATTCTTCAGCTGTATTCTACGGTAGTTGTAGGGCATAATGGGTAGTTTGTCATTCCATAAGTGTGGCTGCAATGCCAGATGACGCTAGAGCATATTTGATGTATTGCTTAGTATGTATTTCAATCAGCCACAGATTAATTAGAAATGTTTTGCTGGTGCCAGGTGGTACATCCAAGTAAATAATTCCTTCAGTGTTGTTGTTGATCCAATCCATGATAACGTTGTTAATTTTCTTTTTATTGTCACTGAGGAGTGGTTTGTTGTGAGCAATGTACTGAAGTAGTTTGTTGTGTTGTAGCTTTTGTCTTCAGCAATTTTGAAGTTTAGCACACTGAGAGCATCTTTTCATGGTGCCTTCAACCCAATATGTACTGAGGTCTGGTTGTTTGTTGCTAAATATTTATCTTCTAGGCAAATGCGTGTTTCATTGAAGATGCTGTCGTTGAATTTCATGGTCAGTTCAGGATGACATTGTCAAATCTGGTACAGAATGTCATCACTCATACTCTCTATATTGGAATCCCTTAGCTGTTCTGCATTTGATGGGTTACATGTTGTTAGAATTATGGCAAATAGTCTCTCATTTGTTCATCTGAGGCTCTGAGTGATGCTTCTTGTAGTATTAACTCCCACTGGCTGTCATTTTCCAGCAGTCCTGAGCGTTAGCATGCTTCTCTGTATGCCTGGCACAGGTAACTGTCAACAGTCTTGAGATCTTTGAAACTTGTTGGTCCTTGTATTTTGTGTAGCAACATCTGGAGACAGAAACAGTTGAAATTGTTTGGATGCATGCTACACACTTGGCCTAGTGCACCAGTTATCTTGATTTTTGGATCATCTTCTACTGAAATTCCATGTTCCTGTTATTGAAAGATTTTTCTTGTGTCCCCCATGTATAATAGGTTGGGCCATTGACATACGCTAATGTTTTTATGAATGGATCCATTTGCACAATTGGTAAAAAGGTAAAAAGCTGTTAATGTTGTGTTCTGAGGTGGTTTGCTTGCAGTTTTTCTGCCGGTGTCTTTTCTGAGTTAAACTCTCTATCCATTCTACAAATGTTCTGCTAGATGTTGCACAGTTAGTTTGCATTTGTATATGGGGAAACTGAAAATCTGCCATGCTGCTTTGTTACTGTTGATGCATCTAACCATTTGGTACATGAGGATCTCATCATTTCAGTTTTGTTGTTCACTGTCTTTGGCAATTTGAAATACTGTCATGTCATTGCCTTTGTTCACATACTTATAGACTTATTTTATTGATTTCACTGAACTGCAGTATTCTACATTTATGTGTACTTGGATGTTTTGGAAAGTTTGTCACTACTTCATATTTGAATTGTTGCTGTGAAGCCACCATTTTTGTGTGATGATCTTCCTTATTTGGGATAGTCATCAACTCTCGTTTGTGTGTTGTGCAAGTATGTTTTTGGGTATTTTTTTATTTATTTTTTATTTTATTTATTTATTTGCACATTTTCCATCAATATATGTAAGGAATTGTGGTTTAATGACCTGCATGGCTCATGAATTACAGTTCTGGATCTTCTTCCGGTTTGAGAAATTCAGCTTGGATGATTTTGTCAATATCCATAGTATGAATTCTGTCATGCAGCCATATGAGATTGTGTGAGTGATGCCATCCTTGTTTTTACCATTTGATTGCATACCCACAGCATCTAACCATTCCAAAGATGTGGTATTTTGTGATGACTTAAATAAATCTCATTTGTTTTTGTTAGAAATTTGAGCTATTGTGTTGTGTCAATCATGGGGGCTTATCCATATCTCAGCTGGTCTTTGATTTCTGGCCACGAGAAGTTGTAAGTGAATGTTATGAAGATGTCAGATCATCCATATTTCCTTATAGTGGTCATCACATCTTGAGTGTATTTGTGCATGTGTTTTGGACTTCCTATGTATTATGAGGGTAAGATTATTGTTGTTCCAATGTTGTCAACATTTCCGTCATTTATGACTGTGTCTCGAAGGTGGATGTATTCTTCCATTCATAGATTCTTCTGATTCAGTCTTATGCAAAGCATCTGTTCCACTTCTATTTTTGCAAGCATACCTACCAGGAACTGTTGGGAAAAAAACAATGAGAAATATTCAGAATGTGAGTGTATGTTTCACTGTCTCTCATCATTAAGTGATAAGCAGAGAACTTCCCTGAGGTGACTTTTTTATTTGTTTCTACACCTGTCTCAGGTTGGATTTGTTTCACATTAAAATATCTGTCCTCTCCATGTAGAAATATTAATGAATATTGGAGGGCATCATATGAACGGTGTGTGTCTGGAATGCATTGTAGTCCTTCTCTTCTTTGTTGTACAGTTATGTCATGGCTCGTGTTTTCACTGTCACGAATTATGATGGTGACTTTGTCTATCTGTGGTGTATTAAATCAACATTTGTGCTCTCTGTGTTGTCTTTTGCCTATTCGAATTATAACTTTATAGTCATTAGAATTGTGTTAGATTTGTCCTTGGATGGAAAAACATAATTGGTTTCCTCTCTGTTAGTGCTGACCAAAGCCTAACTGAAAGAAGTCATTTGAAAGTAGGCAATGTATGCTTTTATTTCTTCAAAATATAAAAGCATACTATGCCTGCTTTCAAATGACTTCTTTCAGTGTCACTTTGGTCAGCACTTACAGAAAGTGTTTTGATTGTGGAGTTTCTCTGCTTGCGTAACGTAAAAATTTCTGTAGAGGTGATTCCAAAAGTGGTAATCGAATTTTTCTATTCATACATCAGAATCCTGGTATTTCTCTACTCAATTTTTTAATGTTGCAAAATTGGCAGATCTTATCCATTATTCCGATTACAATGTGTTTTTGTTTGTTATTTTTGTTTGTCAGGTCATAGTGGAATGCTTAGTTTGTTAGGTTGTACTGTTTACTTGTCCTCGTCCACACTTTTCAAAGGGTGATATTGTCATGGGTGGTTTGAGTTTTCAGTCTTTTATTGTAAGACTGTGCTGCAAATCTTGATTCTTCAATCCATTCATTTCTTTGTTCTTTGGTCTCTCTGCTTCTCACTGGGTTTGTTGCCAGACATCCAGTCATTGGCAACTTAAACGTGCTTTGTGCTCTTCATCTGGTTCTTTTTTTACCATTTTGCTTCAGAACTGCAAGATCTCCTCTTCTTTTATGTTTGGGCATGGTCTGAAACGTTAATCAAATCAACGTCTTACTAACAAATGTACTATAGTACACGTTACACACTTTCATAGTTTATTTTCGATTTATTTCAGTAACTGTATCACTTTGATAACTCACACTTCACTATTTGTTTTTGTTCATTCACTGCATGACTTTTTTCATCCCTCCCTTCGTCAGTGATAAAAAACTGATGTATGAACCCACAATGGATCTTGCTTTATATACTTCTACCAGTGGGTAGCCACACGAATGGCAAGTTCCAGAACATACCAAAAAGGCTTCTAATGGTCCACAATGTTCAAGAACATTCCACAACATTTGAGAGTGTTCTGGAATGTTCCTCAATTGGATGATCCAGGTTGTTCCTGAACATTCTGGAATCTTCCTGAATGTTCCAGACTATTCTCAAACATTCCAGTAAATCCCATACCATTTTGGAACATTCCAAAACATTCTGAATGTTACTCTCGAATGGTCTGGATTGTCCTTGAATACTCTCAATTGTTCTGGAATGTTCTAGAAATTTCTAGAGGGTGAAACTTCCAAGCCCTTATATTGTGAAAAGTGTGCCCTTTAGGCAAAAATGGGAACTTCTTCATGGATGAGGGATAAAGGGCTACCACATCATATAACTTCCTTGCTTGTGCCAAGACTCTTTCCTGAGTTTTAGTGGCATGCACAACATACATTTATTTTACAATATACACGCATCAAAAAAAGTTTCGCATCACCTCAGTTCTGAGAGTTCCAGATCCTGTACAGAAAATTGGAATAGAGATCAACATAAACATCATTTCTGCTCATATTGCTCATTAAAACCACACATTGTATGTTTACCACCATACAGAGAGGTGGTGGTCCAGATTGCTGCACACACTGGTACCTCTAATACCTAGTAGCATGTCCTCATGCACTGATGCATGCCTGTATACTTCATGTCATACTATCCACAAGTTCATCAAGACACCGTTGGTCCACATTATCATACTCCTCAATGGCGATTCGGCATAGATCCCTCAGAGTCATTGGTAGGTCACGTCATCCATGAACAGCCCTTTTCGATCTATCCCAGGCATATTAAATAGGGTTCATATCTGGAGAACATGCTGGCCACTCTAGTCAAGCAATCTTATCCTGAAGGAAGTCATTCAAAAGATGAGCATGATGGGGTCACGAATTGTCATCCATGAAGACGAATGCCTCGCCAATATGCTGCCAATATGGTTGCACTATCAGTTGGAGGATGGCATTCACATATCGTACAGCCATTGTGGTGCCTCCATGACCACCAGTGGCGTACGTCAGCCCCGCATAATGCCACCTCAAAACAGCAGGGAACCTCCACCTTGCTGCACTCGCTG
The DNA here is from genome assembly GCF_023864275.1 of Schistocerca cancellata. NCBI lineage: Eukaryota > Metazoa > Arthropoda > Insecta > Orthoptera > Acrididae > Schistocerca > Schistocerca cancellata. Next base: position 598,151,276 of record NC_064626.1, read on the forward strand.
GACAGTGGATCTAAGGTGATCAGCCTGATCAGGTTGCCTCCAAACACGTCTCCAATGATTGTCTGGTTGAAGGCATATGCAACACTCATTGGTAAAGATAATGTGATGCCAATCCTGAGCGGTTCATTTGGCATGTTGTTGGGTCAATCTGTACCACACTGCACAGTGGCATGGTTGCAAACATGGATCTCTCCATGGACATAGGGAGTGAAGTTGCGCACCACACATCCTATTGCACACAGTTTGAGTCATAACATGACGTCCTGTGGCTGCACAAAAAGCATTATTCAACATGGTGGCATTGCTGTCAGGGTTCCTCTGAGCCATAATCTGTAGGTAGCATTGATCCACTGCAATAGCAGCACTTGGGCTGCCTAAGCGAGGCATATCATTGACAGTTCCTGTCTCTCTGTATCTCCTCCATGTCAGAGCAACATCACTTTTGCTCAGTCCTAGATGCCTGGACACTTCCCTTGTTGAGAGCCCTTCCTGGTGCAAAGTAACTATGCAGATGCTATCAATCTGCAGAACTGACCATTTAGGCATGGTTGAATTACAGACAGCATGAGCCATGTACCTCCTTCCTGGTGGAATGACTGGAACTGATCGGCTGTTGGACCCCCTCCATGTAATAGGCATTACTCATGCAAGGTTGTTTACATCTTTGGGTGGGTTTAGTGACATCTCTGAACAGTCAAAGGGAGTGAGTCTGTGATACAATAATCTACAGCCAACATCTATCTTCAGGAGTTCTGGGAACCAGGGCGATGCAAAACGTTTTTTGATGTGTATATTGATTATATTACAGGTGGGTATAGGACACTGCAGAATTATAGTAGCTCACCAATTAATGTTATATACTCCAGATTACATCTTCATTTAACTCTAAAACATGATTTAGAGTGAGCACAGAGATCAAACTATGGTTCCTTGCAGTTTTAAACCATTTGCACACTAACCTGAGACCAAGGTGAACAAAATTAGATAACAATGGAGATATACCACTTTCATCATTGTTTATGAACATTTTACTTGCATTTAACAGAATTTCTATGTGTGTCTGAACAATTTTTTTAAAAATTTGGTTTTAGATAAAAATTTGTTCCACACTATTGTACTGAAACATACCTTTGTAGCAGACTATCTGTATAACAATCTGCCATTCTAGCAACCTATCATTACAGCAACACTTGTTTAAAGCAAGATTTCTTCTTCTGCCAAATGTAACAGTTGATGGCTTGGAAATCAATGGTAAGGTCTTCATTGCTATCCTTTTGTACATTATGGGTGGTGTATTGCTGCAGGTATTGTCACATCATTCTATATTTTGTTGTTGGCCATTTCTTGATTTTTTGTTACTTACAGCACACTGTACCAAAAGAATTGGTCAGTTTGATTCATAGTGGTGCATTCTTAAGGGTGTAGTTCACATTTACAACTCTTGATTATTCCAGGTACCATTGAAGATCCAGCATATCTGCAGGCAAAACTATTGTTCTCATTAATTTTTCTTCCAATTGACCATTTTTGTTCTAACCTCCTTCAGATACTGCCAAACCATCTCTCATTACTACCAATAAATCATGTTTATTTGCAAGTATATTAGAACCCACTGCTTCACTCTCATAAATGTAGCCTGCATGGATTTCTTTTGTTTTAAAAATTGTCACCTCCTTTTTCATCCCCTAAGGGGTTGAACTTCCAAGAACAATGAAACACATATTCTTTTTAATTCTAAAAGAGAAGCCAAACACAAATTTTCATGGATTTAGCTTTGAAAATTTTTCATAATGAAATAATTTCATAAAACTTTGCATTTCTTATTCCACTCCCTTAGGAGATGGATTCCCAAAAACACTGAAACATGTATTTTTTTTATTTCTAATCAAGAAACCAAATACAAATTTGCATAGATTTAGCTCTAAAAATGTGTTCATATTGAAATATTTCATAAAACATTTAATCAGCTATATCACCCTCTTAGGGGAGGAATTTCGAAAAATCCCTTCTTAAATGATGCCTGTAGTATAAGATCAACACCCTCTCCAAATTTTAAGTCTCCTATCCTTAGCGGTTTTGGCTGGACTGCGTCAGTGAGTGATTGGGTGAATGAGTCAGTCAGTCAGGACACTGCCTTCTATATATGGAGATAATAACTTTTAAATAAACATCTTCACCATTGATAGTCCAATTCACAGCCTCTCCCTTAAATGCAATTTCTGTCTGCTAGCCATCATACAGTATCTTCATATTATACTCCTGAAAATCACTTCTACCTCTATTTGCATTCAACTAATCCATGACAGCACTAAATTTACAAATACATGTGTGTCAATGCTGATGGTTTTTTTTCCCTTCAAATTCTACACATTGCAAACTTGAACATCATGTATTCATTTATAGATCTACTTTAAACATCAACAGAATATGCTATCTGGTGGCAAAATTGTGATAAAATGGCTAATATTTCATTGCCATTTACAATGGACATGTTGATCTTTAATCTAGTTATTTCAGGTTTCAGGAAAATATTCTTGTGTTTTTGTGGTGAAGACTGATCAGATGTGACCCATCCTAAGGCATATCTTACTTAAATCCTCATTGTCTCTTAACTGCCCACACATACATAACATCATTACTGCTGTAATGTGTGAGCCTATCAGTTTCCTGTTTATTGGCACCATACATTTTTCTTCCTCTCATTTATTACTTCTCCTTCATCCATATTTCAGACTATGTTGGCAGTGAGATTGTCATGTATCCATGACTCCAAAATCTAAAATCTTGTTCCCAGTCAATTAATTTAAGACTTTTTCTTTAATGATCAGTCAATTCAGTTTTATCTAACATTAAATAAGAGACCCTATAGTCTTTATGTGGGATCATTATCAGGTTTTCTCAGATTGCTAAAGATAATCATATAACTAAAATCTCAGTAGTCTCTTCCTCCTTCACTGATCCCCAAGTGTACATGATTGCCCCAATGTCATTTTATATATTTCTTCAAAGTGTCACTGTGAGACACACTTCTCTCTAATATTGAAGAAACAATCAGAAAAATAAAAATCAAAGCAAGTGCACTTTTTAGTATACTAAGTATGCTTAGCATGCTAAGTGCAGCTCATAGTTAGGCAAGATGAAAAAGCACTAAATAACAGGTCCTTGCTGCTCCTTGATGAATTTCTTGCTTGTCAAGTATTACAGCTTGCTGAAAATAGCAATGCTCATCTCTAATCGGTATGATTAGGCTGAACTTTATAATTTGGACACTGTTTCTATAAGTTTCCTCACCAACTCTTTTATTTTCTGTGTTTCATATATATTTTGACAAGACTGCACAAATTATATTTCCATTGCAATACAAACATTAAGAAAATCTTTTCCAGCCATAACCAAACAAGTTCACAATCCAACAACTCATGCCATAACTCAACAACTTCCAGCTCATTATTCCATAACTGACTGACTGCATTGTTGACAATTACAAAGATCAGTTCTCAGTAACAAAGCAGATCTTCATTTTTCAGTCTAAAAACTCAGGAAGGGTCTCAAAAACTGGTTTTATAAAAGCTATTTTCATTTACATACATACTGTGCAACCTACTGTAAAGTGCATGGCAGAGAATACTTAGCATAATACCAAATGTTAGGATTTCTACCTGTTCCAATTGTGAATGTAAGACAAATAGAATCAGTACTTAAATGCATATGTGTGTGCTATAAGTAGTCCAATCTAGTCATCACAGTCTTTAAGGGAGGGATACACAAAAGGCTGAAGAATATCTCTAGACTCTTTGCTTAATACTGGTTATTGAAATTATGTAAACAGGCCTTCACAGGAATATTTGCATCTATTTTTTGGAGTCTGCCAATTCATGTTGGAGCATTTCTGTGACACACTTCCGTTGTCATATAGACCTGTGACCATTCAGCCACCTGTCTTCCTCCAGAGCTTTCCCAAGAGCCACCCATCATAAATCCTTTAAGAAACCTGGCATAATTACTGCAGCTTCCCAATATAGTTGTTCTATTATGAGCTTCATGGCTGACAGTTCCATGGCTGACATGGCTGACATCGATTGTTATTTCAAAAATCTAATTTGAGCACAGGAAGTTGTGTAGTATACCAATATTAAAATATTTAGTTTACTGCCAAATTATATCAAAGGCCTATGTAGTAATAGTGCAGTATTTAAAAACAAAATAAATACATTTTTAACAGAGATGTATGTATTTTTATGATTTGTTATCTATTTTAAAACACTTGCCAATCCTTAGATGATGTCTTTTTACACTTTGCTTTCATTTTGTTCTAGTTTATATTTTTATTGTCCTTGAACTGTTTCTGTAAATTGAACATTCTATGTTACATGTATTCTAAATTTATATATTCATTAAGTTGTAGCACATAACTGCATCTCACATGCATTAATGGATCTATGGAATACACATACAAAATAAAATTAAAAAAAATTGTATGTTTAATTTCCTCTATTTGGGATGGGTTCCATACACTTGAGCAATATTCTAAAATGGAATATATAAGTCATTTGTAAACAGTCTCCACTGTAGGCTGATGGCATTTTTCCAGTATCCTGCAAATGAATCAACGTCTGCCACTTGACTTTGTGATAACTCAGTTTTAATCCCCAAAAGTGTTACATTCAGATATGAGTTGACTGATTCTAACTGCAAATAATTGACTGTAGTCATAGGACACTGTAGTTTTTTTTTTTTCATTTTGTTAAGTGCCCAATTTTACATTTTTGAAATTTAAAGCAAAATGCCAATCTTTGTAACACTTTATGATCAAGAAAGCTGGGATATTTTGCTTCTCCTCTTGTTTTTGCCATCTGCCTCCATAAATTCATTTTTTTTTCACTTTTAACTTATTTCCATTAACATACGTCAATATAATATGCATTTTCATAAAAGAGAAAGGTTGACTCTCTGTTTTAAAAAATATAACATCAGATCTAATTTTGTGCTTAGTTTTATGTATGTAATTGATTTTCTAATTTATTTTGAGTATTCCTAGTTAGTACCTTTGTTATATGGTGAAATGAGTAATTGTTTCATAACTTAAATTCTATTGTTGATGTATAAACAAATATAAACCCTGTACTAATTATAAACATTTGGAGGAACAAATAATTGTATTCTTAAGGGATCTATTAGGCTCTATTTGAAAACATGTTAGCAAAACCACCCCTTAATTAACTCCAAAGCAATTGACAGTTTTGTCAAAAGTATTGTTTTCATAATTATATATGTTAATTTCATGATTTAAACAAATAGTTCAGCTTAACTCTTGTACTAGGAGAAACTGTCAAAAAGAATGAAGTTTTCAATGTATTCAGTTAATTTAATGAGTTAAATTTTAATTGTAATTTATGTAAATTTAACTTCAAACAATGTGTAGTTTCAGTACCTATTATTATGAGGATATATAAGGGCCCAATGTTTGGTTCCAAGACAGTCAGCTATGGCCAAGTTTCAGACAAGGAACCTGTATTGGTTCGATCAACAACAATGCATCTGTGAAATAAGTTTAACACAATGAGTTAAAACAATGACATTGACTGTTCCATACATACCGTGTTACTCTGCAAGAATTGTGGGGTTAGGTTTTTATTGCTCATAGATGTTCAATAGTAAACTATTGTAGCAATATGTGGACGAATGTCTGGGAAACTATTAATTATGCTTATACAAAGTTAAACAATAGTGCACTGGCCATATTAAATGCATAAATGGGAGGTTGGGAACAGTGAAAGTAAACAACTGTCAGCCACATCATTTGAAGTAGTCCATGTCTGACTTCCACCCCTATTTTTCAGTCAGTATAGCAACGCGGTACGTCAACACCGAGGACAACAAACGAAAAAATAAAGCAGTTGGACATCACATTTGGTGCCCCGAGTGAGGACTACTGCATGTGGGCACAGTAAAGTAGGGCAAATGAATTTTGACAGTTAAGTGTAAACTCAGTTTGCGGTACAGTTCTAAATGGAGGAGATGCCTCAGCCAATCGGTGCTGGGGTTTCATGGCCACAGTAGGACAGCAGCCAATCAGCAAGCGGATTGTATGGAAGCAGCCATTGAGTACAGGAGCAGCCAAACAGCATGCAGATGGAAACAGCTGACTGAGATAAACAAGACACCTCGCCGAGAGAATTACAACTTGCAGCAGATGACAAATCGAAATGACAACTGCAGCAGCAGCAGCAGCAAGCAGCAGACAAGTGATTAAAAAACAAGGTAATTTCTTAGCAACAGCTGTTTCATATGAAGTGATTCATAATGAATGGCCTTAATGAACAAGACAGTGTGACTGGAGACAAGACACAACAGGGGTCTGGATCAGTAGATGATTGTGCTTATAAATCAGACATGAATGTGACTTTGAATGATGGGGAGAAATATCTATTGTAGATGAAATGATAAAAGCATCATCTACAGCGTATGGTGAGGTGAGCAAAATGGATGAAAACATTACTGAAGTGCATGAGATTTTGAATGTTAAGGAGGAGGAACCTGGTAGTGAAAATCAGCAGGGCAAAAAGTTTATGGCAGACGGAAAAGTGGAAGCAATGTTAATGCAAATTATAAGTAGTTTGTGTAATATGAGTACATAAGAAGACATCATTAGTATAAAAGAAGACATTAATAGTACGAAAAAAGATATTAATAGGGTGGAAAATAAAACTGATAGCATTAGAACTGACATAGTTAACTCAAAGGATGAACTGAAGAAAGAAATTAAAAAGAGATTAAGGTAGTCAGCCCTAATCTTTTAAAATCAAATGAGAAGGTTGAAGCAGTAGCTAAAGATTGTGATGAAAAGATAAAGACAGCATTACATAACACTAATAAGAAATTAACATTTATGAGTAGTAAATGTGTAAAAGTGAGAAAGAAGTTTGTGATGACTATAGTGGAGGGTGGAGGCTTCTGAAAAATAGTGTAGAGATGAAGTCAAAGCAGCCATGAAATTTTGTGCTGAATATAGGGTTAAACTTGAGAACCAAATTGATGAGATTAAATATGATTTAGAAAGAGAGGTAGAAACCAAGTGTGCAGTACTGGTAGAGGAAAAACTGGTAAAAGTAAATAAAAATGTAGATTCCAAATTGGCTGAAATGGAGAAAAAGGTGAAAGAAGTACAAAATCTAAAGCATAGAGGAAGTGACAGTGGGTCTGATAATCATTTTGATAAGCAGGATGATAGTTTTCCCAGAGAAAAGATTAATGAGGATTTGTTGTATGAAGAAGTTCACATGGTAAGTAAAAAGTATGTGTGGCACCCTGTAATAACAGCAAGTGTACAAGGGATACATGTTAAGTGTTTACTGGACAGTGGCAGTGATTTGAATGGCATTTCACAGGCATTTTTTGAATCTATTAGGAACACAGAGGGTATAGTAGTGATGCATGTTTCTGGAATAAAAATTATTGGCGCTACTGGTAAGCTATCAAAGAGTGTGAAACAGAGGAACTGTGGAATTGGCAGTACAGCTGTTGGAGAGCAATCTCTTGGTAATTCAAAATGTCAGCACTGATGTAACATTTGGGACTAATTTCTTGTGCAGTTAGCAAGTTGGGGGTTCAACATTCTTATAAGTGATGGGATCACAAGAGGATGGAAGAAAGTAAATTGGTACCATGGTTAAAGAACTTATGTCAACCATAGAGGTAAGGTGAACTGAAAATGAAAGGTGTCAGCATATGTAGAGGATAATTAACATCTAAAGTAATCAGCTAGGATCATTAACATCTAAAGTAATCAGCTCATTGGTGCTTCAGCACAGGCAATATGCAGTAAAAATCATCTTGAATACTAGATCTTAATATTAATTGTGGTACAATAGAAGTGTTTGTGTTCAGTGCAATCAGTATACGTGAGATAACTATCTATCTGTGTCATGGTACAGCCTTTCTAACATCAAGGAATTCCAACTTTACATGTAGCTGACTGGAGTAATGTGTGTGGAAAGAATAAGCAAGGTTTGCATTTGATGGAATACAGGGGAGTAATAGTTTTTTAATGCAAAGCGAGCAGAGCTTAACTTATGAGAGAGATACAGGATGTGGGATTTCCAGTCTAAATTTTCATCTATATGTACACCTAAGAATTTTGTGGTAGCAACTTTCACAATTTCTTCACTTTGTATTCTCAGATCCAGATCGGAGTGTGACTTTTTTTTTCCTGTAATGGATATAATTAGTTTTAGAGACATTTGTGGTTAATTTGTTCATTTCAAACCAATTTTGCAAATATTGTATAACTCTGGTTGCAGATGTTGGCAATACCCAGTATATGTCAGTTACTACAATGTTTGTGTCATCTGCAAACAGGCTTATGTGAGTACCATTTACTGGAATCTTGATATCATTTATGTAAAGAAGAAATAGGATAGGTCCTAAACACTACCCTGTGGTAACCCAATTGGCTCAGTCTGAAAATGTGCTCTGTAAACAATACTTTGGTTTCTACTGTTTGTTGTGGCAATTTCTACTACCTGTTACCTATTATGGAGATATGACTGAAACCACTTTTTGCCACTCCTCATATACCAACATATTCTAATTTGTCTAGCAGTATCAAATGACTTTGATAAGTCCAAGTTTATTCCTATTGTACTGTTGTTCCTACCTAGCCCCGTTACAATATTTTCAATGAATTGGGCGATGGCTGACTCTGTACTCATTCCTTTGCAAAAGCCGTGTTGGTTTACAGACAATAGATTGAATTCCCCAAGGTAATTTGTAATTCTGTTTTTCATAACTGTCTCTATACTTTTGAAAATACCGATAACAAAGCTATTAGTCTATAGTTTCCCACACCATGTATATTTCCCTTTTTATAGAATGGTTTTATTTTTGCATTTTTAATCATTGTGGAAAGACTCCTTCTGACAATGATATGTTTATGATGTGTGAGAGTGGTTCTGATATGACACTAGCACATCTCATCGTAACTGAACAAGGTACCTCATCAATCCCTGAGGACATTTTATTCGTCATTGTTTTTATTATTCGATTAACTTCCAATTTGTTCATGGGAGGTAGCAATATTGAATTAACACTTTGTTCTCCTGGGATTGATGTTCTACTAATCCTAGAACAATTTTTACTCAGTTTGATTGAACTATTTATGAAGTAGTCATTAACATAATTTGCTAAAGTAAGATTTCTGACTAGCACACCTTGATCATCTTTTAAAACAAAGTAATCTAGATTTCTAACATTTTTCCTTGGGCCTATTTCTTTTTTTACTACATTCCATATAGCTTTCAATTTGTTTGCTGACCCAGCAATTACACTGTCATTGTGCATTGTCTTGGCTTTTTTGATCACCTTCCTGTAAGTTTTCTTATATGTCTTAACAAAATCTGTGATGTGTTTATCTTTGTTGTCTTTTTTGAGTTGACTGATATGTTTTAGTGTTTGACTAGATGCTCTAATAGCAGGTGTTATCCACTGGCTTGTGTTCTTAGGCATGACATTGATCTTTGTGAGCTTTTATGGAAAACACATCTCAAATAGGGGCATGAATGTACTAGAAAAAGGATAGAAAGATTCTTCAGTTGTTGTTTGTGCAAAGACATCTTCCCAGATTTCATTAGCTAATAACTGAATGAAAGTATTCACTTTTTCTGTATAGAAGTGCCTTTTGCATTCCCACTTATATTTTACTGCCTCGGGTACAAAGAAATTTATGTATGCTAATAGTGTATTGTGATCTGAAAGACCAAAGTTTACGTTTAGTGCCTCAGTGATACCATTATCCATATTTGTGAAAATATTGTCTAAAAGAGAAAATGACAGTTCTGTTATTCTGGTGGCATCTGTAAAGAGTGGTTTCATGTGAAAGCTGCTTAGTATACTCAAAAGCTGTCTTTTTTCATCACTTTCAATTAACAGGTTAATATTAAAATCCCCACATAACAATAATTTCACTTCATTACTATAAAAAGTGTTTAATGCTGCTTCTATTTTTTTGAAGGATATGTTTTTGGCACCCAGTGATGATCTATATATTGTTATAACAACTAGTTTTTCACTCTTCTCCTCAGTTTTTAACTCATTGGCACATGATTCAAAATGTTTTTCTGTATTTAGATGATCGAATTCTGTTTTCAGTTTGAGCTGCTGTCCTACTCTATACATACCCCACTATTTTTAAAAACACTTTGGCAATAATGTGATGCTAAATTAAAGTTGCTTATATTTATGAGACTTAATTCACTAGCCTTGCACCAGTGTTCAGATAGTCAAATACAAGAGGCATTAGCAAGATTGTTTAAAGCTACTTCTAGATGTAGCACTTTGTTTTTGAGGCACTGAATATTTTGACACATTATCCTGACTGGTTTGCAAGTATTTTTTTCTTTTGTCATTACCAGGTAATGTGCTGCTTTTTCCATAGAAGTTGTGACTTATCTGCAAATTTTCTTGCTGGTTTGTCACAATCTTTTCTTTTCTTTGTTTGAAGCCATAATAAATCCTTATTTAATGATGTAGATGTTCGTTGACTTTGACTCCTCCTTAAGCAGTGTTGTGTTGCTGCAACTGTAGTTGATGGTTTGGTTGCTGCTGTAACTGTTGTTGTTGGTTTAGTTGCTGCTGCTTCTGTAATTGTTGGTTCTGTTGCTACTGTTACTGTTGTTTTTGGTTCTGTTGCTGCTGCTGTTGTTGTTGCTGCTGCTGCTGCTGCTGCTGCTTCTGCAGCTGGAGGTGGTGGTGGTAGTGGTTGTGGTGGTGGTACTGACAGGATTCTTCATCCAGTTGCTGCCTTTGTTTCTTTTATTGAAACTATTTCTGTTGATGGTGGATCTGTTGTTGTAGTATCTGTTGGTTTTGCTGTTGTTTTTGCCAATGGTTTTGTTGCTGTTACTGATGGTGGTTTGACCATTTGTGATAATTTTACTGCTGCTACTGGTGATACTTTTGATATTGCTGTTGCTTCTGTTGTTGTTGCTACTTGTTAAGAACCTGCTTTTATTGATTTTTGTGATGTTACTGTTCCTGTTGTTGATGGTGCTGCAGATGTTTGCTGATGCCTTTTTATTTCATCCAATACTTTTTGTGCTACAATTTTCTTCCCTAGGCCACTTAAATGAAGGCCATGAGAAATGTGGAATCTCCAACCAATGCCACTAATATCAACACAAACATTTTCAAATTGACTGCATATACTGCAAAAACTATCTTTTAGCAGTACTAATCTCTTTGTTCACACAAGACCAGGGTGACAGATCATAGCGATGTGGAATGTTGACAAAGAGAATGTTTGTATGTGAGAAATGAGCCAGATGCTTTTTCAATTCTGAGCACACTGTAGAGGTTCCATTTTTATATACATCGTTAGAGCCACCAAACAAAGCTACAAAGTCTTTTGAAGTCAACTTGATCATTTCATCAGTGTAAACATCCTTAGTTACCTCCGAAAGGGAAGCCCCAGGCTTGACATAATTCGTGGACTTCACAACTGATGCCTCATTAACAAGAGAGGCTATTCCACATCCATGGCTATCAGCTAAAATGTGCAGTTTTCCCATGTGATTATGTATTTTTTGCTGTGACCTAGGCATATGTTGACATGGATCTGTTACTGTGGTATGTGATGAAGCAAGCTGGGATAATTTTAATTTCACTCTTGTTTTGCCATCTGCCTCCTTAAAATGATTTTTTCAGTTTTAACTGTGCTCCCTGCCGCCGTTGGATAAGCAGCTGCCAGCAGCAAGTCGTATACTCTTAGCTCACTTATTTGTTACATAGTTTACTTCTTAATTTCTTTGAGTGTTTTTGGGTACTTGCATAGTTTAATTCATAAATTTTTGGGGTATTATAGTATTTGAGAGTTGTAGCATTGCGTTTTGGTACCTGAATAGTGTAAATTCTGTTATAACCTTTAATTCACTAATAAATTGCGTGGATATACAAACGTAGAAACAATAGTGGGTTTCATGCTACCAACTCCATATCTGTCACTCAACTGACGTGCTGTGACATGCGGCCGGCGCCGTTCATAGCTAGGTGGCGCTCCTGCGCTCAGCCGAGCTGCGGAGCGCCTCTATCGCCGTGTTTGCATACTAACGTAGCAGCACTTTTAAATCTAGTGGCACTGTCACAACACTTTTCCCCCGTTGAAAAAAAAGACACTCACTTCCTTGGAGACACGGACAGTGCGGAGACATCCATGGCCTCTTGGGAGACCCCGAGAAGATCCCGCGGAGAAACACGAGAATATGGTCGAAAATATCCAGGACGGAAGCTTGTGCGTGGAACGTGCCTCCTGGACGAGATGATGGGTGAAAACTCCGGAGCAGCATCCATAGGTGTCGTGGACCTGGGGGAGTGCTCCAGCAAGATGGATCCCGGAGAAGGCGGCGTCGCGACTGGGGCTGGTTCCGGCGCACTCGGAAGCGGCAGCGACGTTGGCTGCAGCGACACACACGGGAGATCGGCAGCAGCGACAGGACTGGCTTCTCGGGCTGGTGGAGGCGAAAGAAGGGGCGGTGGCACCGGTGTGGCCACCACTCGTGGGCGCATCTGGTCGTAATGGCGAACAACCATGCCGTCGTCCATATGTATTTCACAAAGCCGGCAGCCGCGAAGAGCCTTGACCACCCCTGGAATCCATTTAGGGCAAGATCCATACCCTCGTGCCCACACATCGGCGGCCACCGAGTATTTTCCCGCACTAGGGGACACAGTACTAGGCCTGACAGGGTGAAACAGGTGCAGTAGAGTGCGCAGTTGGCGGCGATGCAAGAGTTCAGCAGGGCTGCGATCACCCAGAGGCGTGAAGCGATAAGAACTCAGAAATTGCAACAGAGCATCATCGGTAGAAAAATCAGTAAGGAATTTTTTCATCTGGCTTTTGAAAGTGCAGACAAGGCGCTCGACCTCCCCATTCGATTGGGGATGGAAGGGCGGTGCTTTAACATGATGAATCCCTTATCCAGTACAAAAATCACAGAAGGCCTGCGAAGAGAACTGAGGGCCATTGTCCGTGACAATCGTGGATGGAAGACCTTCTAGCGCAAAGATTTTGGACAAAGCCAGCGTCATCGCCACAGTGGTGGGTGACGGATATCGAACCACAAACGGAAACTTCGAGAAGGCGTCAATAAACAGTAGCCAATAAGTGCCGAGGAAGGGGCCGGCAAAGTCAGCGTGCACCTGTTCCCATGGCTGCGCCAGATCAGGCCACAGAGAGGGCATTGTACGGGGTGCAGCCAGTTGTTGAGCACACTGACCACACGCAGCGACCATGTGGGAGATGTCCGAATCAATGCCGGGCCAATAAACATGCCTGCGGGCCAGGGACTTAGTCCGAGAAATCCCCCAATGGCCTTCATGCAATAGTTTGAGAACATCTTTGTGAAGAGAAGCTGGCACCACGACCCGTGGAGATGCGCCATCCGTGGCCAGAAGAACAACACCCTCACGAACAGACAGACGAAGACGCAAGGCATGGTAGTTGCGAAGGGGATCCGATGCCCAGCCCTTGGTCCTGTCCGGCCAACCCCGTTGAACAAAACCGATCACCTGACGCAGGACCGGGTCCCGCGCAGTAGCCGACGCGACCTGTGAACCTGTAAGCGGAAAACCCTCGACCGCACGACGTTCTTCCTCATCAATGTGGAAACAGAGTAGTTCATCTCAATCAAAAACTGGGTCGGGGCCCATCGGCAAATGCGACAACACGTCAGCGTTGGCGTGCTGGGCCGTGGGGCGATAGTGAATCTCATAGTGAAATCGAGACAAGTATAAGGCCCAACGTTGCAGGCGGTGAGCTGCCTTATCCGGAAGCGACGCCGAGGGGCTGAACAGAGAGACCAGTGGCTTGTGGTCGGTGATGAGGTGAAACTTAGATCCATACAAAAAAACTCTGAACTTTTTTAGAGCATAAATGATAGCGAGCGCCTCCTTTTTGATTTGAGAGTAACGCCGTTGGGCATTGTTGAGGGTCTTGGAAGCATAGGCGATGGGTCGTTCCAACCCATCCTCATACCGATGGGTGAGAACAGCCCCTAGGGCATACTGTGACATGTCAGTCGCCAGAACCAAGTGCTGACCCGGACGGAATGTGGCAAGACAAGGCGCCGACTGCAAATGAGCCTTCAGGTGGACAAAAGCCTGCTCACACTCGTCGGACCAACAGAAAGGAACGTTTATGCGTAACAGCTGATGCAGGTGATGAGCCACCGCCACCGCAGATGGAATGAGTTTGTGATAATAAGCAATCTTGCCTAGAAACACCTGAAGTTCTTTGACCGTAGACAGCCGGGGGAGAGCGGTAATGGCCGCAACGTGCTGACGTAGAGGACGTATACCTTCACGGGACAAGTGGAAACCAAGATACACAATGGAGGGTTGGAAGAACTGTGACTTGTCCAGATTGCACTTCAATCCAGCCAAATACAGAACCCGAAATAAGGAACGCAAATTGCGAAGGTGCTCCTCAGTGGAGGCCCCCGTGACAACAATGTCATCCAGGTAGTTGATGCAGCCAGGAACGGAAGCCGTGAGCTGTTCCAAAAACCGCTGAAAAATGGCCGGCACACTAGCGACACCAAAAGGTAACTGCTGGTACTGATACAACCCACAAGGAGTGTTGATGATGAGAAATTCCTTGGAAGACTCATCCAACGGCAACTGATGGTACGCCTCCGATAAGTCAAGTTTGGAAAAGAACTGGCCCCCAGCGAGCTTGGTAAATAACTCCTCAGGCCGGGGAAGAGGATAAGTGTCAATGAGGCTCTGAGCGTTGACAGTGGCTTTAAAATTGCCACACAATCGCAGACTCCCGTTTGGTTTAGAAACCACCACGATTGGCGATGCCCATTCACTGGAGGTAACAGGAAGGAGAATCCCTGAAGCTGTTAACCTGTCTATCTCAGCCTTGACAGGTGCACGCAACGCCATCGGAATAGGGTGTGCCCGGAAAAACTTAGGGTGAGCTGTAGGTTTAAGAGTAATGTGGGCTTCAAAATCCTTGGCATGACCCAGACCAGCAGGGAACACGGATGAGAATTCAGAACACAATCCATCCAGCTGTTGATACGGAATATCCTCAGATATGAGGTGCACATCATCATCAATGGAGAACCCAAACAACTGGAAAGCATCATAACCAAACAGATTTTCAGTGCCCACATGATCCACCACATAAAACGTGAGGGGCCAAACAACAGACTTGTAGGCAGTGGAAGCATCAAACTGGCCAATGATAGGAATTGTCTGTTTATTATAAGTTCTCAGATTGCGCGTAACTGGAGACAAGGGAGGGGAGCCCAACTCCAAATACGTGCGAGAGTTAATGAGGGTTACTGCATAACCAGTGTACACTTGCATGTAAATGTCTTTATCCAGAACACGAACAGTAACAAACAACTTATTTGTTTGAGAAAGCACACAGTTAACATCCATGTCCACCTCGTCCTCGTCGACAGGAACTTTAGGGGACTGACACACAGAAGCAATGTGGCCTTTTTTCCTACATGAATTACACGTGGCCCAACGTTTTGGACATGCAGCCCTGTCATGCTGTACGAAACAACGTGGACAAGAAGGAAGTGCGGAACGAACCTGCTTCTGTGGCTGCTGTTTTCGCTGCAAGCGTGGCGGCCCAACGCGACGTTGTTGACGTGAGTGAACCGCCACCACATCGTCAGTCCCCTGGGAAACAGGCAAATCGTCCATGTCGAAAGTGGACTGTATAGCGCCTACATCACACCACGCGTCTATTTGCGCACCAGCAGCATGAGACACTTCAAAAGATTGAGCGATGCTGAGAACTTCCAACAACGACGGGTTTGGCAGTTGTAAGGCACGTTGCCGAACTTCTTTATCAGGAGCAAGCCGTAGAATAGCATCCCTAACCATTGAATCAGCATAAGACTCATGATGAGTGTCCGTGACAAACTGACATTTCCTACTCAGACCGTGTAGTTCTGCCGCCCAAGCCCGGTAAGATTGATGGGGCTGTTTACGACACCGGTAGAACACCACGCGGGCGGCAACGATGTGGGTGTTTTTTCGGTAATAGTTAGACAATAAGTCACACATTTCTTGGAAGGACAGAGAGGCGGGTTCCCACAGAGGGGCTAACTGAGATAGCAGCTGATAGATCCGTGGGGAAATCCAAGATAGAAATAACGACTTACACATTGGAGCGTCGACAACGCCGAAAGCCAAGAAGTGTTGCTGCAAACGCTTCTCATAATCCTCCCAGTCTTCAGCGGCCTCGTCGTAAGGAGGGAACGGAGGCAGAGAAGAGGATGACAGATGATGAGTAAGCGACATCGACAACGCCTGAATAGCAGCCGTCAGCTGTGTTTGTTGTTCAATGAGCGCTTGTGGAAGCTGTTCCATGTCTGCCCAGACACGAACGCACAATACTCCAACGCTGGAAAAAAAATATCCGACCTCGTCGCCAAAAAGTGTTATAACCTTTAATTCACTAATAAATTGCATGGATGTACAAACGTAGAAACAATAGTGGGTTTCATGCTACCAACTCTGTATCTGTCACTCAACTGCCGTGCCGTGACATGCAGCCGGCGCCGGTCATAGCTAGGTGGTGCTCCCGCGCTCAGCCGAGCTGCGGAGCGCCTCTATCACCGTGTTTGTGTACTGACGTAGCAGAACTTTTTAAATCTCGTGGCACTGTCACAACAAATTTGCTGAGTCATTTGTCTTCTGTTTTTGTTTTGAACGACCAGTGTTGGTTGGTCGCAGCCAGTGTGTGTACAATCGTGTAGTCTCCTTTTGCCACTGAGCAGTGTGTCAGCAGTGTGAAAGTAGCAGCATTACTGCATTTACTAGGCAATCTTGTATTTTAATTACCGTTTAAATTTTGTGTCGAATTGTTTGTGCTCTCAGTCGATTAGTTCAGGCATTCTTTGCACAACAGTATTTAGCACGGATAGGGACTGCAACTGCTGTGTTCGGATGCGGGCTGAGTTGGCATCCCTTCACTCCCAGCTTAAGGCAGTGTTGGCTTCGGTCACACATCTGGAGGCTGTTGCCAATGGGCATCACTGTGGGGGTCCAGACGGGGGTTTGTCGGGGACAGGCAGCTCGTCCCACACGTGCCCTGATCGGACTTCGGTTGTGGCTACCCAGGATAATGCTCACATTGAGGCTGACCGCTCACCCGTGGCAGAGTGGTAGGTCATCTCAAGGTGTGGCAGGAGGCGAAAGACATTCCAGAAGGCTGAACGGAAGGCCTCTCCAGTTTGTCTGACAAACCGGTTTCAGGATCGGTCTCCAGCTGATACTGATTTTTGGCCACACACGGCTGCTTGTCCTGTTCCAGAGGGTGCCCCTCAGTTTGCAAGATCTGGGCAGTCGCAGAGGGTGGACTTACTGTTAGTTGGGAGCTGCAATGTCAGCCGCATAATGGGGACCCTTAGGGATATGGGAGTAAGGGAGGGGAAGAAAACCAATATGCACTCCATGTGCATACTGGGGGGAGTCATTCCAGATGTGGAAAGGGTCCTTCCAGATGCCATGAAGGGTGCAGGGTGCACCCATCTGCTGGTTGCTCATGTCGGCGCCAATGATGTGTGTCGCTATGGATTGGAGGAAATCCTCTCTGGCTTCCGGCGGCTATCTGATTTGGTGAAGACTGCCAGTCTCGCTAGTGGGATGAAAGCAGAGCTCACCATCTGCAGCATCATCTACAGGACTGACTGCGGACCTTTGGTACAGAGCTGAGTGGAGGGTCTGAATCAGAGGCTGAGACGGTTCTGCAACCATGTGGGCTGCAGATTCCTCAACTTGCGCCATAGGGCAGTGGGGTTTCAGGTTCCACTGGATAGGTCAGGAGTCCACTACACCCAACAGGCGGCTACATGGATAGCAGGGGTTGTGTGGTGTGGACTGGGCAGTTTTTTAGGTTAGATGGCCTCGGGCAAGTACAGAAAGGGCAACAGCCTCAAAGGGTGTGGGGCAAAGTCAGGTCATGCGGGGGACCAAGCAGCAGTCAGTATGGTAATTGTAAACTGTTGAAGCTGTTTTGGTAAAGTACCGGAATTTCAAGCACTGACAGAAAGCACCAAAGCTGAAATTGTTATAGGTACGGAAAGCTTGCTGAAGCCAGAGATATAAATTCTGCCGAAATTTTTACAAAGGCACAGACGGTGCTTAGAAAGGACACATTGCACGCAACCAGTGGAGGAGTGTTTGTCGCTGTTAGTAGTAGTTTATCCTGTAGTGAAATAGAAGTGGATAGTTCCTGTGAATTATTATGGGTGGAGGTTATACTCAACAACCGAGCTGGGTTAATTATTGGCTCCTTTTACCGACCTTCTTACTCAGCAGCATTAGTGGCAGAGCAACAGAGAAAATCTGGAATACATTTCACATAAATTTCCTCAGCATGTTATAGTCTTAGGTGGAGATTTCAATTTACCAGATGTAAATTGGGACACTAACATGTTTAGGATGGGTGGTAGGGACAGAGCATCGAGTGACATTATACTAAGTGCACTATCCAAAAAATTACCTTGAGCAATTAAACAGAGAACTGACTCGTGGAGATAACATCTTGGGCCTACTGATAACAAACAGACCCGAACTTTTCGACTCTGT
Source organism: Schistocerca cancellata (assembly GCF_023864275.1). NCBI lineage: Eukaryota > Metazoa > Arthropoda > Insecta > Orthoptera > Acrididae > Schistocerca > Schistocerca cancellata. Next base: position 598,169,888 of record NC_064626.1, read on the forward strand.
AAGCACAGAACAGGGAAACAGTGATCATAAGGCCATTGCAGCATCACTGAATATGGAAGTAAATAGGATTATAAAAAAAAGGGAGGAAGGTTTATCTGTTTAGGAAGAGTAATAGAAGGCAGATTTCAGACTACCTAACAGATCAAAATGAAAATTTCTGTTCCAACACTGACAATGTTCAGTGTTTATGGAAAAAGTTCAAGGCAATCATAAAATGCATTTTAGACAGGTACGTGCCGAGTAAAACTGTGAGGGACGGGAAAAGCCCACCGTGGTTCAACAACAAAGTTAGGAAACTACTGCGAAAGCAAAGAGAGCTTCACTGCAAGTTTAAACACAGCCAAAACCTCTCAGACAAACAGAAGCTAAACAATGGCAAAGTTAGTGTAAGGAGGGCTATGCGTGAAGCATTCAGTGATTTCAAAAGTAAAATTCTATGTTCCGACTTGACAGAAAATCCTACGAAGTTCTGGGCTTATGTTAAATCAGTGATCGAAACAGCATATCCAGTCACTCTGGGGTGATGATGATGGCATTGAAACAGAGGATGACACACGTAAACCTGAAATACTAAACACCTTTTTCCAAACTGTTTCACAGAGGAAGAGCGCACTGCAGTTCCTTCTCTAAATCACTGCACGAACGAAAAAAGGGCTGACATTGAAATAAGTGTTCAAGGAATAGACAAGCAACTGAAATCACTCAACAGATGAAAGTCCACTGGATCTGATGGGATACCAATTCGATTCTACACAGAGTATGCGAAAGAACTTCCCCCCCTTCTAACAGCAGTGTATCGCAAGTCTCTAGAGGAACAGATGGTTCCAAATGATTGGAAAAGAGCATGGGTAGTCCCAGTTTTCAAGAAGGGTCGTCAAGCAGATGCACAAAGCTATAGGCCTATATCTCTGACATCGATCTGTTGTAGAATTTTAGAACATGTTTTTTGCTCACGTATCATGACATTTCTGGAAACCCAGAATCTACTCTGTAGGAATCAACATGGATTCCGGAAACAGCGATCGTGTGAGACCCAACTCGCTTTATTTATTCATGAGACCCAGAAAATATTAGATACAGGCTCCCAGGTCGATGCCATTTTCCTTGACTTCTGGAAGGCATTCGAAACAGTTCTGCACTGTCGCCTGATAAACAAAGTAAGAGCCTATGAAATATCAGACCAGCTGTGTGGCGGGATTGAAGAGTTTTTAGCAAACAGAACACAGCGTGTTTTTCTCAATGGATAGACATCTACAGAGGTTAGAGTACCCTCTGGCATGCCACAGAGAGTGTTATGGGACCATTGCTTTTTACAATATATATAAATGACCTAATAGATAGTGTTGGAAGTTCCATGCAGCTTTTTGCGGATGATGCTGTAGTATACAGAGAAGTTGCAGCATTAGAAAATTGTAGCGAAATGCAGGAAGATCTGCAGCGGATAGGCACTTGGTGCAGGGAGTGGCAACTGACACTTAACATAGACAAATGCAATGTATTGCGAATACATAGAAAGAAGGATCCTTTATTGTATGATTATATGATAGCGGAACAAACTCTGGTAGCAGTTACTTCTGTAAAATATCTAGGAGTATGCGCACGGAACGATTTGAAGTGGAATGATCATATAAAATTAATTGTTGGTAAGGTTGGTGCCAGGTTGAGATTCATTGGGAGAGTCCTTAGAAAATGTAGTCCATCAACAAAGGAGGTGGCTTACAAAACACTCGTTCGACCTATACTTGAGTATTGCTCATCAGTGTGGGATCCGTACCAGGTCGGGTTGATGGAGGAGATACAGAAGATCCAAAGAAGAGTGGTGTGCTTCATCACAGGGTTATCTGGTAAGTGTGATAGCATTACGGAGATGTTTAGCAAATTCAAGTGGCAGACTCTGCAAGAGAGGCGCTCTGCATCGCGGTGTAGCTTGCTGTCCAAGTTTTGAGAGGGTGCGTTTCTGGATGAGGTATTGAATATATTGCTTCCCCCTACTTATACCTCCTGAGAAGACCACGAATGTAAAATTAGAGAGATTCAAGTGTGCGAGGAGGGTTTCTGGCAGTTGTTCTTCCCGCAAACCATACGCGACTGGATCAGGAAAGGGAGGTAATGACAGTGGCACATAAAGTGCCCTCCACCACACACCATTGGGTGGCTTGCAGAGTATAAATGTAGATGTAGATGTATCATTAACATGTGTGAATATAATCTGCATTTCCATAAAAGAGCTAGACTGGCTCTTAGTTTTAAAGTAAATAACACCAGATCTAATTTTGTGCTTAGTTATATGTATGTAAGTCCGCCCCTCATGGTCTCGCGGTAGCGTTCTCACTTCCCGAGCAGGGGGGGCCCGGGTTCGATTCCCGGCGGGATCAGGAATTTTTCCTGTCTTGAGATGACTGGGTGTTGTTGTGTTGTCTTCATCGTCATCATTCATTCCCATTACGGTCAGAGGAAGGCAACGGCAAACCACCTCCATTAGGACCTTGCCTAGTAAGGCGGTGCGGGTCTCCCGCATCATGGGACTTCATTTCCATTTCATTTCATATGTATGTAATTGATTTTCTAATTTATTTTGACAATTCCTAGTTAGTATCCTTTGTTATAGGGTGAAATCAGTGATTGCTTCATAACTTAAATTCTATTATTGGCATATAAACAAGTATAAACTCTGTAATAATTGTAAACGTTTGGAAGACAAAGTACTAGTAATCTTAAAGTATCTATTTAGCTCTATTGAAAAACATGTTAGCAATACTTGCACTTCATTAATTCCACAGTAATTAACAGTTTTGTCAAAAGTATTGTTTGCATAACTATATTTGTTAATTTCATGATTTAAACAAATAATTCGGCTTAAACCTTGTAGTAGAAGCAACTGCTAAAAAGAACCAAGTTTTCAGGGTATTCAGTTAATTGAGTGAGTTAAGTTTTAATTGTAATTTCTGTAAATTTCACTTCAAACAACGTGTAGTTTCAGCACTTATTATTGTGATGATATATGAGGGCCTGATTTTTGGTCATGAGACAGTCAGTCCATGGCCAAGTAACGAGTAACCTGTGCTGGTTAGAACAACAATGCTTCAAATTAAATGTGGAATAAATGTTAAACAATTATACTGTATGTTAAAACAGTGACACTGTCTGCTCCATTTGTACCTGATTATTCTACAAGATCTATGAACTTTGTGGTTAGGTTTTACTGCTCATAGAAGTTCAACAGTAAACTGTTGTAGCAGGATGCGGAGTTTTGCCTGCAAACTAATAATGAGGTTCTCTGGCCATATAACTGTGTAATGTGGGGGTTATGCAAAGTGAAAATTAAAGTACTGTGAAACACAACAGTGCACCTGTCGGGTACATGAGTTACACAGTCAGTGTCAGAATCCACAACCCATTTTTTCAGTCAGTGTAGCAATGCAGTAAGTAAAAAATGAGGACAACTAACAACAAATAAAGAATAAAAATCTGGTGGAACTGCCTCAGGTGTTTTTCAGTAGAATCAATTTTTCATTGGATAAGCAGGGCAGGTGTTAAGTAATAAGATAACAAAACAATAATGAAATAATAAAATAATGAATAATGTTAGGGTCTTAATGGTTAGGGAACCTGTCCCTGCAGTAGGGATATTGTTTGAGAATGCAGTCCCCTAACTAACGAGTTAAGAAAGGTAAGTAAAATAATGGAGCTGAAAGACATGATTAATGAAAAAGATGACTGTATACAAACAAATGTGGTGTAACTGTACTGATGATCTACAGTACTGGCCATTAAAATTGCTACACCATGAAGATGACATGCTACAGATGTGAAATTTAACCGACAGGAAGAAGAAGCTATGCTGTGCAAATGATTAGCTTTCCAGCACATTCACACAAGGTTGGTGCCGGTGGCGACACCTACAATGTGCTGACATGAGGAACGTTTCCAAGCGATTTCTCATATACAAACAGCAGTTGACTGGCTCTGCCTGGTGAAACGTTGTTGTGATGCCTCGTGTAAGGAGGAGAATTGCGGTTTATCATATCACAACATTGCTGCTTGCGTTTGTGGAGATCCAATGACTGTTAGCGGAATATGGAATCGGTGGGTTCAGGAGGGTAATACGGAACACCGTGCTGGATCCCAATGGCCTCGTATCACTAGCAGTTGAGATGACAGGCATCTTATCCACATGGCTGTAACAGATTGTGCAGCCACATCTCGATCCCTGAGTCAACAGATGGGGATATTTTCAAGACAACAACCATCTGCACAAACAGTTTGACAATGTTTGCAGGAGCATGGACTATCAGCTCAGAGACCATGGATGCGGTTACCCTTGACGCTACATCACAGACAGGAACGCCTGCGATGGTGTACTCAACGACGAAGCTGGGTGCATGAATGGCAAAACGTCACTTTTTCAGATGAATCCAGATTAAGTTTACAGCATCATGATGGTCGCATCCATGTTTGGCGACTTCACAGTGAACACACATTGGAAGCATGTATTCGTCTTCACCATACTGGCGTATCATCCTGCGTGATGGTATGGGGTGCTATTCGTTACTCATCTCGGTCACCTCTTGTTAGTATGGACGGCACTTTGAACAGTGGATGTTACATTTCAGATGTGTTATGACCCGTAATCTACCCTTCATTCGATCCCTGCTAAACCCTACCTTTCAGCAGGATAATGCACGACCACATGTTGCAGGTCCTGTATTGGCCTTTCTGGATACAGAAAATGTTCAACTGCTGCTCTGGCCAGCACATTCTCCAGATCTCTCACCAATTGAAAATATCTGGTCAATGTTGGCTGAGCAACTGGTTCATCACAATACGCCAGTCACTACTCTTGACGAACTGTGGTACCATGTTGAAGCTGCATGGGCAGCTGTACCTGTACACACCATCCAAGCTCTGTTTAACTCAATGCTCAGGTGTATCAAGGCAGTTATTACAGCCAGAGGTGGTTGTTCTGGGTACTGATTTCTCAGGATCCTTGCACCCAAATTGTGTGAAAATGTAACCACATGTCAGTTCTAGTATAATATATTTGTCCAATGAATACCCGTTTATCATCTGCATTTCTTCTTGGTGTAGCAATTTTAATGGCCAGTAGTGTAATTTTGAACTAGGCAACACTGGGTACTGTGCATATTGTGCAACTCAAGACACTGCAGCTGGGAATGAGAGTTTAATGGAAAGACCAAAATTTTAGTGAGGTACAAGTCATATAATGCTGCATTATTGAATCTATGGGTAATCTGAAAACTTCTGTTCTTGTTCTCCTAGGAGTTATGAGCTTAAAGTGGTAATACTGGAATGAAGAATAATAAGTTTGCTGATTAACTGATAATGGCAGTGCTAGAGTGATGTGAATATTCTGATGGGTTAACTATTTGGTTACATTTTGCGATATTATAAGGCTTTAATTTTTTGGCTGAAGGAGAGCATTACGAAGAGTTGATTAGACAAGGGGGGTGATGATTTGGTACAACTTCCATCCCAGTAATTTTGATTTGAATAACAATTAAGTTATGTGATGGTGACTTTTTTTTCATAATGTACTGATTAGTAAATCTGTGCTACTGCACAACTTGAGGTTTTGCTATTTTGCAAATGAGAAGCAAACAAAAGTCTTTCAAGTTTAACTAGTTTCAGACACTTATGATTTAAGAGTAATGTTTTGTAGTGTATTGTGCACATTATTTTAAATTTATGCTTGTCATCATCTTTTGTACTATAACCAAATTTTAGTGCTAATTGTGGTGATATTATGAGACTATGTGAAGGCCTAATTTCAACAGTGGTACAAGTTGATTTTTGTTCATTGTGGGATACAGAGTCCTAAAGTTAAATGAGTGCTGAAAAATCTGCAGTTGAGATATCAGAAATATCCAAGCATATGGCTTCATGCTAGAGATGAAACTTTCTTTCTGTTTGTTTGGATCATTAATTGCAGAAGCATTTTAAGCAGAAAAGTGGAGGTAATGGCTTGTACCACTATTGAAATAAGCCCTTCATGTAATGTATGTATTTATGAAGTAATGACTATCAATTTTAGAGTGAAACATTTTTTTCTTAGACTTAATTAGAAGTAAAACTAAGTGTACTAAAGCAGTTTGTCTAATTTTTTTCATGTACTGTGGCAGAGGTGAACCACCTCCAAGGGAACTGATAGCAGTGCATTTCCTTACTAACTGCCACTTGGACCTGTTGAAGGCATGGACAACTTGGTGAGAAAATGTGTAAAAGCTCCTTAAATGTGTGAAAGTGCTTGTGAAAAATTCTAAACATTGAACGAGTGAAATTTTCTGTCTAAAAAAGTGAACTGCAATGCACAGTGTAATTTAACTTTTTGCAACCCATGGGGATTTATTCTTTTAAGCAAGACAGGACTTGTATAATATGATATGTATCTTTGAATGTAATTCTTGTTTACCCAAAAAGGATATCACTTATGGTGAAGATGCATAATTTTTGTTAAAAGTATAACTTGTGGATATTTTGTGTGATTGTACAATACACTATATGTAAATATTTTATATGGGGATTTATATATGGCTAGTTCATGTAAGTATAAATTTGAAGAAACATGTACTGTAGTTCTGATAAGATTTCATTTGTAATATTTTTTTGTTTGTAGAATTTTATCCCACTGTCTGGGGTCACTTGTGGTCATTGAATTGCTCAGTTAGCTATTTGCAATATCTATCCCGTCAATTCAATGAGGAGGTGATGTGACAAAGCAAGCTGGGATATTTTTACTTCTCCTCTTGTTTTGCCATCTGCCTCCTTCGATTCAATTTTTTCACTTTTAATTAATTACAAATAACATACGTGTGTATAATCTGCTTTTTCATGAAAGAGAAAGCCTGGCCCTCAATTTTAATGAATATAACACCAGATCTAATTTTGTGATTAGTTTTATGTATGTAATTGATTTTCCAATTTATTTTGACTATTCCTAGTAAGTACCTTTTGTTATATGGTTAAATCAGTATCGTTTCGTAACTTAAATTCTATTGTTGACGTATAAACAAATTTAAACTCTGTACTAATTATAAACATTTGGAGGAGCAAATAATTGTATTCTTAAAGGAACTTGGCTCTATTTGAAAACATGTTAGCAAAGCCACCCCTTTGGTTAATTGCAAAGTAATTAACAGTTTTGTCAAATGTATTGTCTGTATTACTGTGTATGTTAATTTCCTGATTTAAACAAATAATTCAGGTTAACTCTTGTACTAGGAGAAACTTTTAAAAAGAAGAAAGTTTTCTATGTATTCAGTAAATTTAATGAGTTAAGTTTTAATTGTAATTTGTGTAAATTGAACTTCGAACAGTGTGTAGTTTCAGTACCTATTATTGTGAGTATATATAAGACCCCATTTTTGGTCCTGAGACAGTCAGTCCATGGCCAAGTTTCAGATGAGGAACCTGTATTGGTTAGATCAACAACAATACAACCGTGAAATAAGTTTAACACAATTAAGCCATTTGTTAAAACAATGACAGTGTCTGTTTCATATGTATATTGTTATTCTTCAAGAATTGTGTGGTTAGGTTTTTACTGCTCATAGATGTTCAATAGTAAACTATTGTAGCAGTATGTGGATGTTCACCTGCAAACTTTTAATGAGGCTTATCAGAAGTTAAACAATAGTGCACTGACCATATAAATGGTGTATATGGGGGGGGGGGGGGGGGTTGGGAACAGTGAAGTGAAAGTAAGCAACTGTGAAACACAAATGTGCACCTGTCAGCTTCATCATTTGAAGTAGTCCATGTTTGCCTTCCACCCTCCATTTTTCAGCCAGTATAGCAACACAGTATGTCGACACTGAGGACAACAAATGAAGAAATAAAGCACACGAATGTCACAACTCTGAAATTTTATCAGGTTATGAGCAAATATTTTTGCAGCTTCTTTCTGACAATAGTTTGTAATACACATCAAACAATAGAAAATCCAGGATGGAAGGTAACAATATTAGATAAGGAAAGTTGCCACTCGCCATATATGGAGATGCTCAGACACAACAAAAAGATTCACAAAATTATACCTTTAGCAATACACACACACACACACACACACACACACACACACACACATACAACTTGCACACACGTCCGCAGTCTCAGACAACTGAAACCACAAAGGCCTTAATGACTGAAAGCTATAATTGTGTGTATCTTTTTGTTGTGCCTATTGTGACTCAGCATCTCTGCTATATGGTTAATAGCAACTTTCCTTCTCTAATACTGTTTGTTATACAGAATTGCATCACCTGCAAAATGTCTGAGGTTACTGTTAATATCATCCGCAAGGTAATTAATATACAACATGAACAGCAAGGGTACCAACAAACTACTCTGGGGCACACCCAAAGTTACTTCTACAACAGATAATGACTCTCCATCCAAGATAATATGTTGCATCCTCCCTACCAAAACGTTCCAAATCCAGTCACAAATTTCATACCCTATATGATCATACTTTTGACAATAAGCAAAAGTGTGTTACTGAGTTAAATACCTTCCAGAAATCAAGAAATACTGCTCTACCTGACTGCCTTGATACAAAGCTTTCATTGTCTCACGTGAGAAAACTAACAGTTTGGTTTCACATTATGGATGTTACCAGAACTCATGCAAGTTGAGATGGAGGGGGTCATTCTGTTTGAGATACCTCTTTCTCTTTGAGCTCAGAATATGTTCTAAGATTCTACAACAAATCGACATCAAGGATATGGGACAATAGTTTTGTGGATCACTTCTACTACCCTTCTTGTAGACAAATGTGACTTATACTATTTTCCAAGAACTGGGCACAATTTTTTGTTTGAGAGATTTAAAACAGATTATAGTTAAAAGAGGGGCTAACTCAGCTGCTAATTCAGTAAAGAATATGACAGGGATTCCATCAGGTTCTGTAGCTTTGTTCTATTTTAATGATGTCATCTGTTTCTTATCATCACTAATACTTATTTCACTCATCTTTGTACTTACGTAACCATTGTTGCCACATCCATGTCATGGTCACTGATACCAGTTTCGATGTGGACATTCTCAATGAGGTCAGGTGCATTTGTTATCATTTTATCCAATATATTTCCATCATGAGTGGGGTTCCTAGCCAACTGTTCTAGTTGGTTTCCAGAGAAGGCAGTTAGTAATGTTCCACATGATGTCTTATCATGCTTACCACTAACAAAACTGTAATTTTCCCAACTGATTGTTGGCTGATTAAAGTCTCCATTGATGATAACAGTATGATTGCAGGAGGGAGGACTTATGTATAAGTAAACTGAGTCTTTCTCTAAAGTTTTCAGTTACATCAGATGAATCTGATGGGTGACAGAAGGATCCAATTATTATTTCTTGTTGGATTTGAGTTTTTTGTCTACTGTGATAAATTACATTGTTCATTAAGAAAATTAACTACTCTAAATGAGTTTTTCTTGGCACTAAAATCTGTTTCACAAATAGGACATGAAACAGTAGCAGAGTCTAGCAAGTACTGTAAGTACTAATATGACATAAGCAGTGCAGATATAGGCTTAAGTGGTTATGGCAATGAACTATAGCTCACTGACATATACTATATTCAAAGCAATACAATATGTATTTATTTATTTATATTATATTTATTTAGGTTTTTTGTGTCAAGCCACCAATATGAAGGCTTCTGCAAACATCAAGTACAGTTACAAACATAAACTGCACTTAGATCTTAGCCTTACAGGTAGTAATCAAACAGTAAATTGATGCTTGTCAAAATACATCTTACACATATTAATACAGCCAATTATTTTTTATACATTATTTCACAGCTCTTAAACTAAACCATTTAAAATTCACTGAGTGAATTTAACTTTTCTGTTAAGAATTCTTTTAGTTTTGATTTGAATTGCTTTTTATTACTGTTTTTCATGGACTCTGGCAATTTATTACACCAAATCAGTCCATTAGTATATGGACTCTGGTCCGTCATTTTTAATCTTGTTCTCCGTCGGTAGTAATTCTCTTGGAACCTGGTGTTGTGGTCATGTATATCACTACATTTAGTTATTCCAGTTTTCTATGAGACAAAAAAGTAATTAATTTATAAAGATACAAAGAGTATATGGTGAAGTAGTTGTGTTGTCTGAAAACATCATGGCAAGAGTCTTTATAGCCTAGTCCACGTATAGTCCATAACCATCTTTTTTGTAACAATAGTACCCTGTTAAGGTGAATGTCTGCAGCACAACCCCATATTTCTATACAGTACCTCAGATTGGGATATCTATGCTGCATACCTCATTTATGCATGAGTGATGTGAGCTGCCAGTTGTAAATATTAGCATCTGGGATTTATTTACATTGATCTTTAATCCTTGTGCATGAAAATAAGAACTTAATTCTAGTATCCCATTACTTGCTGAAAATTTCAGTTCCTTGTAATCTTCACCATGAAATAAAACTGAGGTGTCATCAGCATAATTTACAATGTGTGAGTTAACGGGGTGTACAACATCATTAATATATGCTAAAAATGGGAAAGGTCCAAGAATTGAGCCTTGAGGGAGTCCCTGTGTCAGTGTTCCACTTGTGGATTTAAAAGTTAAGATCTTATTGTAAGTTTGATGTATAGGTTTGGTACACTGTTTCTGATTCACCAGATTGGTGGATAGAAGTTTCATTGATGCATCACTGATATTGTACACCTTCAGTTTTTTTAAGAGAACCTCATGGTTTACTGAGTCAAAAGCTTTGATCAGGTCAGGGAATATTCCAGCTATGTGCATACCCCATTCAGTATTGCTATATACTTCATGGAAGAAACTGGTGACAGCAGTGACCATACTTAGGCCTTTTCTAAACCCATGCTGCGTATAAATTTGAATTCCACCAAACATAGCTGTTAGTTTCCATAGCACTGTAATTGAGATTGTGATGCCCTTTGTAATCCAATCACGGCTCATGTCACATGATCTTGCCAGCTGATGACTGCACATATTTGGAGCATAGGACAGGTGACGTTGTCAACCAATAGTGATATCATTTAAGTAGAGCAAACACACAAATAGGAAATGTTAACCATTTAAATTCATGTACATATTGTAGCTACAAGAAAAGCTAAGCTTTCACATATAATATTTATCTCAAAAATTAATAAGCTGCAATGAAAGCTAAGCTGTCACACGTAATATTGGTCTTTTTTTGAGCGTGTTACACTTTAAGATATATCACACAATTGTGCCAGCAAAATTTAAAATAATGACATAAGTGTCTAGTCTTCTGGGCTCGAAACTCTTATAAGTGACTGGTCCTCAAAGTGTTAAGTTTTAAATGAGAGTCAAACACTCTGTTATTTAAGAAATTCATTGCACATTCTCACATGTCACATAATTCATCTTGGGTAAAAGGAAATTTACTTTTAAAGTACTTAACGTTTTTCAAATCACCATTCACAATATTTTCCCAAGACCTGTTAGAAATAGGTTCGTTTTGGTAGCCACCACAGAGCACCAGAAAATAGGCATTAGTGGCATGTGCAGCTACGATGGCATAGAAAGCCTGTATGTTCATATGTATTAAGCATCAAGAGATCTTACATTACTTCATAAAAGAAACAGGACATCAGAGGATATTCCAAGAGCATCGGAATTTCATAAACCATATTAAAATGTATAATTTGGTTTGTAGTGCACATTTGTATGTCCAAATTCACAATGAAACAGGCCCCAACCTCATATTAAGTTTTACAGGGTGGTTTCCAGGATGCAAATTTCTTAAGAGTACCATAACTGTACTAGCTCACGTTGCATCTAGCTTCAAGTTGCCAGAAGCGGGAGAAGGTACTGCTCACATGCAACTGAACTGTGCATGCACATGAGCCTGCTGGCAACTGCTCAAACTAAACTAAACTAATGTAAACGGTTGTGACATTATGATCATTGGAAGTAGTTCGTTGTTATGAAGTATTGCATAGTCTTTGTCCTAAGACCTTTGACGCATTTTGCTGTTGGCAGATGCTTGAATGTGCACAGTGTTTCATTGTTGTAAATGGCACATTTCCTTTGCAACTAAAGCTATATTTTGTTTTTGCTTCCTCTCATTTATGTTTTATTGTAGCAGTATTATTTTGCAGCAGCATGATACTGTAATATTATTTGTTAGAGTCCCAGTTTTTACCAGTCAAAATTACAGAAATTTAACTGAAAACTAAAACAACAAAAAATTCCTGGAATTCCAAAAAATTTGAGGGTTTTTCCTGGTTTTCTCCCAAATGAAAAAATTCATGGGTTTTTCCTGGATTTCCTGGTTGTCCCAGGGTGTACACACCCTGAAGAATGAATCTATGTAATCAACAAAATGATTAAATTAAGGTGCTTGTTGTTCACATCTGAATCAAATTGATGCTTCATGCAAATAAATACAATACTAAACTTTTACTTGAGCTGAAGATGAAGGCTCTGGTTAACTTCTGTGGCTATAGGCATCATACATACTCTTGAAGTATAAGTGCTCTGAAAATTACCTTCTTGGTGCCAGATTTCTTACAATTCAGAGCCAACCAATAAATGTCATGAATCCAGTCAACTTCCACATCTGAGGCATTATCTGTCAATCTAGCTGCTTCTCTTGCTTCCTTCAGAATATGTGATTTGAACAGTTTGAATGCTAACCACCGCCTTTCTATGCCACAAAGATTCCTCATTGTTTTGCCTTCAAATCCCCTTTTCTATTCCCACCTATCGTTTTTTGTAGGATAGAGACATCCCACAATGTTTTTAAATTTGTGCAAACCTATATGCCCTATGCTTGATACAGTTCTACAAATACTATTTTGACATATAACCATTTTAACAGAGTACAGCTTTGAAAAATATATGCACAGATTAATTCTTGTCAGATAACTATACAGGAAATATGAACAAATATTTACATATGAGCTAAACCAAAGAACATAGTGACACAGATATCACATTTTGCATAAGAACACAGAAGTTACATGAAACAGGTACAACTGACATTGAACATAAGTGTTACAAAGAGGTCAACAGTATGATGGGTTGAAATGGAAGCTAACTCAACCATAAACTCTATGTGCAACTTGACAGGGATCCCATGGGTCCTGAAGTCTTGTTTAGTTTCAGCAGTTTGTCAATGTCACAACATCACACATACCTGATGTGGCATGAGAAATAAACTGGGTTAATGTGTCCATATCTTCTGATTCTGTATCTTCTGATTCCATCACATGGTAATTTGACATGAAATATACTTAAACATTTAGCACTGAAGAGTAAACACACACAAAAATATATACTATTCAGGAATAGTTGTGCTGGAAGAATTGTAAAAGTGAAAAACTGGAATGAGATGAAAGAGGTATATTGACACTTACAAGGTCAGAGACAGACAAGGAGATGGAAAGTGCTTATTAAGTGCATTATCTATCAAGTGATACTCAGAATGAATTTATTTCTAGTTGTTCCCATCATGTCAGGAGTCCACCTTGCTGTGGCCACTCGCTTCATACACTGAAGTGCCTAATACATTGGCATCCCACTTCACGTTGTAATATACCTAATATACAAAGACTTAATGAAAACTTTGATTCCCTGGCATCGTGTAGTACAATACCTTACTTTAAAATGATTGGTATTGTGGTGATTTGTGAATTTCATAAAAATTACACTAAATTGGAGACTAATTAGCAGACACTATTACAAAATAAAACAAACGACGATGTGTTTTACAAACTGTGGCATTCATTGTAGTAATGGGAAAGACTGGAATTAGTGAAAATGGTAGGAATAAAATATATGGTATTAAACACCAACTGTAATTATTTAGATAATTGGACTTTTATGAATGTAGTTTACTCATTCAAGAAGTTACTCTGTCACTTGCAAATGAAGGCACATATTGAAGACATAAATTTAGGATGAAAGGTGTAAAGACCATTCCGTCTTAATGACTTTATTAATTAAACTCGTATTGTTGTAACCAGATATATGCCTAATTATAAAATTCTAGGGATCTGTTACAAATTCTGTCAATCAAAACCTGTTTCATTTTACCCTCTTAGCTTCAATTATTGTTAGGAATGTGAGTCATTGTATAATTAGTGTGTATTAATTAATTTTGTGAAGTTCACTATTGTACACATATTTAGATGGAATTTTCACATTTAAAAATATTTTTACATTATAAATTTCACATATTATTCAATTCTGTAATTTTAGACGTATTATTCTGTGAAATAGCTTTGGAACTTTTAATTGTAAATACACTACTGGCCATTAAAATTGCTACACCAAGAAGAAATGCAGATGATAAACGGGTATTCATTGGACAAACATATTATACTAGAACTGACATGTGATTACATTTTCACGAAATTTGGGAGTATAGATCCTGAGAAATCAGTACCCAAAACAACCACCCCTGGCTGTAATAACGGCCTTGATATGCCTGGGCATTGAGTCAAACAGAGCTTGGATGGCGTGTACAGGTACAGCTGTCCATGCAGCTTCAACAAGATACCACAGTTCATCAAGAGTAGTGACTGGCGTATTGTGACGAGCTAGTTGCTCGGCCACCATTGACCAGACGTTTTCAATTGCTGAGAGATCTGGAGAATGTGCTGGCCAGGGCAGCAGTCGAACGGTTTCTGTATCCAGAAAGGCCCGTACAGGACCTGCAACATGCGGTTGCGCATTATCCTGTTGAAATGTAGGGTTTCGCAGAGATCGAATGAAGGGTAGAGCCACGGGTCATAACACATCTGAAATGTAACGTCCACTGTTCAAAGTGCCGTCAATATGAACAAGAGGTGACCGAGACGAGTAACCAATGGCACCCCATACCATCACGCCAGGTGATACGCCAGTATATCAATGATGAATACACGCTTCCAATGTGCGTTCACCGTGATGTCACCAAACATGGATGCGACCATCATGATGCTGTAAACAGAACCTGGATTCGTCCAAAAAAATGACGTTTTGCCATTCGTGCACCCAGTTTCGTCGTTGAGTACACCATCGCAGGCGCTCCTGTCTGTGATGCAGCGTCAAGGGTAACCGCAACCACGGTCTCTGAGCTGATAGTCCATGCTGCTGCAAATGTCGTCGAAATGTTCGTGCAGATGGTTGTTGTCTTGCAAACGACCACATCTGTTGACTCAGGGATCAAGACGTGGCTGCACAATCCGTTACAGCCATGCACATAAGATGCCTGTCATCTCGACTGCTAGTGATACGAGGCCATTGGGATCCATCACGGCATTCCATATTACCCTCCTGAACCAACCGATTCTATATTCTGCTAACAGTCATTTGATCTCGACCAAAGCGAGCAGCAATGTTGCGATACGATAAACCGCAATCGTGATAGGCTACAATCCGACCTTTATCAAAGTCGGAAACGTGGTGGTACACATTTCTCCTCCTTACACGAGGCATGATAACAACGTTTCATCAGGCAACGCTGGTCAACTGCTGTTTGTGTATGAGAAATCGGTTGAAAACTTTGCTCATGTCAGCACATTGTAGGTGTCGCCACCGGCGCCAAACTTGTGTGAATGCACCGAAAAGCTAATCATTTGCATATCACAGCATCTTCTCCCTGTCGGTTAAATTTCGCGTCTGTAGCACGTAATCTTCGTGGTGTAGCAATTTTAATGGCCAGCAGTGTATGATTAAAAATATGTTGTAATTATTAAGTAATAATGGTCCAAGTGACCATCCAACATTTAGAATATATAAATAGGGAATCAGCAAGGCTGCTGCAATGGCCAGTTTGAGCTGATATCTTGAAGTGTAATCTGTGTTAGTTACTTGAATATTATTTCACTAAGATTTAATGTTGTGAAAAAGCATGTTTCTTGATTTGTGAACCAGCCAGTTGTTTTATGAAGACGTACTGTACAACTTGGCCTCTTTGCAATGTGTCATGATGGATTTGATCAGCTGTTACAAACGGAAGAATAAATGTTTAAAAACTGGAACCAATCACTTTCACTGTAAACCACACACTTCATGAAGATCCAGGCAATGTATGAATACTTCACTTATGTGCAGAAAAATTTTGTTTTAACCTACTTATGATTCTAGATAACATCAGATGACATGCACTTTTGGTAAGTCAGTGCATCTGTCTTCAAAGTTTTGAGGATTATCTTACCAACAAGTAGATAATAATTAAGTAGAAGTGTTAAAACATCCAACCAACATGGGATGCCTGCATCACAGTGCATATATTCACCAGGCAAACCTACATCACCTCTGTTGTCAACATGAATATTTACGGTGGCCACAACACAGCACAACACCAGGTCTCCATCAACAGCTGCCAGGGACTGCTATCTGTTCATGGAGCCTGCAGAACAGCTTCACCTGAAGTCACAGCAAGCCCTGGAACTACTTTGATACACCAGGCACGTGATCACAAATAGTTCCAGCAGATACATCTGCCAAATAGGCTTTATAGGGTGGCATTTTGCCAGCAAAGGGCAGTTCAAAGCACCACATGGAAGTATACAGAGCTGCCACCCCAGCAGCCATGGCTAGACCCCTCTTCTAGCTGACTGATCTCTTGCAGTTGGAACTGGTATAGTCGACGAACATCTTGTCATTGTAGAATTGTTGTATTGTGATCTCTCCCCATGAAGAGTAAGATATTTTCTATTACTATTTGTTATTTTATATTTGTGATGTTCCACAGTTGGGATCAAGTCTGTTGTTCTTTTGAAGATTGTATTATTGTTTTGTTTTGGTGAATCCAATAAATTGTTTTCAGACTTATGTTTTCTGCATTTCAACTTTGCTAGTGCAGATACTTCACACCTTGTAACAGAGAGAAAACAATTAGTATTATTCAGTTATTTTTGATGCAAAATCCTGATTCAAATCAAGTTAAAGAGATAACATTCATCTTGCATTATGTTTACTTCAATATGGAAATTAATAATTTCTTTAGCAGAATCAAAATATGCAAAATTATCTCTGCATGCTTGTCACAGCCTTGTGTGGAGTATATGTAGCTGAGAGTTGTCATGAAGTAGATACTTTTTTTGGGAGTGATTCAGCTTCCTTACAACATGTTCAGTTGTGTCCACAACAAGTGGAAATTCTGAAAGGGTGTATCAGCAGTTCTTTACATGCCATGTCTAAAACTCACCGGGTTGCTCAGGCTGACACTATAAGGCCAATTGCAGCTCACATGGAAAAGATTACCATTGCCATAAAACCTCTCAGTAAGTTAAAATTGCTGACTGAAACATGTTTTATGGTTTGGAACATTTTGGATTATATGAGAACTGTCAAGAATTTAATCATGGCATCAATTTGATGAAAATTGTCGGTACCAATTGACTACAGAAGAAAATTACTACAAACTCAAAATACTACTACTGATGTTGAGGTAAGACACTTTACATAAAATATCTTCACATAAATTGGGAGACCGTTCTTCCAGAATCTAAAGTTGCTGCTAGTGCAATTAATATCAATCCCGAATTTCCAGAGGTGCATACTAAATATTTATGAAATTTCATAACAAAACCAGGAATGAAGTGACATATTCAGGCCATTTATTCAAGATAAATATTTGTTGTCTCACTTGAAAGCCTTATATGAAACAGTGAAGACTGTAGATGAAAGATTTTATGGAAATACTCAAAAATGACTTACGATCAGATCACTGAGGCATGCAAGTTGTTTATTGATGAATACCATAATGATACCACAACAGATTTAGAAGAGGAAATTAAATATTTTAAAACAATTTAAACTTCATATTTTGAACACATTACTTTGGAAACATTAGACCTACTGAATAAGATGCACAAGCTTAAAATTTAAAGATTATATCTTTATGTATGTGTAGCTTCACATATTTTTTACACTCGTCTAGTAATTGCAGCTGAAGCCAAGAGGTCATTAAGCATTCTGACATGTGTTAAAAACCATCTCATACCAACTATACATCAACACAGTCCCACAGACTTGATGTCCTTGGCAACTGAATGTAATTTGGTTAGGCAACTAGACTTTGAAGCTGTGATTCAAACATTTGCTGAACAAAACACTTGCAAAGCACTATTGATGGTGCTATAAGCAAACAGGTTATAATATGCTATCCCCTGCATGACAGATTGTGGTTAAAATGCAAGCATGCTGATTTCAGGTTAATGAAATGTATGGGAAAGCCAGGCACCGAGTGGGGACAGAACACTCCATATCATACCATTACTGTCACCATGACTTTCATCAATGTACAAATCAGTACAATATTTATCTGTTGGTTAAAAGTGAAGTGAAAATAAATTACGTCAATTTAAAAAATAAAATTAAATGGAGCATATGTCCCTTTTATAACAGTTCATTATTGAGTGGATCTGAAGTCAAAATTGTAAGTTTGTCGCTCATTTCAGTTTTCTCTCTTGTTGTGTAGGTCTTGGATGAGCTAGCAATCAGTTCCTTAACTATCATGTTCTTGAGTTCCTGAAAATGTCTCCATTACTACTTTACAAACCAATATTTATTACTCTTCATTCATAGAGCAGAGATGATGAGTCACCGATAGGCACAGACAAAAAACACTACCAGAAAAAAAGCTTTTGGCAAACAAGGCTTTCATCAGAAATAGGCAAAACACACACACACGCACACACACACACACACACACACACACACACACACATGACTACAGCCTTTGGATGCAGACTGAGAGCAGCAGTGCATGATGGGCTAGATTGGTAAAGACCATGACTAATTAAGGCTGAGCCCAGGAGGGTCACCATAACATAGAAAATAATACACAAAGAGTTCTCCGCTGTGAATTCAGAAAAGGTGGTGTTGGTGGGAAGACTGTGAAGCAGTCACTGAAATGAAGAACATTGTGTTGGATGGTGTATTCATCAACAGGATGGTCCAGCTGTTTCTTGGTCAGTTTTTTGGTAGCCATTCATGTGGACAGACAACTTGTTGGTTCTCATACCCACAGAGAATGCTGCACAGTGGTTGAAGCTTAGCTTGTAGATCACATGACTGGATTCACATGTTACCCTGCCTTTGATTGGATAGACGATGCTTGTGACCAAACTGGAGTACATGGTGGTGGGAGGATGTACAAGACAGGGCTTTAATCTAGGTCTGTTACAGGGATATGAGCCATGAAACAAGGTGT
Organism: Schistocerca cancellata; assembly: GCF_023864275.1. Classification (NCBI taxonomy): domain Eukaryota; kingdom Metazoa; phylum Arthropoda; class Insecta; order Orthoptera; family Acrididae; genus Schistocerca; species Schistocerca cancellata. The sequence goes on from NC_064626.1 coordinate 598,189,067, forward strand.
TGGGAACATGAGATATGTAGGGATACACAAGCATATTGTGTACATTCAGTCATTTCGATCGGGAGAATGAGAGAATGTCAAGTCCAACATAATTAAATTTGGGAGCAGCACTGAAGGTGAGGACTCTGGATAGAACTGAAACTTCCATGGTGCTGCAGATTTTTGTAGAAAGGTTAACAACGGTGTTCCAGTATTGTTTCAGCACTGGATTTAGTGGAGTGTTGGCAGAGAGTTTTGGGGAATACTGCAAGTTGGAAAGATAAGATAGCCATGGTCAGGGTGCTATAGGGGTTGCCAAGGAGGAACAATGTGGGTAGCATAGGGGTTGGATAGTGATGCCCCAAGGCAGCAGTAGGATATCAGCAGCTCGTATAACTTATGGAGATGGTATCTGAAATGCCCTCCAGGTGCTGGAGAGCAAGGAATTCAGTTTCAGAGATGTGACATATGTATCAGGGATGGCACAATTGGAGTACCTTGCAGGGGGAGCAAAAGTATTTCTAGGATGCCTGTGCCATGGAGATGTGTTTTTGCAATACAAGGTTTGTGAGACAGGGACTGGCAGAATCCGAAAATGTGAAGATCATTGTGAAAGGCAGTTGAGATCCAGAGAAAGGAATTTTTATGGTTGGACTCTTGAGTGGGTTTGGGTAGGGATTACATGGTTTGATCTAAACTTGTAAATACTTTGACATGCCCTCTATCCTTGTAAAAAGAGATCTATGGATGAATAAAGCTACTACTACAACTACTAGGCAGCATTTAAAGGACAGGATGTGGGAATGGGTTTTATCCAAGGGAAGGGATACTTTTCCGAACTGATCAGAAAGACGGAGCAGGGGTCCATTACAGCAGAGATGGTGATGGAGAAATGGTAAATGAGATAGGAAATGGGTGCATGAAGGCATCAGATAGTTGTGAAGGGAGCTGGATAACAGAAAAAGATGCATAAAAATGCATACAAACATGCAAAAATAAGTAAAATACGTACAAAATGTAAATAAATGCAAAAAATATGCACAAATATGAGAAAATATATAAAAAATGCACAAATACATAAAAAAATACAAAAATGTGGGAAAAATTGACAGAATGAATGAGGTATGGGAATATGCATGTGTTGGCTACCTGCTTTACCCACAACAGAGTCTATGTGATTGTTCCACTTCAAGTCCCTACTAAGTGTTATGTCCAAGTATTTGAATGAGTTTACAGATTCCAACTGTGACTCATTGATATTGTATTCTTAGGCTACTACATTGATTTCATTTTGTGAAGTGCACAATTTTACATTTTTGAACATTTAAAGCAAGTTGCCAAGCACTGCACCACTTTGAAATTTTATCAAGTTCTGACTGAATATTTGCACTGCTTCATTCAGGCAGTACTTCACTGTAGGTAACTGCTTCATTGAGGTTACCATTAATATTGTCCAAAAGATCATTAATGTGTAACATGAACATCAAGGGACCTAACATACTTGTCTGGGATACATCCAAAATTATGTGGGGAGATTGAGACAAAGAGAATCACTGACCTGAGTTGTGGAGTAGGGGTGTGGAGCTTCTGCACCCTGGACACCAGGTCACACCAGGTGACATTAGATGGTGGACACTTTCTATATTGATTGTATAATAAAATTTTCCTCAAGACATCTGAGTATCATCTTGATATATGACAATAATGAAATCTGAAGAAATGAATTAAAATTTGTGCCACGGCTTGGACTTAAACCCTGGTTCAAGTCCCAGCTGTGGCATAAATTTTAATTCATTTCTTCAGAGTCCATCACTTCCTGTATTGTTGTGAAGTTTAATAAATGTTTATGTAGACCTATTGGTGTTTGCATGTTACTTACATGTCACCTACTATGATATTACATGTCACCTACTACGATACTGAGCTATACTTCTACATTGGTGACCCCAACAACAGTGGATTCCACATTATTCCTGAAATATTATTGTGTACAATGCTATTGCACATTAACAATGGTCATTAAATTTGCTCCATTCACTGTTCCTTGCACATCTACAGCTACAAATTTACTGACACAGACTGCATTGCAGTGCTCCCATTGCCTTCACCAACATACTGTGTGGGATATGGAGCGACAAGTGTGCACAACTGTTGACTCACAAAATAGAGTTACTGTGACTCAACAATGGCCACCATCATAGGCTTTATTAGCTTTGTTAGTGAATTTGCATTCCAACCCCATGCCAACTTGTTTGTGTTTGGTTATTACACAATCAGATATGACCTTGTGTCCACCGCACCTGATTTGCTGACACTCAATTCGATCAACTCGTATGCACAACTTTTGTGCAATGTCAATGCCATGTTCCCAACTCCAACCATGCCATGATCAACAGACCCAGCAATGGTCAAGCCTTTCCATTCAGCTCAGACAATGCAACCATTATTGGTATTCATAAGATAGTGTAGACCTGACCACAACCAAACTCTCATCTTTCTCACCTGACCATTCAAAGTTTGTAATGTTAATCTGTGATCTCGCAGAACATGCAGAACTACTTACTGCTACTCAGTAAGTATGGCTCAGCAAAAAGAGTATTACTGCAATTGCTCACACTCCTGAACAACAGGTATGGCAAGTCATTTAGGATGAGTAGCTCACCAAGGGAACCCCTTGAAAATTATGGTGTCATCTATATTCACTAGTGGACCTCACACTAATGCCAGACGCAACCCTTTGGACGTTATGGATTTTCAAACTCCTGTGTCAGCTGCAGCTTGCAATGACTGCCCACAAGGTGGAACCTCTATATAGGAAGTTGGGTCTAGCAGATAGATTATATCCAGTGATTCAACACAGACAGAACATCAGTTTGGGTACCTCTGCCTCCTCCACTCAATCAGCCAGCACACACTCAAAATAACTGTGAAATTATCTGACTTCGTGTGAATTTGACCAAAGCAAACCACTGACTGAAGATGGCACTGCAATGACTGCCATGAACACTGCTCCAGCTAATCTTGTTTCCTCTTACCCACAACACGCTGGTATCATGTACAATACAGCACATTAGGACACAATTTCTGCCAGCATTGTTCATACCCAAATAACAACTGGGGCTGCATTAGGCACACCGTCCCACACCACAACTCCAAGTCACCTCTTTTTTACCACAATGACTTTGCACGAGGGGTACCTGTACATTTGAGACCACCCCACCTACCTCTACTTCCTCACTGACACAAGGGTCAGATGTACGCACAATGGCTCACCTACTTTTTGAACCACACACTGCAAACCTAAGACTGCAACTGCATGCAGCTAACAATGCAGGCATATATGTATAAGCATGTGCGATATGGCAGTGCAATTTCTCTAATGAGTTATGTTGCATATGGGCCTCCTACATCTTCAAACCAGTGATAGGAGTAGACTTCCTCCTCAAGTTGAATCTCTCACCTGATCTCTACCATGGTGCCTTATACCACATATCTCACAGCATCTCATCCCAGGGCTTTTTGCTTTGATGTCATCATGGCCCACGAATCACAGTTTGTCTTCACTGTGTAAGGTAACGGGCAATAATATGACCAAACAGCAGCTTTGCTGCCAATGGAAATATCAGCTATGGAAAATATGGATGGAATGTGAAAAGCACAAAGACAAGTCAATATATCTATAGTCTCACCTTTCCCTGATAAAGAGAAGGCAGCATTCAGCAGTTTCAGATGGTTTAAATTACTTGGTTATATAATTGCATATAATTACAGTACACGACTTTGCACCTAAGTAAATAATGTAGGGTGTGCTTGTAATGAGTCCTTGGATTTGCTGGATACATAATCATTAAAATAGAAATCATGTGAAAATGAGCTCTTCCAAGTAGTTTGTAATCTAAATTTAAAGCACAGCAGCAGAAATAATATGTTGGGCTGGTGTACTTCAATCAAAATGTTTCATAGCAGAATTAAGTTATAAAGATGTTTAGAACAACTGCAAAGTAAGTCATTATTTTATTAATATAATAGAGGGAAACATTCCACGTGGGAAAAATATATATAAAAACAAAGATGATGAGATTTACCAAACAAAAGTGCTGGCAGGTCAATAGACACACAAACAAACACAAACATACACACAAAATTCAAGCTTTCGCAACAAACGGTTGCTTCATCAGGAAAGAGGGAAGGAGAGGGAAAGACAAAAGGATGTGGGTTTTAAGGGAGAGGGTAAGGAGTCATTCCAATCCCGGGAGCAGAAAGACTTACCTTAGGGGGAAAAAAGGACAGGTATACACTCGCACACACACACATATCCATCCGCACATACACAGACACAAGCAGACATTTGTAAAGGCAAAGAATTTAGGCAGAGATGTCAGTCGAGGCGGAAGTACAGAGGCAAAGATGTTGTTGAAAGACAGGTGAGGTATGAGCGGCGGCAAATTGAAATTAGCGGAGATTGAGGCCTGGAGGATAGCGAGAAGAGAGGATATGCTGAAGGGCAAGTTCCCGTCCCCAGAGTTCTGACAGGTTGGTGTTAGTGGGAAGTATCCAGATAACCTGGATGGTGTAACACTGTGCCAAGATGTGCTGGCCGTGCACCAAGGCATGTTTAGCCACAGGGTGATCCTCATTACCAACAAACACTGTCTGCCTGTGTCCATTCATGCGAATGGACAGTTTGTTGCTGGTCATTCCCACATAGAAGGCTTCACAGTGTAGGCAGGTCAGTTGGTAAATCACGTGGGTGCTTTCACACGTGGTTCTGCCTTTGATCGTGTACACCTGACGCAGTCCCTCAGCCACATACTCCTGACGATCAAGTACCACGGTCGTGGAACCCTTGTCCGCCGGAAGAATGACGATGGATCGGTCAGCCTTCAGATCACGGATAGCCTGGGCTTCAGCAGTGGTGACGTTGGGAGTAGGATTAAGGTTTTTTAAGAAGGATTGAGAGGCAAGGCTGGAAGTCAGAAATTCCTGGAAGGTTTGGAGAGGGTGATTTTGAGGAAGAGAAGGAGGGTCCCGCTGTGACGGAGGACGGAACTGTTCCAGGCAGGGTTCAATATGGTTCCACGACCGTGGTACTTGATCGTCGGGAGTATGTGGCTGAGGGACTGCGTCAGCTTTCAGACAACACTACTTACAAAGTTTGCCGAGGTAATCCCACTCCTGATGTCCAGGTGGAGCTTCAAGGAATTCTCAGAACCTTAGGCCCCCTACAAAACCTTTCACCTGACTCCATCAACCTCCCGACCCCTACCTTCTACCTTCATCCTAAAATTCACAAACCCAGTCATCCCGGCCGTCCCATTGTAGCTGGTTACCAAGCCCCCACAGAACGCATCTCTGCCTACGTAGATCAACACCTTCAACCCATTACATGCAGTCTCCCATCCTTCATCAAAGACACCAACCACTTTCTCGAATGCCTGGAATCCCTACCCAGTCTGTTACCCCCGGAAACCATCCTTGTAGCCGGCCGTGGTGGCCAAGCGGTTAAAGGCGCTACAGTCTGGAACCGCGCGGCCGCTACGGTTGCAGGTTCAAATCCTGCCTCTGGCATGGATGTGTGTGATGTCCTTAGGTTAGTTAGGATTAAGTAGTTCTAAGTTCTACGGGACTGATGACCTTAGAAGTTAAGTCCCATAGTGCTCAGAACCATTTGAACCATTTTTTGAAACCATCCTTGTAACCATTGATGCCACTTCCTTATACACAAATATTCCGCATATCCAGGGCCTCGCTGCGATGGAGCACTTCCTTTCACGCCAATCACCTGCCACCCTACCTAAAACCTCTTTCCTCATTACCTTCAACCTGACCCACAACTTCTTCACTTTCGAAGGCCAGACATACCAACAATTAAAGGGAACAGCCATGGGTACCAGGATGGCCCCCTCGTACGCCAACCTATTCATGGGTCACTTAGAGGAAGCCTTCTTGGTTACCCAGGCCTGCCAACCCAAAGTTTGGTACAGATTTATTGATGACATTTTCATGATCTGGACTCACAGTGAAGAAGAACTCCAGAATTTCCTCTCCAACCTCAACTCCTTTGGTTCCATCAGATTCACCTGGTCCTACTCCAAATCCCATGCCACTTTCCTTGATGTTGACCTCCACCTGTCCAATGGCCAGCTTCACACGTCCGTCCACATCAAACCCACCAACAAGCAACAGTACCTCCATTATGACAGCTGCCACCCATTCCACATCAAACGGTCCCTTCCCTACAGCCTAGGTCTTCGTGGCAAATGAATCTGCTCCAGTCCGGTATCCTTGAACCATTACACCAACAACCTGAAAACAGCTTTCGCATCCCGCAACTACCCTCCCAACCTGGTACAGAAGCAAATAACCAGAGCCACTTCCTCATCTCCTCAAACCCAGAACATCCCACAGAAGAACCCCAAAAGTGCCCCACTTGTGACAGGATACTTTCCGGGACTGGATCAGATTCTGAATGTGGCTCTACAGCAGGGATACGACTTCCTCAAATCCTGCCCTGAAATGAGATCCATCCTTCATGAAATCCTCCCCACTCCATCAAGAGTGTCTTTCCGCCGTCCACCTAACCTTCGTAACCTCTTAGTTCATCCCTATGAAATCCCCAAACCACCTTCCCTACCCTCTGGCTCCTACCCTTGTAACCGCCCCCGGTGTAAAACCTGTCCCATACACCCTCCCACCACCACCTACTCCAGGCCTGTAACCCGGAAGGTGTACACGATCAAAGGCAGAGCCACGTGTGAAAGCACCCACGTGATTTACCAACTGACCTGCCTACACTGTGAAGCCTTCTATGTGGGAATGACCAGCAACAAACTGTCCATTCGCATGAATGGACACAGGCAGACAGTGTTTGTTGGTAATGAGGATCACCCTGTGGCTAAACATGCCTTGGTGCACAGCCAGCACATCTTGGCACAGTGTTACACCATCCAGGTTATCTGGATATTTCCCACTAACACCAACCTGTCAGAACTCCGGAGATGGGAACTTGCCCTTCAGCATATCCTCTCTTCTCGCTATCCGCCAGGCCTCAATCTCCGCCAATTTCAATTTGCCACCGCTCATACCTCACCTCTCTTTCAACAACATCTTTGCCTCTGTACTTCCGCCTCGACTGACATCTCTGCCCAAACTCTTTGCCTTTACAAATGTCTGCTTGTGTCTGTGTATGTGCGGATGGATATGTGTGTGTGTGCAAGTGTATACCTGTCCTTTTTTCCCCCTAAGGTAAGTCTTTCTGCTCCCGGGATTGGAACGACTCCTTATCCTCTCCCTTAAAACCCACATCCTTTCGTCTTTCCCTCTCCTTCCCTCTTTCCTGACGAAGCAACCGTTTGTTGTGAAAGCTTGAATTTTGTGTGTATGTTTGTGTTTGTTTGTGTGTCTATTGACCTGCCAGCGCTTTCGTTTGGTAAGTCTCATCATCTTTGTCATTATTTTATTATGAAGACACCATTCAGTTTTGATCTTTGTAGTGCCAGACAAGTATTTGTATGTCTTATATTTTACGCAAAGACCTCATTAAATGAAGGGAGAGGGTGAAACTGTGCCAAAACATGGGGTTATTCCTAATTATGTAAATCTGATGGAATGTCAGAAATTAGTTCTGATTTTAATTTTTCATGCTTACAAATAAGATTATATACTTGTTTTGTGATTTGATGAGCATTGTAGTTCCGTTGCATAGTGTTTTCTTTTTCTTTTTTTTTTTATTGCAACAAATTTTTAAATTATGTGGTGATAAATGTGTGTAAAATTATATAATGTATTTAGGTTTAAGTATTTAAATCTTATAAAAATTGTAAACGAATTGTGGCCATGTTTAGGAATTATTTTGATTAATGTATTGTCACGTGACCTGACTCAGGACTGGGGATATGAGCGGGAAAATGGGGTCTTTGGTCATTGTACGTTGTGGTGGTAAGTTCGGAGTGGCAAAGTGCCATGAGTGTAAGCATGGACACCAGTGTATGTGAATAAACTGTGAAGAAACAACATGAAAGTGTGTAGGTGTTAGACAATAAACCATGTATACAATTATTATTTATCCAGATCAGATTTATTTGTGAACTTTAATATGGATGGCCACAAAGTCAGAAGTGTTATTTTTTAAAATAAATGTTTCAATCTGATCTTGTATAGTGTACCTTATTTTGTGCAAGGTTGTGGTATAGACAATTGTGTATTCAATTCACTGCTGTTCAGAGGCTAGCCAATATACGACTCAGTATCAGGGGCGCAAATGCAATTGTTCACTACCAACCCCCTTTGCAGATTAGAGACGAGTAAAATAGGTAGTGAATGAGCCTGAGTACAGTTGCATCTGAAGAGCCACGCCACAGCTCATGGCCCATAATACAAGCAATCAACACAGTTCAAGAATTGTCCACATGTTGAATCACAATAATTCTCTGACAACAATGACCTGCACCAGTGGATATATGAAAGGTCTCTTGTAATCATGTGAGCAAATTGAATGTCTGTTACACAACATTGTGGCAGCAGCGCATGTGGACACAACTTTGCAAGAACATGACCAAGGTGATTGCTTCCAGCTCCTTTGTGTCATTCATGTGCTGATGACAGTGGATTTGTACTGGTGTCATCACTACTCACATTCACAGATGAACAAACAATCAGTCTTCCCACTAACAGCATGACCAACTTGTCAGTCACAAATATGCACTCCAACCACACCCTGGCCACTGATAATTCAGTACTGCTGTCAACAGTGGAACAGCCACCACCAGCCACTCCCACACCCCACTATGGACGGCCACATTGCCTTCCTCCACAGATTGCACCATACTTGATGTACATCATCACAGCAAACACCACCGATCAACACCTCATGTGCCTCACAGACGATGGATTTCCACCAACCACATTCTGGGTGGTTGGGGGGAGAGGGGGAGAGGGGGGGAGGGGGGAAGTGAGACAAAGAATCCCTGACCAGCCCTTCAGACTGGCTGTGTGGAGCCTCTGCACAATGCATGTCTGTCCACGCCAATCGATGTTACTTGGTGGATATCTCCAGTATTGCCAGAACTTTAATAAATATTGATTTAGATCTATCAGTGTTTGCACATTACTTATGTGTCACCTATTTTACTGTATGGAGGCACACTGATCAGCCAGAACATTATGACCACCTACGTAATACATGGTATGTCCACCTTTGCCACAGATAACAACAGCGACACAAGACATGGAAGCAATGAGGCTTGGTAGACCACTGGAGAGAGTTGGCACCACATCTGCACACACGTCACCTAATTCCCATAAAATCTGGGGAGGGGGCATGACCTCTGATGTCACATTCAATCACATCCAAGATCTGTTCGATTGGATTCAGATCTGGCAAGTTAGAGGCCAGCTCATAAACTGAAAGTCGCCACTGTGTTCCTTGAACCAGTCCATCACACTCCAGGTCTTGTGGCACATTTTCTTGCTGAAAAATGCCACTGCCGTCATTAAACATGATTGTCATGAAAGGGTGTAATCGGTCTGCGACCACTGTAAAATAGTCCTTGGCCATCATGGTGCCTTACATGAGTTCCACTGAATACAATGGATTCATGTCCTCCCATCAGCATGATGAAGACGGTATCATGATTCATCAGACCATGTAATGCTCTGCCACTGTGCCAACATCCAATGCTGATGGTCATGTGCACATTTCAGTCATAGTTGCTGATGTAATTTTAACATTGACATATGCATGGGTTGTTGGCTACAGAGTACCATTTTTAGGCGTATTTGGTGCACTGTGTGTTCAGACACATTTTTACTCTGCCCAGCATTCAAGTCTGTTGTTAATGTCACCACAGTTCATTACCTGTCCTGTTTTACCTGTATGCCCAGCCTATGATGTCCGATATCTGTAATGAGGGGTGGCCACCCAATCACACTAATTCTGGTCTAGTGTCACCTTCGTTTCACCACATGTTGAAGACACTCACCACAGCACTGCTTGAACATCTGACAAGTTGTGCAGTTTCTGAAATGCTTGTGCCAAGCCTCCGGGCCATCACAAATTACCCTCTGTCAAATTCATATCGCACACCTTCCCAATTCTACACATGGGCAGCATGCTCAGTGATACTACAGGCACTGTGCCTGTGTCTGACTAGTAGACATTCCTCACCAGGTGATGCTGCTATTGACTGCATAGGTTTATATCAATAGTAGGTCAGTGGTCATAATGTTCTGGCTGATCAGTGTAGTTACTTCTGCATCTGTCAATGATTCTCCATCCAAGATAACATGCTGCATTCTCTGCTCAAAGAAATCCTCAATCCAACCATAAATTTTTCATGATACCCCATATGATCATACTTTTGATAACAAACATAGATGTAGTACTGAGTCAAATAATTTCCAGAAATCGAGAACTAAGGCATCTATCTGACTGCCTTTATCTATGGAGTTTCAGGATGTGATGTGAGAAAAGTGTGAGTTGGGTTCCACATGGAGAGGTCTCCATCTATAAATCTATAAACTCAGCCAGAGTAATCCCATCCCAGAAATCCAACAGAACCCCCAATCCCTGATTAAAGCCTCTCTCTTCAATCCATTTCCCTCCTCACCCCTATGACACCCCACACATCCATCCCACATAATCCAAACTCCACAAACACAATAATCCTGGTTAATGTGCCCCAACAGAAAGAATTGCAGCCTCATTGACCAAAACCTTCAACAAATTGTCTGAAATGTAGCTTGCTATGTGAAAGATACAACAATTTCCTTTACTGACTCTTCACCACCCCACCCTTTATCTCATGGATCCCTACTTATCACTCTTGACAGCCCAACCTTATACACCAACATCCTTCATGCTATTTAACACTACCTCTCCCAACAACATCCTTCAGATTCAAAACCCACTCCCCCACCCCCGCTCCAGGGCCTTACAGCTCTTTCCTGAGTCCATGTATGTCACAGGTGGGACCCAGTGCTACTGCGGCCCTTTCTTCCTTCCCAGGCAGCAGTCCCTTCCCCATGTCCCCCTCCTTGGCCTTGTTCCTTTCCTTTGCCTGTCTCTTCCCCTCTCTGAGTGTCTTTGCATATTTTTACCCAGCTATATTCTTGATTTCTGCAACCTTTTACTGCTTTGTTCCTTTTGCTTTTTGTTTTCCACCTTTCCTTTCTGGTGACTTCTGCCCCCCTTTGAGTATTGATCTCCTCTTCTAAATTTTGTCTCTGTAGTGTCACTCAACTGGGGAAGAACACCTTACTTAGCTTCTTTGGCCTTTGGTCTTACTCCCTCTTTCATCTTTTCCTAAATGCTGTTGTCCTTTAATGCTATGTAGCCAGCATGGTAGCCAGTATGTGTGATGGAGTCTTTATGTACCCTTTTTGCTGGGCCCCCTGACAACACATGGATCACACTTTTGATACTCGAGCTGGCTGGTCCCCATGTATGCCTAGGCACAGTTGCCTGCCATTCTGGAGCATTGGAACTCATGGAAATGGGTGCCATGTGAGACAGCCCTAGCTGTGGTTGGGTGGCACCCACAGGGAAAGTCCCTGATTGAAGAGGGTGGAATCAAGGCAGACCTTTGAGTATGAAATGTATTAAGCTCCAAAAACTGGGCATTCTTCTATGACTCTCTTTAATTGGGAATGGATCCTTTAATTCTGCTTATGAACCTGTAGCCTTCCTTTCCTTGGCTACCCCCTGAGAGGAAGGCCAGGCTTGCTGGCTTAAGGTGAAACCCTCTTCCCATGACCTGGTCTGCATCAGGACTGACAGGGACACTTTCACCACCAACAAGCCTTTATTTTCCATGGAATCTATTGAAGGCAAATTTGATGAAGCAGGCTTTGTTGGATATCGTAAGTTTCACTATTGATCAAAACTTCTTCTTCCATCTAATCAGTGGCTCTTTGTGCCTGTGACCATCTTGGTGACATCCTAGTGTCCTTTACTCCTGACCAGTCTTTGAATCTGGTTCTGGGTGTCTTTTTTCATAAAGACATAATTCTTCAAACTGATGAGGAACTTTGTGTCAGTCTTGAATGGCAAGGTGTTAATCTTGTTCAGCACATTCAGAAAAGATGTAAGGAGAGTTGCACCAACATCAGTACCTTTATTCTGACATCTGTGAAGATACCTTCCCAGAGAAGGTCAATGTTTTGGTTTCAGTGTGATTTTAAGCTGTATGACCTGCCATCAAAGAGGTGTTTTCAATGTTTGCTTTTTGGGCTCATGTTTTTGCACTGTACAGTGGACCCTCCATGCAGTGAATGTGGACACCCACTCCACAAGGGAAGATCCTATGTTTCGACACCTATGTGCACTAACTGTCATGACCATCATTCTCCATGCTTGCCAGAGTGCCTGGTTTATAAGCAGGAAAAGAAGGTACAGGAATATATGTCTTCTGATTGTTTATCCTACACTGAGACTCATCAAAAATATGACCATCTTCACCCTGTGTCTTTGACGTCAAACTTTACCTCTGTTATGTCCTTTCCCCTCCTTCCTATCCCATCCCCATCCCATTTTCCTCTCCCTCTCCCATGAGGTTCCCACACCCTCCCCTTTGGGTGGTGCTCCCCCTATCTGGCTGGAGAAGTGTACCCCTTCTTTGGCAACTGCCAGTGATGGGGCTCTCTACCTGGACTTCTCCAACCTGGCATCACCCAGAGAGGAAGCTTGCTGACCCACAGTCCACGCACCCTCAGTTTTAGATCTCACTGCAGCCTGCTCTCTCTCTCTCTCCACATCCTGCCCTCCCTGACCAACAAAGAGAAGAAGAAGAAAGAAACGTCCCCGGTGCCAAGTGCCACTTTGCAAACTGAGTCTGACCTCCCATTTACGAATGTTGCTCCATCCGTGTTGGCGACAGATGGTGATAGAGCAGTGTGATATGCTTCAGTCCATTCACCATCCATTTGGATCTTGTTCTGTGCTAATTCAATGGAATTGTAACAGATACTCTCATCACCTTTCTGAGTTGTGATTCCTCATTTCCTTTTACTTTGTAGCCTGTGTTGTTCTACAGGAATGAGACTGCACTGATGGCCATCACTGACTCTTTGTGGATTCCATGCTATCAGAATTGGGTCGGCCCTCTGAGGGCTTTCAGTGTTAACTTAAAACTGGTCTGTACAGACATTGTTAGTACACGGATCCCCCTCTTACTGCATTGGAAGCAGTTGCCAGCTGTGTTCACTTAGATTCTAAAATCACAGTTTGGAAGCTCTATCTCCCTAGCTCCCTCCTAAATGGCCACTTAGGCCTGCTGCCCCTGCTGCCCCAGCTGCCTCCCCTCCCCCTTCCTCCATGTGGATTGCAATGTCCATCACCCTTGTGGGGCAGTGATTTTTTGTCTCGTTAGGGTCTCCTCATACATCAGTTTCTTGTGGATCATGACTTGTGTCGTCTTAATGATGGTGCTCCTACGCATTTTAGTGCTATTTATGGCATTTTCTTTGCCACAGATCTTTTCCTCGCTTACCCTCCACTTCTCCCTTCATTACACTGGTCACCACATAATGAAATCTGCAAGAGAGAGCACTTCCTGTTGATTTCCTATTCCCTTTCTGCCCCGAGGTGGCCAAGCCACTCTGCTGGGCTTTCATCTCACTAATTGGCTTCTATATACCTCTCAGGTCATCTTTATCTCCTCTTTGTCAGGTTATGTTGATGAACTTATCCATGACGTGTCCATTACGACTATTCACTTGACAAACCACTTTTGCTGCTGGCTGGTCCTGCAGTGGAGCACAACCATCGTCATCACCATCTGTGATCACCGTAGTGCCTTGCAATACCTTAAGTGGCACCTGTTCTCTATCGGCCTTTTTACCTTTAACTGCTTAAGAACCAAAGTCTGTCACTTAATGAAACAAAGCAAGTAAATGTGTTGGGAACGCATTGTCCCCACCCTAGGTTCTTCTGTCCATTTGCCACAGGTGTGGACTATGTTACACATCCACAAGGTTACCAGTGTCCATATTCCATGCTGGGCCTTGCCCTTGTGAGGAAGCAAGCTGGGATATTTTTACTTCCTCTCTTGTTTTGCCATCTTCCTCCTTAAAATTCATTTTTTCATGTCTAACTAATTAAATTTTAATGTTAAAACAGTGTCTGTTCCATACATACCTTGTTATTCTTCAAGAACTGTGTGGTTAGGTTTTTTGTGCTCATAGATGTTCAATAGTCAACTATTGAAGCAGTATATGGATGTTCGCCTGCAAACTATTAAGGAGGCTTATTGAAAGTTAAACCAATAGTGCACTGGCCATGTTTAACATGTATATGGGCGGGAGGGGGGGGGGGTGAACAGTGAAAGTAAACAACTGTGAGAAGCAAATGTGCACCTGTCCTGTTGCCCTTATCCTCCAGAAACAGTGGGCTGAAACTTCCCACTTTCAGTTTACACCTTGTCAGGTGGAATTTTACAATGAATATTTTATTGAATGGGAACCACTTCTGGCCCTTCCCATGATTTATTTCCTAGTCCCAGTTCAATTCATAACCTATGGCTCTGAAACTTCAATCCTCCACAATAACAATATCTCCTCTGGATGTTTAATCAAAGCATTTCCCCCACTCAATGGTAGGATAGTATTGTGGTTCTGTAAGGAACCATTGTTCCTCAATTTACTGGCTGATCTGTCTGACCAATGCCCCCCAAGTTACTCAATGTATGGCAGCTCATCAGCTCTGTTGGGTCCTTCAGTCTCAGGACCTTTCGTCTCATTACTAGTGCAGCTTTTCAGAGAGACAGTCTCTGACTGATCATCTCTTTCAGTCGGAAACTGCTGTTCAGCAGGTCTTCTCCCAGCACTGCCATCTTGTCCCCATTTTCTTTGATCTTCATAAGGCATACAACATGGCTTTGTGCCATCATATCTTTCTTACACTCCATGAGTCGAGTCTTTAGGGTCCCTTTCAATTTTTATTCAACAGTTCCTGTCCCACCAGCTGTTCCAAGTTCTGGTTGGCACCATTCTCAGCTCTTTGTGGGTTTAGGAGAACAGTATTCCATAGGGTTTTATATTAGAAAGACTAACAAACACCTGTCCACCAAGATGAATGGCCATTGCCAAATTGTGGCTCAGAGAAAAGTGGACCACTTTGTGGTACAACATTCAGTTGAACATAACATGCTTCATTTCAATGGCTGCTTCATAAGCTGAGCAACCTGGATCCTGCCCTCCACTGCCAGCTTTTCTGAACTGCAAAGACAGGAGTTATCTTTAAAACACATTCTCCACTCCTAAAATTATCTCAGCCTCATCCTATGGTACACCCCCACCCCCCTCCGCCGCATCACAATGCTGCACCTGGCAGTTGCGTTCTGGCTGGAAATAGTGGTCATGTGCACATGAGGTGTGATTGCTTTTGTGAACATGTGTGTGTTTTCTTTCCTGAAGAAAGCATTGACTGAAAACTCAATGTATAACAGTCTTTTCACTGTGTCTGTCTGCAACACCATGTGTCATCTTACAGCAAGTACAAATCTATCCTTTTCATAATATTGTCATCATTAAAATCTGGACTTTCCACTGCTTTATTTTTGACTAACAGCTTTTCTTCCACCACAAAGCCTAGTGATGTTTTTCTTTGTTACTATTCTCTAAAGCATTACCCTGATCAGTGCTCATTCTCTCTCTTCTTTCCTGTGGTTTTCATCATCTTCCAAACCACAAACACTCTGACATCTAAGTCACACTGTATCAACAGTCTCAGCTGTGTACAACACATACCTATGCAACCACATGGATTGTCAGGGCAGCATCTCAGGCCCCAAATTCATCCTGTTGATGATTATAATTATAGCTACTGATCAGATTTTTTCCCTCATTTGTGTGTATTTTTGCATGTTATTTTCCACATCTACCTGTGCCACATGAACTTGTGAATGTGAACCTAACCAATCCCCTTCTTCCCCTCTCTCTCTTATCTTATCCCAATAAGTACATATTCCCATACGTCATCCAATCCATCCTTTTTTTCCATGTTTTTCTGCATTTTCTACATGTTTTGACATCTTTGTGTGCGTTTTTATGTATTCTTGGGCACTTTGATGTCCTTGTGTACATTCATATTTTTGGGTGTCTGTATGTATTTTTTTCTGTTATCCAGCTTCCCTCACCACCACCTAATGCCTTCATTTTCTCATTTCCTTCATCATTTCCCATTTCCTCAACACCATTCCCACCAGAACAGACCCTGTCCATCTTACTGTGTCAGTTCAGCAAATTGTCACTTTCCCTGGCTAAATCCCTGTCCCACACCCTGTTCCTAAAATGCTGCCTAAACCATGGCATCCTCCCAAAATAACATAACCACAAAAATTCCTTTCTCAGGATCCCATGCCTCCTTTTACAGTTACCTACACATTTTCAGCTTCCACCAGTCAATGTTCCTCACAAACCTGGTACTCTAAAAATACATCTTGATGGCACAGGCACCCCAGAACCACCTCTGCTCCCTCTATAAGATACTGCTACTGTGTAGTCCCTACTACATACATCACATCTCTGAAATTGAATCCCCTTCTCTCCAACACATGGAAGAGAATTCCAGACACCATCTCCATAAGTTACACAATCTGCTGACAACCTACTGCTGTGTTGAAACACCACTATCCAACTCCTATCCTACACACATTGTGCCTCCATGTCAAACCCTCACAGTACTCTGATTCTGCCTAGCTGATCTTTTCAGCTTGCATCGCCCAAAAGTCCCTACAAACACCTCTCTAAATCCAGGGCCAAAACAATAGCAAAACACTGTTGTTAACCCTTCCACCAAAATCCTCAGCTCCACAGAAGTTTCAATCCTATCCAAAGTCCTCAGCTTCAGCCCTATAACGAAATTTTCCCATGTTGGACTTGTCAAAGACCTACTCTATCCCTGTAATGGAAACAAAGCCAACCTAATCCCCACAATGAACCCTGCCTCTTCCAGTTACTGCCACCATAGATCTATGACCCTCTCCCTTCCTCCCACTTAACAACCCTCTTGCCCCTTTCTAGAAATTCTTTATTCTCCAACTTGACCTCACATCCTCCCTCAGGTCCCTTCTTAAGAAGAAAGAACAGCCATACATGGTCTCAAAACAGATTCTAACCTAATAATCCTACTTGGACACAAAGGTATCACCAGTGTTATTATGAATCACAATGCCTACCTGGTGGAAGACTGCTGCCAGTTGTCTGACTCCTCCACCTATACACCTTGTCACTGAAAGAATTTCGGCCTTCACTGGCCAACACCTCTAACCTACTGCCTGAAATTTAGCCTCCTACATCAAAGTTACAAACCATTTCATACACCATCTCTCCACTGATCCACCTCTTTACCTTCTGTATCCCTAGTCATCACTGTTGATGCCCCTTCCCTACACAATAGATCCCTCAAGCCCATTGTCTTGCCACTACCTATCCCAATGTCCTTCAGACTCCAAACCCCCTAACTCCTTCCTCATACACCCTACTAACTTTATCCTAGCACACAACTACTTCTCCTTTGAAGGGAAAATATACAAACAAATTCACAGCACAACCATGGGGACCTGCTTGGCACCCTGCATGCCAGCCTGTTTATGGGACATCTAGAGGAAAACTTCATAGTGTCCCATAACCCCAAAACCATGGTCTGGTTCTTGATCACTGATGATATCTTCATGATCTGGAGTCAGTGCCAAGACACCCTGCCCTCATTCCAACACAATCTTAACCCTCTGTCTCCCATCCACTTCACCTGGTCCTCCTGAACCTAGTGTGTCACCTTCCTGGACATTGACCTGCTCCTCTCTGATAGGTCCATCCACACCTCTGTCCACATTAAATCCACCAACATTACCTGCATTTTGACTGCTACCATCCCTTAGGCATCAAAAATCCGTCTCATACAACCTGGTCACCCATGAATGATTTATCTGCATTGGCAAGAACTCCCTTGCTTAGTATACTGAGGGTCTCACAAAGTTACAACATTACAACCATACAACTAAAGAACTTTGTCAGTGACAGCCAACACAGTGTTTACTGTTGCTCTTAATATCCAGTGATTTATCTATGATGAACAAAAGATTTTTGAATCAAGTAATTGTAAATGTATAGCGCTCTCATTTTCTCAAAATATGTACTCACCCTGACAAGACCCTGCACAATCAGCTTTTCCAGCAATGGAACATATCGATGGGGCTTCTTGTTGCACATTTTTCTCATTTTGTAGCGACATCCATTGATAACATCCCAGACACACTCTTCTCTAGCCTTTAGATATTCTAAGCGCCATTTAGCTTTAGTAACCGCCTGAAAACTGTTAAGTATTCATAAGTCAGGATACATAAACAGTACAATTCCACAGGAAACTGTCAGATTTTAGAGATAGGTGTGACTGACTCTATATCACAATCAACTGAAAGGTGTGCTTGAAAAAATACATATGTATGTTGAAACTACTTGAGACATATTAAGTCCATGTCTTCTTTATTCCTTATTACCTTGCATTCCTTCTTTAGAGAGAACAGTTCTGCACAGTCAAAGCATTCCATTCTCCTTCTTATTATATTACTATTTGTCCCTAGCACACAAATAGTTACATCTGTTTTCGACACAAAAGCACAACAGCACATTTCCAGATTTCCTAAAAGGATTTGAGTCAGGACCACTTCTATGCTTTTTTGAAATTTGTGACTGCATTGAGGACTTTTTGGTAGAGAGGATGCAGCATGTTGTCTAGGATGGAGAGTCACCATCAGATGTAGAAGCAACTTTGGATCTGCTCCAGGGAAGCATGTTGGGACCGCTGCTGTTCATGTTGCATATTAATGACCTTGCAGACAATATTAATAGTACCCTCAGAATTTTTTCAGATGAATATAGTTATCCATAATGAAGTACTGTTTGAGAGAATCTGTATAAATATTTGGTTAGATCTTGTAAAAATTTCTACATCTACATCTATACTCTGTGAACCACCATGAACTGCAAGGTGGAGGGTATATCCCATTGTACTAGTTATTAGGGTTTTTTCCCATTCCATTCACATATGCAGCATGGGAAGAACGACTGTTTGATTGACTGTGCATGCTGTAATTTTTGTAATCTTATCCTCAAATCCCTGTTTGAGCCACAAGGAAGGGACTGTAGAATGTTCCTAGAGTCATCATTTAAAACCAGTTCTTGTAATTTTGTTAAGAGACTTTCTTGGGGTAGTTTATATCTATCTTCAAGAGTCTTCCAGTTTGGTTCCTTCAATATCTGTGTCACTCTCCAATGGATTAAACAAACCTGTGACCATTCATGCTGCCTTTCTCTGCATATGTTCAACATTCCCTGTCAGTCGTATCTGGTATGGGTCCCACATTCTAGGGCAATATTCTAGAACCATTCTCACAAGTCATTTGTAAACAATCTCCTTTGTAGACTGGTTGCACTTCTCCAGTATTCTACTAATAAACCAAAGTCTACCAACTACTTTACCAACAAATGAACCTATGTTATCATTCCGTTTCATATCCCATGAAAGTATTACACTCAAGTATTTGTTTGAGATGGCTGATTCCAGCAGTGCCTCATTGATATTAGACTCAAAGGATATTACGTTTTTTGGTTTGTGAAGTGCAAAATTTTACATTTCTGAACATTTAGAGCAAGTTGTCAATCTCTGTACAACTTGGAAATCTTATCAATATCTGACTGAATATTTATGCACCTACTTTTGGATAGTACTTCATTATATATAAATGCCTCATCACCAAAAAGTGTGTCGTTACTATTAACATTGTCTGCAATGTCATTAATTTACAATATGAAATGCAAGGATCCAAACACACTTCCCCAGGCACACCTGAAGTTGCTTCTACATCTGATGATGACTCTCCTTCCAAGATAACCTGCTGCATCCTCCCTACCAAAAAGGCCTCAGTCCAGTCACAAATTTTACTTGATGCCCCATATGACCATACTTTTCACAAGTAGTGTAGGTGTGGTACTAAGTAAAATGATTTTCAGAAATCAAAAAATACTGCATCTATCTCACTGCCTTGATCCAAAGCTTTCAGTATGTAATGTCAGAAAAGTGAGAGTCTGATGATGACTCTCCTTCCAAGATAACCTGCTGCATCCTCCCTACCAAAAAGGCCTCAGTCCAGTCACAAATTTTACTTGATGCCCTATATGACTGTACTTTTCACAAGTAGTGTAGGTGTGGTACTAAGTAAAATGATTTTCAGAAATCAAAAAATACTGCATCTATCTCACTGCCTTGATCCAAAGCTTTCAGTATGTAATGTCAGAAAAGTGAGAGCTAGGTTTCACATTATGTTCCTTCTTCCTAGAACTGGACTCAGGATCTATCATAGATTACATTTAGAAAAGGGGTTAACTCAACCACAAATTCAGTATAGTATCTGACAGGAATTCCATCGGGCCATGGATCTTGGTTCAATTTTAATGATTTCTGATGTTTCTCAGCACCACTGACACTAATACTTATGTCACTTATCTTTTCAGTGGTACAAGGATCAAACTGTGGCAATTCTCCTAGATTTTCCTTTGTAAAGGAACATTAAAAATCAGAGTTAAGCATTTCAGTTTTTGCTTTGCTACCCTCAATCTCAGTTCCTGTCTCATTTGCTAGGGTCTGGGCACTACTTTGGTGCCACTAACAGCCTTTACATATGGCCAGAATTTCTTTGGGTTTTGTGAAATATCATTTGACAATATTCTGCTGTGATAGTCATGGAACACTTCACACACTGCTCTCCTGAGAGCCAACTGCATTTCATTCAGCATCACTCTATCTATAGCCCTACCCTTTGTTTTACACCTATTATGTGGTGACCTCTGTTTCTGTAGAAGTCTCTTTACAGTGACTGTATATCATGGAGGGTCCCTCTCATTATAAACTGTTCTACTGAGTACATATCTAATCCAGTGCATGACACTCATTTTTTTATCTACTTTATTAAACATATATATCTTTCTGGTTGTTTTTGTTGTCCCTTGTACTATATATATCTTTCTGGATGTTTTAGTTGTCCCTTGTACTTTGGTAACAATTGTTGCCACATCCACGCCATGGTCACTGTTACCAGTTTTGATGTGGACATCTTCAAGGAAGCCAGGTCTATTTGTTACCATTATCTTAAATATATTTTCATCATGAGTGGAGTTCCTAACTATTTGTTCTAGGTAGTTTTCAGAGAAGACTTTAAGCAATTAATTGTTGGATGATTTAAGTCTCCACTGATGATTATAGTATGACTGAGAGACTTTTAAGTGGGCTGAGGTTGTCTCTAAAGTTTTTGGTTTCATCAGGAGATTAATCTGGTGGGTGACAGAAGGATCCAATTTTCATATTATGCCCACCCCTTATACTGTGTCTTGCCCAAAATATCTCACATGCAGCTTCTATTTTTATCTCAGTGGTTTTGAGTTTCTTGTCTACTGTGACAAATGCACCACCTCCATATTCCATTTGACTATCCTTTCAGTATACATTTAAATTTTCCCCAAAAATCACAATGCTATCAGTTTCAGGTTTCAACCACGTTTTGGTACCTCGTGTTATGTGAACTTCACTGCTTTTCAGGAGAATTTGAAACTCTGGCACTTTGTTTTAAATGATTTGCCAGTTAACCATTAAGATTTTAATACTCCCACCTGTGGTAGGCATTTCTTTTGATCTTACACTGATACTTCTTGGTTTTCTACATCTATCATTCCGGGTCATCTAATCTAGAAAACCCCGTGTTAACCCCACACACTATCATCTACTTGAGTAGCAGCTTCTGATATGTAGTGCTCACCTGACCCATTTAGAGGGACCCTTCAGTTCTCAACCCTATGGCGCAATCCAGGAAGTTGTAGCCTAGCTTTGTCACAGAACCTTCAAAGTCTGTGGCTCAATCCTTCTGTTCAACTTGTAACCAAAGGGTCATAATCAGTTACCAGGGTCAATGCAGCAAATTGTGAGTATCATTGAAACTCGAACACAAGGCTGGTCTTCTCAATCTTCTCTGCCTATCGCTGGAAAGACCATAGTATGACATCGGAGTCCATATGACAGGCATCATTTCTTCCAACTTTTGCCACAATCTGCAGCTGGTTGCTTTCTGATTCCTCAGTGGATGCTGGAATAACCTCTTCACTGTGTTGAATGAAGTTCCCAGGCATACACACTGAATGGGCCAAGTGTCCTTTTCTGCCCCTTACTACCATTTCCCTAAGGGGTACCATCATTCACTGTACATTTGAACTATTAATGATTAATAGACCCCTAGCCTTTTGAGTTTGCCTCCTCTTGAGACTGAACAAAACAGATTTCTCCAAAACATGTGAAGTGTCTTACTGGCTCAGTTTCAGGTTCAGCGAAAGATAGCCTATCAAACTTGGTGGCTAGGGGAATTGTTACAACACCCTGAATCCTTCCTGGTCCCCATCTGCCCTGTACGGAATGCCTAGATCTACCACTGACATGTCACTCACAGTCAAGTGGACAGGTAATGACAGATCCTGTACTTTCTGCAGAGGGGACAGAATTCACAGGTAAGGATAATACTTGAGGTACTGCTCGTACCAGTATCGTAGGTACACAATTCTCGGGACCTCTTCCAACATACCAATTTGCAGCAGCTGCCAATCATTTGACTTTAGTCAGGGCAATTTCCAGCTGCTTATGAATGTCAACCAACTCATCCTGTATTCAAGAACAGCATTCAGAGTGGGGCTGCATTTTAGTCAGTGCAATGTATTACAGGGCAGTGAACAAATAACTTTAAATTAAGCCCGATGGTTATCTTTTAATCATATATATAAGACAAGAAATAAAATAATTTTATGCTACCCACCCACCAGTTGAAATTATATGTACAGACTCCATAGTATATGAGAATGACAATATACAACAAATTAATGTGCAAAAACATATTTAAGCCGAAGCCAGAAATTTTAAAAATGATGCTACCAGAGATTCTGTGGGAGAAATGCTCCCATTCAATCGTAGAATTCATAGTGGATGAAATGATATTTTGAGCAAGGAGTAATTAAGTATTAGATTTTATTGTAAGTCTGTATAACAAAATTGTATTATTATTATGATGCTGTCTATTACCATCAGCTGCTCTTTATTTATGGTGAAATTTACCACAGTTTGACATGTCTCCTGTACCTGAATCAAATGATTTAGATTATGTACATGATGAGACAAATAAACTACAATTCACAAAGTTCTTGAAACTTATAAGTAGGCTTTGGCATTGTATCAGTGGTGCTGTAAGCACTCTCCTTTGCAGACTGATTGCATTTCCCCATTATTCTACCAATAAACCAAAGTATGCCTACATGCTTTACACTATCCCATGTGGACACCAACAAACCATGATCCCTTCCAGAATTCAACACCAAGATTCAGCTTGTAATTTCAGAAATAGAGAGGCAAGTACATAAAAAAGTTGAATAGAGTTTAATCAAAAGAATGAGAGTACACCTGCAGAGTAATGGAGGACATTTGAGTAATATGTCTCATACATAATCACAGAGAACATACACTGCAACAATATGCAAATTACTTAATTTGTTCAATATCTTTGTATGTCATTATGCACTCAAAAACCTGCATTTTGTATGGAAAACAATTGGCAGTTTCAATACTTTTCAAAAAATGGATTTCTGAGACTTAGCAATGACTTGTTGTTGATTTTTTAGATGTCCTTTTTTTAAACAAGTCAGGCTCAAAGCTCATCAGAGACAGGCAATTCACTCTTATTGGACCCATAATTGCCCTTCCTTGGTTCCTAATTACTTTTAATCCTGAAAAAGGCATTTGACACAGCATTTTGCAACCATAATAGTGAAAAAAATTCAGCACATCTTCCCATGGAAAAATAAGATCCAAATGAATTATTAACTACTGTAACTACAATTCACAAATGTTATGATGACATTTGGAAATTGTTTCAGTTAAATCTATTTTCAAATATTAATGGAGTAGATCAGCTCCTCTTTAAAATTATTTTTAATATCTTTGGGGTAGCTATTAATCACTTGATAACAATGGAAACAATAAATTATTGATAAAATTATTTAATTGTATAGATAAAAAATCTACTCACCTAGCAGTGAGTGCACTCACCTTTTATGTGTGCGTTCTGCTTGCCAAGCTTTCAGAGCCGGTGGCTCTTTCTTCAGGCAGAAGGGGTTCAAGGGGCAGGAAGAAGGGTGAAAGAAAAGGACTGGAGAGATCAAGGAAAATGGGTGGATTTTGGGAAAGTCACCCAGAACTGCAGGTCAAGGATGAGAAGGAAAGACTGATTGTTGGGGACTGCATCGGACGAGATTGAAAACCTGAGAGCTTAAACATGGAAGACAGGGTAATATGCAAGACAGAGATTACTACTACAACATTGTGCACAAGTTAATAAGAGTGTAAAGCTAGGTGCATTGTGTGTAACAGAGGTGGGAGCATGTGGTGAAAAATAGACGGGAAAGACAATGAAAGATGTAGAAAACTAAAACAGAGTGAAGCAAAGAGCAGTTAAGTGAAGAAATGCTGACACAGAAGAAATTAACATAAATAAATGCCAGATGGGTGGCGAGTACCAAGGACATGTTATAGTGTTAGTTTCCACCTGCAGAGTTCTGAGAAACTGGTGTCTGAGGGAAGAATCCAGATGGCACATGTGGTGAAACAGGCACTGAGGTCACGAATGTGATGTTGTAGAGCATGCTCTGCAACAGGATATTGCGAGTTGCCAGCATACACCCTCTGCCTATGCCCACTGATCCTAACTGATAATTTGGTAGTAGTCATGCCGATGTTGAAGGCTGAACAGTCTTTACGTAATAAGTGGTATATGACGTGTCATTTCGCAGGTGGCTCTCCCTTTGATTGTATATGTTTTGCCAGTTATAAGGCTATTATAGGTGGTGGTAGGAGAGTCCATAGGGAAAGTCTTGCAGTGAGGAGAGTCACAGGGGTAGGAGCCATAGGGTAGGGAGATGGGTGCAGAAGGAGCATATGGTCTGACAAGAATATTGCAGAGATTGGGAGGATGATGGAAAGCTATACTAGGAGTGGTGGACAAAATTTCAGACATAATGTATCTCCTTTCAGGGCATGATTTTAGGAAGTCATGGCCCTGTTGAAATAGTTGATTAACACATTCCAGACCAGGATAATACTGAGTCACCAATGGTGTGCTCCAAAGCAGTTTTGCGGAGGGATCACCAGTACCAGGATTGAATGTGATGGCAAGGAAATCTGCTTTTTAACTAGGCTGGTGGGGTAACTATGTGCAGTGAAGGCTGAGGTGAGAATAATGGTATATTACTGTAATGAGTCTGCATCCGAACAAATACATTTGCCTCGGATGCCAAGGCTGTATGGGAGGGAATGTTTGACATGGAAAGGATGGAAACTGTCAAAATGTAAGTACTGTTGTTTGTTGGCAAGTTTAATGTGGATGGAAGTGTGTAGCTCCTACCCCTATGCACCCTCCTCCCACCACCTAGAATAGCCCAGTAACTGGCAAAACATATACTATCAAAGGGAGAGCCACCTGCGAAATGACAAGTCATGTGCCAGCTATTCTGTAAAAACTGTTCAGCCTTCTACATCGGCATGACTACCACCAAATTATCAATTAGAATCAATAGGCACAGACAGAGGGTGTATACTGGCTACTCACAATATCCTGTCGCAGAGAATGCTCTACAGCATGACATTCGTGACCACAGTGCCTGCTTCACCACATGCATCATCTGGATTCTTCCCCCAGACACCAGTTTCCCACAACTCCACAAGTGGGAACTAGTGCTACAACACGTCCTTGGTTCTCACCACCAACCTGGCAGGAATTTATGTTAATTTCTTGCATCTCAGCTTTTCTTCACTGTAACTACTGTTTACTTCACTCGTTTTAGTTTTCTACATCTTTCATTGTCTTTTCCATCTATTTTTCACTGCCCCCCTCCCACCTCTGTTAAGTACAATGCACTTAGATTTTCACTCTTATTAACACGAGCAAGATGTTTTAGTAGTAATCTCTGTCTCGCATATTACGTTTAAGCTCTCAGGTTTTCAAATCTTGTCCGATGCAGCCCCCAACAATCCGTTTTTTTTTCTCATCCCATACGGTAAGTCTCCCCTGCTCCCCTGACCTGTAATTCTGGGTGACTTAACCAAAATCTACCCCTTTTACTAGACCTCTCCAGTCCTTTTGCTTCACCCTTCTTCCTTCCCCTTCAACCCTTCTGCCTGAAGGAGCCACTGGCTCCAAAAGCCTGCCAATCACAACAGTCTTTTATGTGTGTGTTCTGCCGCTGCTTGGTGAGTAGATCTTTTATCTATTAATCAATTTAGATGTATCAATTCTGGCTTTGATGTCTTTTTCATTGGCTGATGAAAGTGGTAGTGGATTTTAAAGAAATCCAAAAGCACCCTTCAGTTTTGTGTATACTATGTGTCTTTTTGCTGAAGGAGAAATGTGACTGTCAATAATTACATGAAAAGTTTTAACTTTTAATTTTTCAGGTGGCCTCATATATACAGCAGCACTATTATTTTCACCCTTTTGTGGTTTTTACTCATTTTTTAGAATTTTATTCAGCTGTTACAGAGTCTTATTTGGGTCAGAATTACAAATATGGCTTTGAATAATTTTTGACTTGAACCATTTTCTCAACAACAAAAAAGTGGGACCCATACGTCCCACTGATCATTTCTGGAACCGATTTTCCTCACAATGAAGTTACTACAAATTAGTATAAAATTTATGAACAAGGCTTATTTGCACCAGTATTTAACATTAATGTATTGGAAACTAAATGTAACTCATTTTTGCCAATATACAAACATGTGGTATACTTTATTATTTCCAACAAAAAATACATTTTGCTACTTAGTGAATATTACTTACATTGCGTGAAATTTTGGAAAGCAAGGTGAAATACAAAGTGGCACATTACAGGACAAACAAACATATTTTGTTTGTTTTTTCTGCAAAACCTACACCGCCTCCTGGTCTTTTGCTCCTTGGGAAAATGAGACCTGACATTCATAAGCCTTACTTCCTGTGGCCCTTTAGTGACACCTCTTTCGCTAGAACAGAAAGCAGGTGATGGGCCCTTCTTCATTTTTGATGAAAATCCATTTATCAATTGCCTTGCTAGTCTCATTCTAAATGACAGCTGGTTTGCGTTTCGTCTTGACAGTTGAAATAGTACATAAGAGTTGACGATGGCTAAGTCAACAAAAAACTAAAATAGTCGGTGCCACCATTTTACTGATCGCCTGCCAACTATATACCTTTCTCGTAGCTGGTCAAAATGATCTACTCCACCCATAGTACTATTATAAACATGTACTACTTCAGGACATGAAATCCTGATTGTGGATCCATCTTTCAATTTTCTTTTGATGAATACAACATCTTTAGGATTATGTGCAGTGGAAAGGAGGCAGACTGCTTTGCTATCTTGCCACTTAACAGCAGCAACACCAGATTTCACAGCAAATGTGAACTCTCCATGGATTAGACTTTGTAATTTACTTGCCAAAAATTGAGGTAGGCCTTTTCTGTTTCCTCTGATGGTACCACAGCTATAAAGACCCGTTTTCTCAGTTGCTTCATTAGTCTAAATGTTGAAAATAAATGATCAAAAACCACAGTTCTATTAGAATTAAAAAATGGTTTACAGAGTTCCAGCACTACTCTTTCACACATTTGGCAATCTTTGAATTCCCCTCTACTGGCAGCAGATTTACCTGTGTAGACATCAAAATTTGAAATAAAACCTGTGTTTACATCAGCAAGGCACCAAATTTTATAACCTCTTTTTACAGGTTTCATGGGCATGTACTGTTTCAGGCTTGTTCTTCCTTTGAATGCAACCACTGACTCATCAACTGCAAGTGAAGTAGATGGGTGATATACTTTCAAACAGTTTTTGTTTAGGGCTGAGATAAGTGGTCTGATTTTGTACAACTTGTCATAACCAGGATCATTTGTTGCTGGCTGAAACAAATTATCATTGCAGTGAAGGTTCTCCATTATTTTCTTATAGCGAGCAAGTGTCATAACATTCGATACTGCATTTACATTTAGATATGGGTCTGAGCTCCAGTAAATGGCTGCTTCAGGTAACTGATGAATACCCATTACTATGATCATACCCAGAAAAGCTTTTAGTTCCTGAACTGTGAGTTCCCTCCACTGTGCACTGTTCTTCAGTTTGGCATACAAATTTGTTTGAAAGCAGATCTGTTGCATCATCGAATCGTCAAATAATTTTTCAAAATACACAAGTTCATTGGCTGCCAAAGCAAAGTTTGCTGTTGGTTTTGGGTCGAACACTGCAGGGTAAATTTAATTCTTCAAAGTGAGTTACATCATCATCCCAGTGACAATCTGTAAATTCACCAGTTTCATCATCTTGCTCAAAATTCACTCCACTTCCACTCACAACACTGATGTCTTCATCTATCAACGAATCTAGTTGCACATTGTTGTTGGCAATCTGTTCCATATAATTGTGTGTCCATATTTCTAATGGTGTGCTTGGAGTAGACAAATGATCATGAGATGAAAAAACCTCCTCTAGATCATCATCATCAGCTTCAATGTCCGATTCTTCTGGATTATCTGGCAGTGAAAATAAAAAATCCAGGATCTCGTTGTCTCGCAGCTTCTGCAGAAACTAACAATAATATGTCTTAGTTCTAGGCCACATACCGTACTTTTACTAGCACAAAATGTTACAGAAAAGAGCTGTTTCTCTGAAATATAAGTCGTACAACATCCTAACATAAAGGAACTATAGGGTCACACAATGGTTACTGGGACACATGTGTCCCACTAATTGTAACTACACTAAAAAATATTTTAGAAGTAAGATACGTTTTAGAAAGAGTAGTTGTCATTTGTAAATATCTAAGAAATTGAAAATAGCAAAAATACTTCCTTCGGACATTTTTAGTAGTCAGAATACGCTGAAAACTGTCTCGAGACACAAGAAATTGAAGTTTTGGCACGCTAACTCACGCGACAACGCATTGCAACAGTCACAGCCTTCTATAGACTAAGAATTTCAGTGCCTCGATTTTTTTCCGAGTTCAGAAGAGCTGCCAACAGATGGCAGGACTGAGCAGAAATATGCAACTCACTTCCCAGTGTTTTAAATAAGGCCCAAAATTAGTGGGACATATGCGTCCCAGCAACCACGAAAGAGTTAAGTAATCTCTTGAAAAATCCTATAAATTTTGATTTCATTACGTTTGCCATGAAATCCACTCAAAATTGTAATGGCATTCAACATTGTCTTTCACTTTATTCTCAAATTAGCACACTTGGTCTCTTAGCTATGATGTATCAATGCAAACATTCATACAGTGCACATGCAGGTTTTGCATCTTGGTTGGATGACTGGCCTGGAACATTTGTTTTACCACAGCACCAACATAATTTCCATTCACAGTACTTTCATAGCATATAATCATCATGTAACATGTTGTCTAGTCTCTGGCTCGAAACTAGTATCGATTGAAATTTATTTTACAATGTCCATTATGTGATGATATCCCTACTTGTATTGTATCGTAGTGTATTTTTATTGATCCAGGCAATCATAATATTGTACAGCTGTACATATGATATTGGATAGGTCAAAAGAGCTATTTACAAGTAATTTTTACAAATTGATTTTTACATTATTTTGTAGCAAGGAAACTATCTATCTTAAACAAAACAGTTAATACAAATCATAGAATTGTAAGGTTGTACATACGATATTGGACAGGTCAAGGGAACATATTTGCAAGTAATATTTAATAAATTTATTTTACATTATTTTGCAATGAGGAAGTTAGCTATCTTTAACAAAACAGTAAATACAAATGTTGTATAGTAAAATACAAACAGCCAATACAAATGTAATAGTAAAGTAGTCCAGTGTATCTCATAGACATGCACAGTATATAATAATCCAGTATATTTCATAGACATGCACAGTATATAATTTTTAGACCTAATTGAACATTTATCACATTGTTTACATTTTCAACCCCTTTCAAAAAATGATCAACTGCATAAAAACAATGGTCCAAGAGAAATTTTTTTAACTTATGTGAGAAGGCTCTTGGGTTCTTTGTTGCTTTTATAACACTTTTTTGGTAGCAGGTAGTGCTGGACTGAATCATATGTAGGTCAGATTGCTGCCTTGTTGCATAGTTATGAATATCTCCATTGAATTTTAGTGTGCAGTCACTGTTTAACAGGTATGACTTGACAAATGAGACGATATTATAAATGTAAGCAGAGGGCAGTGTCATAATGCCATTTGTTTTGAAATGTTGTCTCCATGATTCGTTATGTCTTAGATTACATATTATGCGTATTGCCTGTTTTTGCATTTTGAAAATATATCTACCTCCAGGTGAGTTCCCCCAAATTATGATTCCATGCTGTAATGTAGAATGGAAGTAATCATAATATACATGTATGAGAACAGATTTTGTGAGTGATTTTTTGAGTATGCTTGTAACCTCCCCCTCACTTGCCGACCTTAATGACAGTGAAAAATGAAACCGCGTGTACCTAATGGGAGTTTTGGAAAAGCAATCGTCACCGAAGTTAACCTGTCGGTAAAGAGGGAGGAAAGGGTTACATCTAAATGAAAGGAAATGTGCTAATGAAACTGGTGGAAATTAATTTTGAAAAGGGGTAAAGTTAATAAAGAAAGTAAATGTGCAGCCGTTACGTTAACAATTAACTAGCGGTAATTAGGTATTTGAGATTTGGGGGAAATCACGGTCGCCAGTCCTAAGGACAATTACTATAGTAACTGAAAAAGAAAGGTTATTACACATATAATTAGCACTAGAAGCGTGGCAACTGAAGGTTGACACGTGTAGTGTGAAAACTGAAAGTTTGTCAGAAGTAATAAATTTCGCTACACCCTGACTTAATTTAGCAAAAGGATTAATAAAACCGGAAAATCGAAAGTTAATTTAGTGACTGAAGTTAATAGTGAGCTTTCTTTCTGAAGCACATCGAAATTCAGTAAAATACGGTTAGTCTTGGACTACCTCAACAATCATTTCAAAAACTACTTGAATCTACGCAATTTAGAAATAAGAGATTTAACTTTGAACTTGAATTAAATGATTCTGAACAATTAACAATAGTAAAATTTAGTACGTACCAAGCTGAGCTGCAGTCACAGGTAAGCTAAAATATGGTAACAAAACTTGCACTCTTAATTTGTGCTTGTGTAATCTGAATATTGTAGCCAGCTAACTGAACTTTGAAATTAAAGCAGTGAAATAGAATTAGCTATATTACTTTAGTGCTGGCGTTTAAATTTCAACGACACTTGGGTTCATTTCGGAAAAGGAAGGGACCCTGCTTGGTAATGCAATTGGGACAATGAGCAACAAAGGTTCATGCTAAGTTGCTGTAATTATAGTTACGAAAATGGTACAGTATGAAAGCTGAGGTCTGCCATACAGTTCTAAAACTTTACTTGCTTCCAGTCTTCCTTGTTGGTGGATTGAAGTTTTGAAGCCGTCGATCGAGGAGGTGGCGACAGTCACTCATTGTCGGCCGTCGCTGTTGCAGAAGCTGGATGTTGGCGAAACAAGCTCTTGATGTGCGCTAGTTAATGCTTCCCGTCCGCGACACCATGTCAGAAACTATCATCGCAAGTCGAGCGCAATTACATGCTGCCAAACCCCGAAAGCGCGGCAACTCGCGGGAGCGTCACACAACACACCTGCTCCACTCGCTACTCCCGCCACACTCCTTCTGCTCAGCCCGCGCTCCACGCGGCAGAGTTAACACTACCAAAGATCCTACACACTTTGATTCTTCACACGACCTATCGCCGTAATCGTTCGATAGCAGTTTTCCCTAGGCAAGACCCAGCGTAAAAATACAAATGATATTTACGAAACAAACCAATTATACATCGACATAAATGCATAAATATACAAATAGTAAAACAATTACAATATACAAAGAGACAGAAATGTCATATCTTGAGGTAACAAAGCAAGGAAAAAAATAGTACAATAGATGGAAATAGGAGGATATGCATTTCCGGCGTTACACGTGCCCCACATTGTCTGAGGATGTTCGTGTAACGTAAACAGACTCAGAAAATGTCCCAAAAAAGAAACAGCGGAAATGCATATGCTCAAAACATCAAAAAAAATTTAGCATTCGTCTAATTAACCATAACCCAATTTTTTTAGACAATAATAATTGAGTGGAGACACTCCTAATCTTATTCCACTCTGTCATCTTGCACAAAATAAAACAGGTTGACAACATATCAAAATTCATAGAAAACATAGAAAATGGTTTAACTATTCCAAAATCATTAAAATTCGTAACACTATAAGAAATGGAATACTATTTGCAAAATTGATCAGAGTACATGGTCATAAAAAACAGGTATATCAAAATACGCAAACTAATAATTAATTACATAGAATACACAATTTTATGTAACCTTTTCATAATTAATATTCTCGTCATGTCCAATTAACGCTAAACAAGAAAATAATATACAGCAGATAAAATAAAACATAAATATTGACAGTAGAATTCTTTCAGCTGTCCAGGAAGAAAAACAGTTCCGCCTTCCGTACCCGCAAGTACAGAGAATGCCGACAGCGGCACAAGAGCCGACAGCGGCTTCGCCTTGCAAGTATTGTTGCGCCCGCCTGTGCGGCACGCTTGATCTCACTCGCCTGCGTAACGGCATTTCCAGAACGTCCGTTTCACTGAATTCTTTCGGAAAAACTCACTCCCGAGTAATCTCAAGGAGTCCATAAACACTATCACAGTGGATAACTCAACACTGTCCATCATCACACGCATGTACTAGCCTGAAACTTAAAACAGCGTCTAAGTACATCGGCAATGACTAATAAAAACACACTTTCATGAAATATTACAGAAAGTTACAAAATCATATTTACATTCCTTAATCTACTGTGACTCAGCTGAAAACTTAAACTAGCAGCTTGGATTTTTCAGATGATTACTAATCAGTTACTCTTAAATCATTTAGTCAAAATTAATTACTTATTAATTACAACTTCTTTAATGACCTCTAGGTCAGGCAAAAGCATCGTAACATGGCACATCCTTAAATCTTACACTCTATATTTACATACTGTACAAATTACCCATTGTGTGGTATTAATCGATCCTAGGTTGGTACAATTTCAAGTCTACAATATTCCGTATACCTAACCGTTTTCCAGAGCTCGGATACTCTAAGCAATAAGCATTTGTGTGAGGTATACCAATGACTTTATATGGTCCATTATAAACAAACTTAAATTTAGAGATTTCATTGTCTATCTCGCTCGATTTCTCATGAGCTTTTACAAGTACTAAGTCTCCGATTGCAAACTTAGCCAAACGCGCTTTAGCGTCATGACGACGTAAGCGAGCATCGGCTTTTAGCTTCATTACTTCTCGCAAACGATCTTTTTTCACACCAATACTAATGTCAATCCGTGGAGGGAATTTGATTATCTCTTCCAATTCACTTTCTACACTTTTGTCACTGCCGAAATTCCTCACGTTACGGCAGTTCAAATTCATTCCTACGTAGCGTTTTGTATCATCTGGAAGCTTCTTGTAGAGTTCCCAGACTATTTCGGATTCCGTGCGGCGATCACGCAAATATTCCAACTTGCGGATCCAGCCCTCACAAAACTCCTTCATCGAGCCGCGCGAATTCGCATCGAAAGGCCTCGATACGACAAATTCGCGCCAGACACTTTGCTGTTTTTGCTCTGACCAGTATTCAGCCAGAAACAAATTTTTAAACTCGTCAAAAGTCAGGGTCGTAATGTTGAGGTTTAAGCCCCAACGCTTGGCATCACCAGCCACCACACCAATAACCGCATTAATTTTTCTCTCATTAGTCCATGATCTGGGTAAAACTCTTTCAAAATTTTTAATGAAATCCGTCGCGTGTATACCGCCTTTTTTCAAGGGGTCGAACAGCTACTCTTTCGTCAACAATTCCGAACTATGTGCACAGATTGGCACATAGCTCTGTTTTTCGTCAAGTTTCTTTTCTAATTCCGACACTCTCGTAATTACTTGGCAAGTGGTTGTCGCAAGCGTTTCCACTTCCCTCTTTTTCTCTTCGCAGGTATTAGCCTGCTCCCTCACTTTAGTGTCTACTTCGGACACTAAAGCCTTTAAAGTTTCCACCTTCTGTTGATCCTCTTTTTTCACTAATTGAATTTGTTCCGTCACCTTATTCTCGATGATCGGAGCAACTGCTTCTCCTACACTTTTCTCGATTCTGCTAATTTCGGAATCAAAACGAGTATTTATGCTCGCAATTTCCGCCTGAACGCCTATCATTTCCTGTTTAAGATTACCGATTTCGGTATTAATTACAACAATATCTTCTTTGATTTTATCAACTTTTGTATTAACAACTCCAACATTGTTGTTAACAACGTTAATAGCTTTGTTCTGATTGTCTAGCATCCGTTCAATTTTTTCAGACTGAGCTTCTTGCTTGGCAGCCTGAGCTTCTTGCTTGGCAGCCCGAGCCTCTTGCTTGACAGCCTGAGCTTCTTGCTTGGCAGCCTGAGCTTCTTGCTTGGCAGACAGAGCTTTAATTTCTGCCGATTGACTCTTGATTTCGTTAATCAAAACATTCAATAAATCAGTTAAATTCCCGGAAACTACCGGTTTTACTTCCGTAGCGGCTTCCTCTTTAATTGTTCCCCCATATTCGTCATTCAGATTTGATTTTCACTTCCGATTCCGAAACATTTTCTAAAGTTTGGAATTCCATTTCTGCTCTTTGTTGCGTTTCGGCGGTCGCGTCTTTCATGCTAGCCGCCTGCCCCTGAACAATGGGTACCGCGGTGCGCGTTTCCCACTGTTCCATATCCAAGTCTACCAAATTTTGGCAATTGTTGCCTTCACTCATTTTAATAATTTTCAATATAAATGCCAAACCTCAAATATAATTAGGATTACTCCCACTACTTATTCTCGCTGACGTAACGGCCTGTACGTAACCAATACTTTGTTACGAGATTTGCACAATGCAAAATTCGTGTCCAGAACAACCTCAAATCTGAAGATTGTCCTGTCACCAGGTCGCCACGTGTAACCTCCCCCTCACTTACCGACCTTAATGACAGTGAAAAATGAAACCGCGTGTACCTAATGGG
The DNA here is from genome assembly GCF_023864275.1 of Schistocerca cancellata. Classification (NCBI taxonomy): domain Eukaryota; kingdom Metazoa; phylum Arthropoda; class Insecta; order Orthoptera; family Acrididae; genus Schistocerca; species Schistocerca cancellata. The sequence continues at coordinate 598,224,264 of NC_064626.1, forward strand.
AGTTTTGGAAAAGCAATCGTCACCGAAGTTAACCTGTCGGTAAAGAGGGAGGAAAGGGTTACATCTAAATGAAAGGAAATGTGCTAATGAAACTGGTGGAAATTAATTTTGAAAAGGGGTAAAGTTAATAAAGAAAGTAAATGTGCAGCCGTTACGTTAACAATTAACTAGCGGTAATTAGGTATTTGAGATTTGGGGGAAATCACGGTCGCCAGTCCTAAGGACAATTACTATAGTAACTGAAAAAGAAAGGTTATTACACATATAATTAGCACTAGAAGCGTGGCAACTGAAGGTTGACACGTGTAGTGTGAAAACTGAAAGTTTGTCAGAAGTAATAAATTTCGCTACACCCTGACTTAATTTAGCAAAAGGATTAATAAAACCGGAAAATCGAAAGTTAATTTAGTGACTGAAGTTAATAGTGAGCTTTCTTTCTGAAGCACATCGAAATTCAGTAAAATACGGTTAGTCATGGACTACCTCAACAATCATTTCAAAAACTACTTGAATCTACGCAATTTAGAAATAAGAGATTTAACTTTGAACTTGAATTAAATGATTCTGAACAATTAACAATAGTAAAATTTAGTACGTACCAAGCTGAGCTGCAGTCACAGGTAAGCTAAAATATGGTAACAAAACTCGCACTCTTAATTTGTGCTTGTGTAATCTGAATATTGTAGCCAGCTAACTGAACTTTGAAATTAAAGCAGTGAAATAGAATTAGCTATATTACTTTAGTGCTGGCGTTTAAATTTCAACGACACTCGGGTTCATTTCGGAAAAGGAAGGGACCCTGCTTGGTAATGCAATTGGGACAATGAGCAACAAAGGTTCATGCTAAGTTGCTGTAATTATAGTTACGAAAATGGTACAGTATGAAAGCTGAGGTCTGCCATACAGTTCTAAAACTTTACTTGCTTCCAGTCTTCCTTGTTGGTGGATTGAAGGTTTGAAGCCGTCGATCGAGGAGGTGGCGACAGTCACTCATTGTCGGCCGTCGCTGTTGCAGAAGCTGGATGTTGGCGCGCCTTCTTCTCGACACGGTCACCAGACGAAACGGGCTCTTGATGTGCGCTAGTTAATGCTTCCCGTCCGCGACACCATGTCAGAAACTATCATCGCAAGTCGAGCGCAATTACATGCTGCCAAACCCCGAAAGCGCGGCAACTCGCGGGAGCGTCACACAACACACCTGCTCCACTCGCTACTCCCGCCACACTCCTTCTGCTCAGCCCGCGCTCCACGCGGCAGAGTTAACACTACCAAAGATCCTACACACTTTGATTCTTCACACGACCTATCGCCGTAATCGTTCGATAGCAGTTTTCCCTAGGCAAGACCCAGCGTAAAAATACAAATGATATTTACGAAACAAACCAATTATACATCGACATAAATGCATAAATATACAAATAGTAAAACAATTACAATATACAAAGAGACAGAAATGTCATATCTTGAGGTAACAAAGCAAGGAAAAAAAAATAGTACAATAGATGGAAATAGGAGGATATGCATTTCCAGCGTTACATGCTTAAAATGTAACACACAGTTGAGAGCTTTTTTGAGATATAATTTGTCTGAGTCTCCCAATTAAGATTTCCTTCAAGCCATATGCCAAGAAACTTGACAGAGTCCACACACATAAGCTCTTGGTTATTTAGAATCACATCAGGCATTTCTTGTTTTTGGGATGAGAGTCTGAAGTTGATGTACGTTGTTTTCTGTATGTTTATAATCAGTTTGTTCTCGTTGAACCATTTGCTGAGTGATGACATAAGCGGTTTAATTTTTTGGTTGTGGTCCTCTGTATCAGTACCCATTATTAGTATACTTGTGTCATCGGCAAATAGTGTGGTATGTCCTGTAGCAAGCTTCGTGCTTATATCATCAATGTATAGCAGAAACAGTATGGGTTCCAGGACTGAGCCTTGTGGCACACCATATCTAATGGGCATTGTGTCAGAGGAGTGGACAGTAGATCAATGGGTGGTTGTATTCTTTTTTTTCAGAATTAATTTCAACTTTTTGAAATCTGTTTTACAGGTAAGATTCTAACCATTTGTTTGCAATTCCTCTTATACCTTTATTTGCTAACTTCTTAAGGAGTATGGTATGGTCAATTACATCAAAGGCTTTGGATAAATCTAAAAAGATACCAGTAGTGATTTCCTTATTATCCAGTGCTTTTAAGGTTTTGTTGAGATACTCATAAATAGCTGTGGTAGTTGTATTTTGTTTTCTAAAACCATGCTGGTGTTTTTTCAATAAGGATAGTTTATTAGTAAAGTCTTCCAATCTGGTGTAAAATAATTTTTCAAATATTTTTGAGAATGAGCTGAGTTGTGCTATGGGCCTGTAATTGGCTACATCATTTTTAGAGCCCTTTTTGTGAATTGGGGTAATTTTTGAAGTCTTTAGTAGGTCAGGGAAAACTCCATTTGTAAAGGATGCATTTATTATGTGGGTTAGGGGTTCTACAATGGATTCTCCACATTTCTTTACAATTAAATCATTAATGTTGTCACTACCACTGGAGTACTTATTCTTTAGTCCTTTTATAGCTGTAAGTACTTCAGTATTGGAGACTTTGTGAAGAAACATTGATGCCTGTACTGGTATGGTTTCTATTAGTGTTTGGTGTTGAGTATTTGGTCTGTGGCAGTTGTTCTTTATCAGGTTTTCTGCTATTTTGCTAAAATAGTCATTATAACCATTTACTATTTTTTGGGGATCTGATGTGACTTCATCATTTAGGTTTAGTTTTAATGTTTTGTTTATAACCTGCTGCTTACTGTTTGTTTCATTTTTTTATAACTGTCCACAAGTCTTTCATTTTATTGTTAGATTCCTTTATAAATTTATCATTGTATAATTTTTTTGCTTGTTGGATAACTTTTCTGTAGATTGCAAAATAGGTCTTACAATATGACGTAAACTGATCATCGACGTCATGGTGTTTCATGTGATTTTTTAAGTCACTCTTTTTTTGGCTGGAAATCCTTATCCCTTTTGTTACCCATGAGTTTGTGTGTTTGTTTCCGATTTTCCTGGATTTCAGTGGAAATGCAGTATTGAAGTGGTGGAGAACCGTTTCATGGAAGGAATTAAATATGTAGTTTACATCATTTTCTTTATAGACCTCTGCCCAGTTTTCAGCCGTTAACAGATAGTTAAAAAGCCTTATATTATCATCATTAAATTGCCTTTGCATTTTGGTTATTGTGGGATATTGTCCTATGTAATTTAAATTTGCTGTTAGTATTTGGGATTCATGGTCACTGTAACCTGTGCTGATGACTTCGATTGAGTGGCGTAGTTTGTCTGCGTTTATGAAAATCTGATCTAGAGCTGTTTTTTAATTTTTTGTGATCCTGGTTGGTGTGTTTACAGTTGGGGATAGGTTGGATGAATTTGTAATATTCAACAATTCATCTTTGTTTTTTCCAGGTGTGAGGAAGTCAATATTAAAGTCTCCACTTATTAATAGACTTTTGTTTAGTGAGTGAATTTTTGTGAGTAGTGCTTCGAGGGAGTGTTTGAAGGTTTGGATGTTCCCATCGGGCTCTATATACATTCAGTATCAATAGGTTATAGTCTGTTAAGATAATTAAGGAGAATTCAAAGTCTGTTTCTATTTGCATATTATTGTACTTTGTGAGGCTTTTGTATCTTAAATATTTTTTGACATAGATTGCTGTACCACTTCCCTTACTTTTGTTCCGACAAGAATAACCAGCTAGAGTAAATTCGCCAAGTGGCGTTTTATTAATTTTGTCTTCTGTTAACCAGTGTTTAGTAATACAGAGAACATCTAAGTGCGGCTTTGTTTTTAGGAAGAGATCTATTTCTAGTAACTTATTAAACATTGACTGCACATTATGGTGTAATATTTTAAAGGATAATAGTGACTGTTTCCCAATGGAATGATTTTTGACACCACTCACCGGGTTTTCGTGTAGTTTTGGTTCATGAAGATTTTGCTCTGCACCTGTTTTCCTTTGGTTTGCTTGCTAGCAGGGAGCTACTGGTGTTCTTGCCCATAAAAAATCCTGGCTGTAGGCTGGAGGTCTGCGTTTTCGTGTTGAAGATCTTGTCACAGTTTCCAGTGGTACTGATTTGTAGTGTGGCTGCACATTTTTTGCTGTTTCCACTTGGATGTCGTGGGCTGACTGATTTGTGGCACTTGACGAGATATTTGCATAGGATGTTGGTGGTGACTTAGTGCTGACTGTGGATACCTTCTTGTTTTCTAAAACTGTTTCTGGTGTTTTCCTTGATGACCCTGACTGCATATTCACTTTTGTTGTTGTTACTGATGGCTCTTCAGCTCCTGGTGTTGCTGTTGGTTCAGCTGCAGTATTGCTCATTCTTCTGAGATTGTCCACCAAATTAGCTTCATTGGACCACAAATATGTTTGATGTCCTGGTGTAACACGTTCTGTGGCACTTCTTGTTACCAGTGGGCTTTTGATGGCATTCAGCAGATTAACACACAGTTTCTTTTTCCCATTTTTATGTAAGTGAAAGCCATGCCTGGTGAAGTCTTTCCATTGGAGGAAGCTATTTACATCTAAAACTCTGATGTGTTCACTGTAAGATGCCTTCTGCATCAAGTAACTGTTCATTTGGTAGATTTTGCAGTTTTCATTTGGCATGTCATATCTATACGGTATTGTACATAGAATTAGTTGTGTGTGCCTAGTTTTTGCGATCGTTTCATCTAGTGATGTCATAAAACCACGTTTTGATCCATTAATATCGTTTGCACCAGCTAAGACGACAACATACTCATTTTGTCCTAGACTAGACGTTTTGTTTTGTATATTGCATGTTGTTTCTTTGAATATAGCTTTTGGCTTTATCAAAGATGTAAATTTATAGCTGGTTGATGAAATTTCGTTCAGTACTCTTGCACAGTTCCTACCGTGACTATCTGAAAGTAATAGTACCTGTTTTTTTGTTATTTGTAAGCTGACTCATGTTCGTGTTTGTTTTCAACTTACTGCAGTCATTTTTCTTAACCATTTTTAAATTACACGAGAAGTGTTCAGAAGCACTTTGTAGGTTACCTGTATATACTGTTTCACATTTTTCATGTTCGCTCTTACTTATGTTTACTGTTTGGTTGTGGCCTGGAGATGCTTTCAACCTAGTGCTCCATCTATAGTGAGACAAAAAGGAAGGCAATTTTCACAATTTTGCAGTTTGTTTGCCAGAAGTCTTTACAATAGGCTGAAATACATAAGAATATATAAAATATTTCAACTAAGATAAAAAAGACTGATTTTTAACAACATTCAACAGTGTACTTTCCTATCTGGTTCAAAGATTGTAGGGTACAGTCTTTCACATAAAACCTGAATGCTGACCAGCCCCTGCAGTTTGTTCACTTAAAGTGCCAACAAAACTGTCCACCTACCAGAATAATGAAATCAGCCATATGCATGATATGGTAACACTGTGTGATGCAGAAGTTTGTGAAAGAAGTGTTGTCTTCTGCTAGCGCTGTTGTAGTGCTAAATTTGTCTAGTGGTAAACATTATGCAGTGGAGACATGAAGTCACATGTTTGAGCCCACTCCTTCCTTTATTTTCTAAACTACACTTTATCTATCTGCTAAGAGTATCAGTCTTATGAAGCATCAAAGATAATATGCTTCACTTTCCAAGATATAAGTAATAGCAACACCCTCCAGAAATATTTCTGCAAAAGAGCTCATAGCTGCATCAAGATCAGAACGATTTGTGGTTGAGAGTTCCTTGCCAAACAGAAGCCATTGACCACTGGCTACCTGCTACATGAAAAGTTTGTAAATGTCTTTAACAACATATAATGTGTGTTTTATAATTGGGTGTTTATTCCTAGAGTTGGTGGCAGCAATTGACAAAACATGTGCTCTACAGTGAATGTATGGCAGCTTAAGGCCCTTCCTCTCTGAGAACCGAGTGCGGACTCCTGAGATAGAACCACTAGAATTAGCAGCACCGTCGAAAGAACAAGATAATAATCAGTCGTAAGAAAGTTTTCTTTTCTTTAATTCAGTATCAATTGCTGTAAATACGGATTCAGCTGAAGTGCTTTACAACTCAATGAGACATTAAAACCTTTCCTTCACTTCAAACGATGGAGACGGTGCAACAAATCTAACTAGTAACTACTAAGAACAGTTCACTTTTGTTGGAAACATTTGTAGATTCGTCTGCCATTAATGAAAAATATTTGTCATGGAGAAGTGTTTCACCTTGAAAGTCTTTAGACTCTCCCAAACAAGTCAACAATTCTGACGCAGTATACTTACTAAAATATGTGGCCCTTTCACTCTGAAATTTTAACCACTTTTCAAGATTAATGTCACTTTTCAGTACTACCTTACGAATTAGAGGTTCATATTTTGTTGTGTGGGGTATTTCTTCCTTACTAAGGAAGGGAGTGAGACAGGGTTATAGCCTCTCCCCGATGTTATTCAATCTGTATATTGAGCAAGCAGTAAAGGAAACAAAAGAAAAATTCGGAGTAGGTATTAAAATCCATGGAGAAGAAATAAAAACTTAGAGGTTCACCGACGACATTGTAATTCTGTCAGAGACAGCAAAGGACTTGGAAGAGCAGTTGAATGGAATGGATAGTGTCTTGAAAGGAGGGTATAAGATGAACATCAACAAAAGCAAAACGAGGATAATAGAATGTAGTCGAATTAAATCGGGTGATGCTGAGGGAAATAGATTAGGAAATGAGACACTTAAAGTAGTAAAGGAATTTTGCTATTTGGGGAGCAAAATAACTGATGATGTCGAAGTAGAGAGGATATAAAATGTAGACTGGCAATGGCAAGGAAAGCGTTTCTGAAGAAGAGAAATTTGTTAACATCGAGTATAGATTTAAGTGTCAAGAAGTCGTTTCTGAAAGTATTTGTATGGAGTGTAGCCATGTATGGAAGTGAAATATGGACGATAAATAGTTTGGACAAGAAGAGAATAGAAGCTTTCGAAATGTGGTGCTACAGAAGAATGCTGAAGATTAGATGGGTAGATCACATAACTAATGAGGAAGTATTGAATAGGATTGGGGAGAAGAGAAGTTTACGGCACAACTTGACTAGAAGAAGGGATCGGTTGGTAGGACATGTGTTGAGGCATCAAGGGTTCACCAATTTAGTATTTGAGTGCAGCGTGGAGCGTAAAAATCGTAGAAGGAGACCAAGAGATGAATACACTAAGCAGATTCAGAAGATGTAGGTTGCAGTAGGTACTGGGAGATGAAGAAGCTTGCACAGGATAGAGTAGCATGGAGAGCTGCATCAAACCAGGCTCAGGACTGAAGACCACAACAACAACAACAAGGAAATACAGACTTCGAATTAACGATAGCAATGCTTGGCGGTTTAAAGCTTTTTGATTTTCATTTTGTTTAAATATCTGTGTATGAACTGGAGCGTTTAATCCCTGTAATCTACTATTTTCAAGTGCAACGGATCTTGTATGTTTTTCTGAGTTGGTGTGCTTTTCTAAATATGGTAACTGGTACAGAAATTAACACTCCTTCTGTTTTCTGTAGAGCTTTGATATCGTTTTTTAAATGCATTTCACACAATTTGCAGAAAGCCCCACTCCACTCATGTCAAAGTACAACCAATTGTACGTACACTCCCATTTTTGCTGATACTTAATCTCACGTTCAATACTTTGTTTAGATTTGCAATTTACAGATGGGCCAGAAATAGTACATTTATCGTTTGAAAACTGTGGAAGGGAAACTAAAGATTTGGTAGACCTATTGCAATACACCGTGTTTTATTAGAAAAGAAAAAGTTAAAGTTTGTTGTTTCGACATTGTATTTCGGCACTAACACTTATTTTTATGTTATAAACGGACGAAGACTGCACATAGTACACTAAATAATCACACCGCACTTCCATAGTAACCTGTCGACTGACTGTTACAACCCTACAACTGTTTCAACAATCCATCGAGTTTTTATACAACAATGAAAGCTTAGATTATACTCGTAATGCAGCGTTGCCACACGTCCCACCTATGGTGGAACGTACCGCTTCTTTAGGCAAAAATTGTGTATCCCCACTGCCTCTGCGAAAATCATTGTCAAGTGTACACAAATATTTGGTTTGAGCTTTGGACTCATCGATTAGGAAAAATCTATATGGCCATTAAATCTTGGAAATATTCCCAGTAATGCAATAAAAAAATTAAAGCAATATTTTATAATGTCAGATGCTACTTCCAATTCCCTAGCAATACCCGGGGAAGTGTTTTGCGACATCAGGTTTATTCTAAGGGCAAATATAAAGTATAGATACGAGTGGCGGATAAGTTCACAGCGAGGGTGGGCTTTGTAGCTAAGGGATTAGCTTACACGTTAGACCGATTGGAGGTGCGGTGAGGGAAGACATGAGAGAGGAAAAGCTGACTTATTCCACAATCGGCGTTGCCAACACACCTTGCAACGCTTAGCTTTACCGCACACTTACTATACAGCAATTGCTAATTTGTTGGTGTTGGCAATAATTATAATAACAGAACAATCGACGCTAAGTGTTCCAAACAGAACCGGTAAGTAACGAAACCAAACTATAGGGACCCAGCCGCCACCTATTGTGTTACACATTCATTTTACTTGTAAAAACTGCATGTCATCACGACTTCTCCACAGTTGACTCCAAACTTCGTTAGCAACAGCAGCTGGCGTAGTTTAAATTTTGTCACAACGGTACAAGTTAAAAGATAAGGTGATAATTTTTATGTTTCACCTCAACTATAGATATGAATTACTCAGGGGGGAATTTCCAATTTCCGGGGGGGGGACTTCCCCCCCCCCCACCCACCCAACCCCCATGCCACCCCCTGAATTCATCATAGTATGTGGTAACTCTGGAGCTACTAATACTTCTAACTTTTCTAATTTACTGGATGCATACTATACATTCTGTTGCAAGATTCTTATATTATTAATATTTGCGTTGATGTTTTGATTTTCTATGACACCTTTCTTTTTACTTGCTGGTACAAAAAATCCTGCTCCTTGAGATGCTTTTCGTTCTTTGTTCTCGCCTGCGGGATCTCTGTCACAGTTTCTTCTTCTGCAGGTGACAACACAGCTTCTTCTGCTGATGAAGACACTGCTTTTCCCTCCTTTTCAGTGCAGAGTGTAGTTTCCTCTTCTGTTCTTTCATCTTGTGGTTGTTTCGAGTCTGATACTGGATACAGTATTGTATCTTGTATTTCTTCGTTCATTGACAGTGGTATATGTACCTGTTCATGTGTCCTGCCAATTTTTTTCTAATATTTCTTTGCACAGAATTTCTTTACCATAGTTCTTTCTGTGCAGGCCATGCTTTGTGAAGTGATGGAGCTTGTGGCTTCAATGAATGTAACATAAGAGAAATAGCTACATATCTTCCTGATTTTTCTGTTTGTTCTGACGAATTCTCTGTTTACACATGAAGCTTCTATCAGCTCATGCCTGTGTGGAATGCCTACGACATATACATAGGAATGTATAAGTTTTCCTAACGATTCACTTAGAGCCCTGGTTGCATTTACACTTTCGTTCTTATATACATCGTTTCCTCCCCCAATAATAACACATTTGGAACCATATATCACTGTTGTTTCACAATCTTTTAGAAATTCATTTAGAAGTGCACCTGGATGGGCAAAATCAGTTACTTTTGGTTTAGTTTGCATAGTGGCCATAATACCTGATAAGCCTTTTCTGTGGCTAGTTGAAAATATGTAAACTTCACCTTTCTTATCTTTCTCACTTGGCGCACGATTTCCCGAATCTTTAGTATTTTCTCGCATCTTCCAGGTACTTTCTTGAAGATGTGAAATCATTTTTATTTCCCTGGTTGAATGTATCTTCATTTTTATTATGCGGATCATATTTGTTTGTTGTTCTCAGTTCGAAAAGTTTTTCGTTTTGTTTCATACGCCAGTTTTTTTTAGGTCTAAAAAATGGCTCATTTTTCACTTTTTGTTCTTGTTTGAGTTCATTTTTCACTGTTTCCAGATTACTTATATATTGAAACTTACTGGCAGATTAAAAGTGTGTGCCGGACCGAGACTCGAACTTGGGACCTTTGACTTATGCGGACAAGTACTCTACCATCTGAGCTACCCAAACACGACTCACGCCCCATCCTCGCAGTTTTACTTCCATCAGTCCCTCGTCTCCTACTTCCCAAACTTCACAGAAGCTCTCCTGCGAACCATGCAGAACCAGCACTCCTAGAAGAAAGGATATTGTGGAGACATGGCTTAGCCTTTGCAACTTAAGTTTTATTTTACTTTGTTTTTACCTTTCGTTTATGTTTTATTGCTGCAGTATTATTTTCAGTAGCAGGCTAAAGTGAAGTTCTTTGTTAGAGTATCATTTCTTACCAGCCAGAACCACAAAAATTTTACTGAAAACTAAAACAATTGAAAGTCCCGGATTTCTAAAAAATTCCCGAATTTCCCGGTTGTCCTCGAGTGTATACACGCTGTAATAAAGAATTTATAAGGTGAGGAAGAGTTGTATAAACCAACACTATGGGGGACTGCCAATAAAATGATGGTTCCACTATGTTTGTTGTTGTCAGTTATTGCCCACCATGTTATGTCTATTATTCTACAGATATTGTGTGAGTTTTCTTTCAAGAAATACATGAGTACATAGTGTACAAACTACCAGTGATGGGCACAATTTTCTTCTTCTTATCGTACATAGTTTATAATATATAAACTACTTCTGAAGTGCCAAAATGTACCAGAATAAATTAAATGTCTATAAAATGCCCCACTCAGGGTGTACACTCGGACAAGACAAAAAAATCCCGGATTCCAAGTTAAAATTACATTTTCTCCTGGGTGAAAATACAGTTTTTCTGTGTTATGTGACACTAAACCAAACTCAGTAAAAAAAACATATTTTGGAAAGATCTCTGATATGTGGCAACAAGTGTGCTGCATATTTTCGTATTACAAAAGTATCAATTTGAATTCCACCAACCACCGCATGTTACTTTCTGAAGCATTGAAATCAAGATTCCGATGCACTTTTGTAAGCCAGCCATAGCTCATGTCATGTGATCTGATGAAGCGGATATTCAGAGCATAGTAGTAGTAGTAGTAGTAGTAGCAGCAGCAGCAGTAGTTTATTCATCTAGTGACAATATACATTGTATGGATTTCGCCAAAGAACATAGTATAACAAAAATAAGATAAGGGTGTACAGTTTCCTACATAATACAATTCACAATATTGTTGGGCAGTGAAACTTTGATTACTGTAATACATAAAATATATTACAAGTAAATAATTGATTTAACACTTTTGTTCAGAAAAATTAACACTGAGGCTGTGGCAAGCATTTGATTTATGGTACTATTAACATATGGTAAATGAATGTAGTTACTTGCTACAGGATTATTGCAGATGTTCATTTACACTATAATAGCAGTTGGTCATTAAGAATTTAAATATTGCTTCCTTGAATGTAGACAGCGTTTTTATTTCTTTTAGCTGAGTTGGAAGTTTGTTGTACAAAACAGTACCCTGGATGTTGATTTGTTTTTGGGTTAAAGCCTTTTTTACTCTTTTTATGTGCATGTCATTGCACATCCTTGTGTTGTAAGAATGAAGATCTGACGTGGTTTTGTAATTATCAATGTGCATTTTTACATTAACAACACTTTTTTATGTAGAGGCATGGTAATAGTATAATATTTAGGTGTTGAAATAACAGTTTAGAAGATATTAGCCTTGTACTATTTGAAATTATTCCAACAGCTGGTTTTTGTAAGGTGAAGATGGTTGCACGTTTGCCTTATTATGACACCAGAGGGCTAGGTCATAAGTGATAGCAGAATGGATGTAAGCAAAGTAGACAGTTCTGCTACAGTCTCTACTACACACAGTACTAATTATGCGTAATACAAAGCAAGCAGAGCTCAACTTGTTAGTTACAAAGAGAATGTGGGCTTCCCAGTCTAAATTTTCATCAATTTGCACACCTAAGAATTTTGTGGCAGCTACCCTTTCAGTTCGTTTATTTTGAATTTTGAGGTTCACACCATGATGAAACTTAGTTTTCCTGTAATGTATAAAATTAGTTTTTGAAATATTTAAGGTTAGCCTGTTCAGTTCAAACCAGTTTTGTATGTATTCCAAAACTCTGGTTGCAGATGTTGTCAATACCCTATTTATGTCTGTTACAACTATATTTGTGTCATCAGCAAACAAAGTTATGTGCATATGTACTACTGCTTGGCATCTTGATATCATTAATATATATAAGAAATAAGAGAGGTCCTAGAACGCTGCCCTGAGTTACTCTGATTGGTACAGTCTGCATGTCCGATCTGCACACAATGTTTTGGTTTTTATTGTTTGCTGAGTTAATTTCTACTACCTGTTTTCTGTTGTGGGGATATGACTGAAACCATTTTAATGCAACTCCTGTTCTAATTTGACTAGCAAGATATCATGATCAACACAATCGAATGCCTTCGATAAGTCCATGTTTATTCCTACTGTACTGTTATTTCTGTCAAGGCCTATTACAATGTTTTCGATTATTTGGGTAATTGCTGTTTCTGTACTCATGCCTTTGTGAAAACTATGTTGGTTTACAGACAAAAGACTGAATTTTTTGAGGTAATTTGTAATTATATTTTTCATGGCTGTCTCTATTATTTTAGAAAATACAGATAACAAAGCTACTGGTCTATAATATCCCATTTCATATATATTACCCTTTTTATACAATGGTTTTAGTTTTTAAATGTTTAATCTTTGTGAGAATGCCCCTTCTGTTAATGATATGTTTATGATATGTGAGAGTCGTTCTGCTATGACACTAGCACATTTAATTATGACTGAACCTGTTACCTCGTTAATTCCAGAGGACTTTTATTCTTCACTGTTTTTATTATCTTAAGAACTTCTAATTTATTTGTGCTACACAGCAATATTGAATTACCACTTTGCTCTCTTTCAAACGTGCTATTACTATTATTAGCAAAATTTTTCCTCAGATTGACTGGAGTGTTGTAATTTGCTAGAGTACCATTTCTGAGCAAGACACCACGATTATCTTTTAATACAACATCATCTTGCTTTTTAACACATTTGTTTGTTTCCTTTTTACTATATTCCATATTGCTTTCGACTTGTTTGCTGCCCCTATGATTACTTTGTCATTGTGCATTGTCTTGGCTGTTTAATTACTTTCTTATAAATTTTCTTATATGTCTTAACATATTCTGCAAATTGTTCATCTTGGTTGTCTTTCCTCAGTTGATTGAGAAGTTTTAGATTTGGCTGGATACTCTGATAGAAGGTGTTGTCCACTGACTGCTGTTTCTTGGCATATACGTGATGTAGTCAGCCAATAGCAATATCACTGTTAAGTAGCATGTATACAAAAATTGGAAAAGTTAATGGTTTAAATTAATATACATAGCGTTGCTATAAGAAAAGAAAAGCTTTCACATATAATACTGATCTTTTTTGCGCGTCTTACACTTTAAGATACATCACCCAAATGTGCCAGTAAAATTTTTAACTACGACCTAAATGTCTGATCTTCAGGGCTCGAAATTTTTCTAAATGGTCGTCCTCAAAGAGTTGATTTTCAAATGAGAGTCAAACGCTCTGTGATTTAACACATTCATCGCACATTCTTACACATAGTTCAGCTTGCATAAAAGGAAATTTTCTTTGAAAGTAACGCTTTTAAAACAACATTCACAATATTTTCCAGCGACCTGTTAGAAATACGTTCGTTTCAGCAGTTGCCAGAGAGCGCCAGGTAACCGGCCTCACTGCGTTTTGGCAACTACATTGACGCAGGAACCCTGTATGTTCGTATGTTTAAAACTTTAAAAGATCTTACATTACGTCATAAAAGAAACAAGACATCAGAGGATACTCCAAGAGCATCGGAATTTCGTGAACCATGCTAAAACGCATAATTCGACTTACAGTCCACATTCGTATGTCCAGATTCGCATGAAAATTTTCTTCGTGTGCCAGTATTGTATTATCTCCTGTTTGGTTCTTTAATATGGCATAATGCCATATGTGCTAAAAGATGAAAAAATGCACTTTTGAAATGCAGCGAACAGTTGAAACTAGGCAATAGTGTGGAATTAAACACTTCTTTTCAAATAAATTGACTGCCTCGGTGGAAAAGACTAATAAAAGCCAAATTTCTTTAGCAAACCGACAAACTAGCTTTATTTTTCTGCAAGGTGAGTAATGCTTGATTGTCAGAAAGGAGGAAATAAAATAAAATCTGAAACTAGTAACATATTTTCTCCTTCCATAATTCTGATAATGTATTTCAATTCACTTGATAGCTCCCAGCTACAGAAATCCGTTTTGTCTTCATTTGAGATAAGAGCAATAAACGAAGAGGAAACAGCAAAATCACTAAACATAAACATGTATCACGTGGAGACTACCCACGTCCCCACAACAACTCAGACTGCTCTGTGCATCAGCCTCGGATCAACGGTATTTCCGAAACGCGGAAATACTAGATAGTTGGTGCCCCCCTTCCTCCCGCGAGCGTTTGAGGTAGAACGCCAAAAATTTTTAAAAAATCTATTTTTCAAGAATATGTTCATTTTATAGCGCACATCTTTCTGAACAGTTGGATACATAAAACATGTGCTCAAGGTAATATAAGACATTTTATTTGGTCTTAAGTGTGCCAAAGTGCAGTGCCACGCTTCTTTACACAGCATTCTTCTATCGCACATTTATATATTACACTCTGTGGAATTCAAACGTATAATATTTTGTAATGGATGCCATCAAACTATAGTCAGGACAGTGGAAATTAAAATGTCCTGTGGTGCCTCTCCTGCTCCCAGTAGGCCAGTTTGACATCCAGCCCCTCCTTTTTATACACTCCTGGAAATTGAAATAAGAACACCGTGAATTCATTGTCCCAGGAAGGGGAAACTTTATTGACACATTCCTGGGGTCAGATACATCACATGATCACACTGACAGAACCACAGGCACATAGACACAGGCAACAGAGCATGCACAATGTCGGCACTAGTACAGTGTATATCCACCTTTCGCAGCAATGCAGGCTGCTATTCTCCCATGGAGACGATCGTAGAGATGCTGGATGTAGTCCTGTGGAACGGCTTGCCATGCCATTTCCACCTGGCGCCTCAGTTGGACCAGCGTTCGTGCTGGACGTGCAGACCGCATGAGACGACGCTTCATCCAGTCCCAAACATGCTCAATGGGGGACAGATCCGGAGACCTTGCTGGCCAGGGTAGTTGACTTACACCTTCTAGTGCACGTTGGGTGGCACGGGATACATCTGCTCTGCATAGTAACTAACAGTTCTTGATAAAACTTTACGTAGTTTTCGTGTTAGATTTCTTAGTGTTTTCTTGATCGTTTAGAACAGAAAGCGCTCTAAAACCGTCTTTGTTTGTTTCGCGGCCGTTAGCCACTAGTCACTTGAATCAGCAGTTGTCTTGTGACAGCCAGAGCGAGAGCACCAGCAGCAGCGAGTAGTGTTTGTATAAAGCGTTTCTGTACTTATTTGCTGCGCTTAGCTTTTAAATAGTTTTTCTGGGAAAACCTAGCGTAGTTTTCGAGTCTCGTATTTCAGTGAGTGTTTCTTGATTATCAGAGTAGCTCATCAGAAGATTATCTTGGGAATTTGTCACCGTATAGGGTAGGGTAAACATAGTCATGTGTAGGGACTGTGGTTGTTGTGAGCGGACGCAAGGAGAATTGGCCACTCTTCGGGGGCAGGTGGAGGCTTTGTCTGTTAGGCTCATCGAGCTCGAGGCGCAGGCGTCGGCTCGTAGTGGCGTTGGGGCAACTGTGGTGAGACCTATGCCTACTTCGGTGGCCTTGGAATCACATGGAGCCCCTGATGTCGCTGCGTCTTCCGGCAGTGAGCATCTTACCAGTCAGCCATCACTCCAGGGTGAATGGCGGACAGTGGTGGGCTCGCGCGTGCCTGGCCGAAAGGCGGAGGTGGGATCTGGCCGCGTGGCAGCTGCCTTACCCCTTTCCAACAGGTACGGGGTGCTTCCTAGTGGTGATGACATCGTTTCCGAGCCACCACAGGATGCCTCGCCTGTTGGGCCAGTGGCCGATTCTCTGGCAAGGTCCCGACAGTCACAGAGGGCGGGCCTATTAGTTATAGGGAGCTCCAACGTTAGGCGGGTTATGGAGCCCCTCAGGAAAATAGCGGGTAGGTCGGGGAAGAATGCCAGTGTGCACTCGGTGTGCTTGCCGGGGGGTCTCGTCCGTAATGTGGAGGAGGCCCTTCCGGCAGCTATTGAACGCACTGGGTGTGACCGGCTGCAGATAGTAGCACATGTCGGAACGAATGACGCCTGCCGCTTGGGTTCTGAGGCCATCCTTGGTTCCTTCCGGCGGCTGGCTGATTTGGTGAAGACAACCAGCATCGCACGCGGAGTGCAAGCTGAGCTTAATATCTGCAGCATAGTGCCCAGAGTCGATCGCGGTCCTCTGGTTTGGAGCCGTGTGGAGGGTCTAAACCAGAGGCTCAGACGACTCTGCGATTATAATGGTTGCAAATTCATCGACCTCCGTTATTGGGTGGAGAACTGTAGGGCCCCCCTAGACAGGTCAGGCGTGCACTACACACCAGAAGCAGCTACTAGGGTAGCAGAGTACGTGTGGCGTGCACACGGGGGTTTTTTAGGTTAGAGGGACCCCCCCTTGGGCGAAACGATAAAATACCTGACGGCTTACCAGAGAGGACATTATCATCGTTGATAAAGAACGTCCGTCCTCAGAGACCAAAAACAGGAAAAGTTAACGTAATATTGGTAAACTGCAGGAGTATCCAGGGCAAGGTTCCTGAATTAGTATCTCTTATTGAAGGAAATAGTGCGCATATAGTATTAGGAACGGAAAGTTGGTTAAAACCGGAAGTGAACAGTAACGAAATCCTAGACACAGAATGGAATATATACCGCAAGGATAGGATAAACGCCAATGGTGGAGGAGTATTTATAGCAGTAAAGAATTCAATAATATCCAGTGAAGTTATTAGCGAATGCGAATGTGAAATAATCTGGGTTAAGCTAAGTATCAAAGGTGGGTCAGATACGATAGTTGGATGCTTCTATAGACCACCTGCATCAGCAACCGTAGTAGTTGAGCGCCTCAGAGAGAACCTGCAGAACGTCGTGAAGAAGTTTCGTGATCATACTATTGTAATAGGGGGAGACTTCAATCTACCAGGTATAGAATGGGATAGTCACACAATCAGAACTGGAGCCAGGGACAGAGACTCTTGTGACATTATCCTGACTGCCTTGTCCGAGAATTACTTCGAGCAGATAGTTAGAGAACCAACTCGTGAAGCTAACGTTTTAGACCTCATAGCAACAAATAGACCGGAACTTTTCGACTCCGTGAATGTAGAAGAGGGTATCAGTGATCATAAGTCAGTGGTTGCATCAATGACTACAAGTGTAATAAGAAATGCCAAGAAAGGAAGGGAAATATATTTGCTTAACAAGAGTGATAGGGCACAAATCGCAGAATATCTGAGTGACCACCATCAAATGTTCATTTCTGAGGAAGAGGATGTGGAACAAAAATGGAAAAAATTCAGAAACATCGTCCAGTACGCCTTAGATAAGTTCGTACCGACTAAGGTCCAAAGCGAGGGGAAAGATCCACCGTGGTATAACAATCATGTACGAAAGGTACTACGGAAACAAAGAAAGCTTCATCATAGGTTTAAGAGTAGTCGAATCATAGCTGATAAGGAAAAGCTGAACGAAGCGAAAAAGAGCGTAAAGAGAGCAATGAGAGAAGCATTCAACGAATTCGAACATAAAACATTGGCAAACAATCTAAACAAGAACCCTAAAAAGTTTTGGTCATATGTAAAATCGGTAAGCGGATCTAAATCCCCTATTCAGTCACTCGTTGACCACGATGGCACCGAAACAGAGGACGACCGAAGAAAGGCAGAAATACTGAATTCAGTGTTCCGAAACTGTTTCACTGCGGAAAATCGTAACACGGTCCCTGACTTCAGCCGTCGCACGGACGCCAAAATGGAAAATATTGAAATAAACGATATCGGAATTGAAAAACAACTGCTATCACTTAGTAGCGGAAAAGCATCCGGACCAGACGAGATACCCTTAAGATTCTACAGTGATTATGCTAAAGAACTTGCCCCCTTTCTATCAGCAATTTATCGTAGATCGCTGGAAGAACGTAAAGTACCTAGCGACTGGAAGAAAGCGCAGGTCGTTCCCATTTTCAAGAAGGGTCATAAATCAGATGCGAATAATTATAGGCCTATTTCGCTTACGTCAATCTGTTGTAGAATAATGGAACATGTTTTGTGTTCTCGTATTATGACGTTCTTAGATAATACAAATCTCCTTCATCATAACCAACATGGATTCCGCAAACAGAGATCATGTGAAACTCAGCTCGCCCTATTTGCCCAAGAAATTCACAGTGCCGTAGACACTGGCGAGCAGATTGATGCCGTATTCCTGGACTTCAGGAAGGCATTTGATACGGTTCCGCACTTACGATTAGTGAAAAAAATACGAGCTTACGGAATATCGGACCAGGTTTGTGATTGGATTCAGGATTTCCTAGAAGAAAGAACACAACATGTCATTCTTAACGGTTCAAAATCTGCAGATGTAGAGGTAATTTCGGGAGTACCGCAAGGAAGCGTGATAGGACCTTTATTGTTTACAATATACATAAATGACTTAGTTGACAACATCGGTAGCTCCGTGAGGCTATTTGCAGATGACACGGTTGTCTACAAGAAAGTAGCAACATCAGAAGACTCGTACGTACTCCAGGAAGACCTGCAGAGGATTAATGCATGGTGCGACAGCTGGCAGCTTTCCCTAAACGTAGATAAATGTAATATAATGCGCATACATAGGGGCAGAAATCCATTCCAGTACGATTATGCCATAGGTGGTAAATCATTGGAAGCGGTAACGACTGTAAAATACTTAGGAGTTACTATCCGGAGCGATCTGAAGTGGAATGATCACATAAAACAAATAGTGGGAAAAGCAGGCGCCAGGTTGAGATTCATAGGAAGAATTCTAAGAAAATGTGACTCATCGACGAAAGAAGTAGCTTACAAAACGCTTGTTCGTCCGATTCTTGAGTATTGCTCATCAGTATGGGACCCTTACCAGGTTGGATTAATAGAAGAGATAGACATGATCCAGCGAAAAGCAGCGCGATTCGTCATGGGGACATTTAGTCAGCGCGAGAGCGTTACGGAGATGCTGAACAAGCTCCAGTGGCGGACACTTCAAGAAAGGCGTTACGCAATACGGAGAGGTTTATTATCGAAATTACGAGAGAGCACATTCCGGGAAGAGATGGGCAACATATTACTACCGCCCACATATATCTCGCGTAATGATCACAACGAAAAGATCCGAGAAATTAGAGCAAACACGGAGACTTACAAGCAGTCGTTCTTCCCACGCACAATTCGTGAATGGAACAGGGAAGGGGGGATCAGATAGTGGTACAATAAGTACCCTCCGCCACACACCGTAAGGTGGCTCGCGGAGTATAGATGTAGATGTAGATGTAGATGCGGACGTGCATTGTCCTGTTGGAACAGCAAGTTCCCTTGCCGGTCTAGGAATGGTAGAACGATGGGTTCGATGACGGTTTGGATGTACTGTGCACTATTCAGTGTCCCCTCGACGATCACCAGTGGTGTACGGCCAGTGTAGGAGATCGCTCCCCACACCATGATGCCGGGTGTTGGCCCTGTGTGCCTCGGTCGTATGCAGTCCTGATTGTGGCGCTCAACTGCACGGCGCCAAACACGCATACGACCATCATTGGCACCAAGGCAGAAGCGACTCTCATCGCTGAAGACGACACGTCTCCATTCGTCCCTCCATTCACGCCTGTAGCGACACCACTGGAGGCGGGCTGCACGATGTTGGGGCGTGAGCGGAAGACGGCCTAACGGTGTGCGGGACCGTAGCCCAGCTTCATGGAGACTGTTGCGAATGGTCCTCGCCGATACCCCCTGCAACAGTGTCCCTAATTTGCTGGGAAGTGGCGGTGCGGTCCCCTACGGCACTGCGTAGGATCCTACGGTCTTGGCGTGCATCCGTGCGTCGCTGCGGTCCGGTCCCAGGTCGACGGGCACGTGCACCTTCCGCCGACCACTGGCGACAACATCGATGTACTGTGGAGACCTCACGCCCCACGTGTTGAGCAATTCGGCGGTATGTCCACCCGGCCTCCCGCATGCCCACTATACGCCCTCGCTCAAAGTCCGTCAACTGCACATACGGTTCACGTCCACGCTGTCGCGGCATGCTACCAGTGTTAAAGACTGCGATGGAGCTCCGTATGCCACGGCAAACTGGCTGACACTGACGGCGGCGGTGCACAAATGCTGCGCAGCTAGCGCCATTCGACGGCCAACACCGCGGTTCCTGGTGTGTCCGCTGTGCCGTGCGTGTGATCATTGCTTGTACAGCCCTCTCGCAGTGTATGGTGGGTCTGACACACCGGTGTCAATGTGTTCTTTTTTCCATTTCCATATATATATACATATATACATATATATATATATATATATATATATATATATATATATATATATGTGTGTGTGTGTGTGTGTGTGTGTGTGTGTGTGTGTATGTATATATATATATAAAAAAGATCTCGCAATTAATATTGGATGGGATTATTTGTAACCAGGAGAACAAGAACTCCTCGGAAAATTTGCACTCTTTATTGCCTATTAGCTAATAACTTGCTTTTTGTGTAACATAAAATTAAACATAGGAAACATTAAACCAATAAAGACAAGTGTCAAGCAAGACAGCACACGTTTCTTCAATCCTTCAGTCATAGCGTTTTTTTCTCTCTAATATTTCTACAGCTTTACATGGCGTGCTTTCCTTTCTGCGAAAGAATCTATTACCTCATCAAACGTTTTGCTACATGAAAAAACGAAATGTCGTTGTCTAATACTGTAAAAGCTGTTAATACAAATAGTACCCAAGACTGGTGCGGTTTCCCAATCCGATTACGTGTATTTTGTCACTGTTTGCTAGATAAAACGAAGCAAGCCTGTCTAATATTGCAGCAGTTGTAACACACACCAAATAAACGAGACTGTTTTGGCACAAACTGTCATTTGATTTATAACATGGCAGAATATAATTCACGAAGTACCAATATCAAATGCCTATTAGGCCTACTACAAGCAAAAAGCTTTATGCACGGAAATAGTTTCACATTTCATCCATAAGCTCCAGCTTCTCAAGCATGAAATCGAAAAGCAGTAGTATAAAATTTTTATACAAATTTGGAATCGTCATATTCTTCCATAATTTGAGTGATGTCCCCGTTTCTTCTCCAAACAATCTTGTCATCACTAATTCAGTAACTATTTTCTGCAGGTTTCAGAACTTACTCTCCAGTAAACTTCACTAACCCTGTCACACTCAACGGCTTATTTATCCCGTGTTTATTCCCCAGTTAGACGTTACTAAGCGTTCGTACAATGCGTTTTCTGCGCTATTTCCAGAATAGAACTTAGGCAGTTGCTACCGGGGGCTGTACAACTGGCCGTTACTAGTGTAGCAGTCTGGCCAAAAATTTTCTATCAAAATTTCTTTTCCTTGGATACACCGAGAAGATAATACGTAGTCTTTCTTACCTGTTATTCCTGTTAGTTGTTTATTTCCACTCCGTTAGTCTGAATCTATGGATTTCGTTAGTAATTATAACGACACTGATCATTCGGAAACCCAGTCAACCACATAAACAAACAGCGATTGGCACTCACCCGTTCGGCTTTATTCCACTCAGCTCTTACAGCCCCGTCCCCTTCTGTCTGCAGGAAAGTTTACTTCTAGATGTGACGGGGACTCCCCTGGCAGAGACGCTACGTACACTATGCACGCATTCAAAAATCAACTTATGATTCATTCAGAAATAAACTTAGAATATGTTCAAAAATGGTCAAAAAGCAGCAGGGATGCGTTTCAAAATCAAATGAGTAATCGATAGATCAACGTGCGCTGGATACTAGACGCTTTGGAAAACAAGGATTTTTTCCTCAAGAATATGAATTTGGCGCCCTCCGCGCCCCCCTGGCATTGCCACCTGGGACAGATTCCCCGGTTTGTCCCCCAGTGAATTTCTCAGCTTGCGTGTGCCAGTAAAATTTTTCCAGGTAACATCTTGCTACTTGCTGTTACTGCTTATATAGCTAGCAGCCACACTTCTGTAGCCAGAAGCGGGCGAGTCAACTGCGCATGAGCAAGAGCCCACTCGCAACTGCTCAAATGAATCTAATGCAAATAGTTATGACGTCATGCTCATCGGAGGCAATTTGTTGATATGTAGCATTGCACAGTCTTCCTAAGGCCTTTGACACATTGTGCCGTTGGCAGACGATTGTATGAGCACTGTGTTTTGTTGTTGTATATGACGCATTTCCTTTGCAACTCAAGTTTTACTTTTGTTTTCTTTCTCTCGTTCATGTTTTATTGATGCAATATTATTCTGCAGTAGCGGGATACAGCAATACACTTTGTTAGAGTATTGTTTCTTACCAGTCAAAATTATAAAAATTTAACTTAAAACTGAAGCAAAAAAAATTCCTGAAAAAATTCCAGGGTCTTTCCTGGTTTCTCTTGGATGAAAAATTCGAGAGTTTTTTCCAGATCTCGTTGGATCAGTGAGACTAGGTCTGAGAAGCAGGGTCTGCACATTACAGGCAAATTATGGGCTTTAGATCGGCAGGCCCAAACAGTTAGAGATACTCACAGGAATGGCCTGCGGTTTTGCCCCGTCATGGAAGTCTACTTGTTTGGCCAGCTATTCATGTGTCACAGACACCATGCTGATGAAGTGAGACCACGGTGATCTTCAACACAACAGATAACCTGTGCAAATAATCAATGTTAATGAGGACAGGTAACACCTCACTGTCAAGATAATCACTGACCCACAGACAGGCACATAGAAAAGACAATCACACTCTCGCAACTAAAGTTTTGGCCATAGCCTTTTTCACAAAACGAGAGTGCACACACATTCACACAATCGCTAAGACACAATTCATGCACACATGACCATTGTCTCCGGGAGCTGCGTCAACGAACTCTGAGAATCAGATCCAAACAAACCCCTCCTCACACCTCCCTGCCTCTCATCAGCAGCTGCTAGGCTAGCAGCAGGTATTGGTGGCAGCACTGACTGCAAGCTGCGGGAATGGTTGGGAAGGGGAGAAGCAGTAAGAAAGAGAGAGTAGGAAAGCGTTGAACGTACTCAGCTGCGCCCAGCCAGTGACGAAGCGTGACATCTCAGTAAACAAACAATTTCATGCTGCTGAAACTAAAACGAGATTTTTCCAGTGTTTTTTCAAATTTCCGTGATATTTCCCTGATCATTTGAAATTCCCTGATTTCCAAAACTTGTGGCAACCCTTCAAGTAGTGGTCGTAAACTACTAGACTACTGCCTTCGACATTATTGAACAGAGACTACAAAATCTTTACACATATACTTTGTGCTCGCCTTCAAGCGGCGATAAAGGACAAACTACATTTAGATCAAATGTGTCCAGGTGAAAAGAGCAATATACACACAGCACTAGGGGCACACAGAGATGTCAAAGCATCAGCATGTAGATTATGAGGAGCCCTAATGGCACTGGATTTCAATCACACCTGCGACTGACTGGACCATGTGTCCCTATGAAGGGTCATGAAACGGATGGGAATCCCCCTGACGTTTGTGGACACGATCTTGAGACTTATTCATGGCGCGCAATCAAGAGTCTTGGTGAACGGTGCTGGCTCAGAACCTATCACGATCCAGCACTCAGTACAGCAAGGTTGTTGCCCCGTTTTGGCCATCTTATTTGCAGTCGCTTTTGAACTTGCACTGCACTGCCTCCAGCGACGCGTTGAAGGCGTCCAACTGTGGACTGCATCTTTCCAAAGCAGCACACATGCCAATGATAAAAATGGCTCTGAGCACCATGGGACTTAACATCTGAGGTCATCAGTCCCCTAGAACTTAGAACTACTTAAACCTAACTAAACTAAGGACATCACACACATCCATGCCCGAGGTAGGACTCGTACCTGCGACCGTAGCGGTCGCGCGGTTCCAGACTGAAGCGCCTAGAACCGCTCGGCCACACCGGCTGGCATGCCAACGATATCGTTTTTTTTGGTAGAGTCAGGAGACGAAATCCAGGTGATGCTGGAATGGCTGCAGTAGTATGGAGCGGTGGGGGTAGTGCCATCAAGATATGAAAGGTCTGAAGTATAGAAGTGGGCAGAGGGCTGCCACCAGAGACAGCAGTGCCCATCACTAAGGTCCCCACTCTCAAGTGTTTGGGAGTGGTATTCCATGGAAACATACAACTTACAGGAGCGGATAATTGTCGATAGCTACTGTGACAGATTCGCGCATTAGTACGATAACATGCACTGTGCGCTACAGGCATGTTCCAGCACACACATTTGGCACCAAAAATAAGTCGCTTGGCACACATACTACCGTTGCCAACCACGATCGTGTCAAAACTATAGCCGGCTTCCAGGTATTTCGTAACTCCCGAACTCCTCTTCAGAATCTGCTACGATACCTTGATGCTGCCACCGAAAGGAGGAGGAATCAGTCTTGCAAACGTAAGGAACACGGTACATGTGTTATTTCTCAGTACGATGCAATGTTATTGGAGAACCAAGAACGTCACCTTAATGGGAGCTATGATCAACAAAGTGGCCACCCATTCGTTCTGTCCACCAGTCAATGTTGGCCGCGTCACGGCACCGCTCGCACACTTTCGGGACTTCGTTGATTACAGTTACGTTCAGTTAAATAATGATATGCCTTCTAGTATTACAGGTGATTCAAAAATATTTCTGTTTGCTGATGACACCAGTTTGGTAGTGAAGGATCTTGTGTGTAATATTGAAACAATATCAAATAATGTAGTTCATGAAATAAAATCGTGGCTTGTGGAAAATAATTTGATGCTAAATCACAGTAAGTTTTTACAGTTTCTAACTCACAGTTCAACAAGAATTGATATTTTGATCAGACAGAATGGGCATATTATAAGCGAGACGGAAAGGTTCAAGTTCCTAGGCGTTCGGATAGATAGTAAGCTGTTGTGGAAAGCCCATGTCCAGGATCTTGTTCAGAAACTAAATGCTGCTTTATTTACCATTAGAACAGTATCTGAAATAAGTGACCGTTCAACACGAAAAGTAGTCTGCTTCGCATATTTTCATTCGCTTATGTCGTATGGTATTATTTTTTGGGGTAATTCTTCTGATTCAAAAAGGGTATTTTTGGCTCAAAAACGGGCTGTTCGAGCTATATGTGGTGTAAGTTCGAGAACCTCTTGTCGACCCCTATTCAATAGTCTGGGAATTCTGACATTGCCCTCACAGTATATATTTTCTTTAATGTCGTTTGTTGTTAGCCTATTCCCAAGAGTTAGCAGCTTTCACTCAGTTAATACTAGGCAGAAATCAAATCTGCATGTTGAATGCACTTCCTTGACTCTTGTGCAGAAAGGAGTGCAGTATTCTGTTGCATCCATTTTCAATAAGCTACCACAAGAACTCAAAAATCTTAGCAGTAGCCCAAACTCTTTTAAATCTAAACTGAAGAGTTTCCTCATGGCTCACTCCTTCTATTCTGTCGAGGAGCCCCTGGAAGAGCTAATAAATTAAGCAAATTCCAGTGTTACTTTGTTGATTTTCTTTATTTAAACTTACGACTTGTCGCCTGAATATGTTTTTTTATATTTCATTTTATCTGTTTCTACTATCGTGTTATAATTTCATGTATTGACTCGTTCCATGACCATGGAGACTTCTCCTTAATTTGGTCACACGGAACAATAAATAAATAAAAAAGGACAGTTTGCTGGAGACCAGGCTGCCCATAACAAAAGACGTACATCGAAGCTCCATTCAGCAACAATCTTGCAATATGGTTGAATAGAAGTACCCAGCAACACAGTGGCAGAAAATATGGAGAGCAGTTCATCTTCCCTCTCTCCCTAAAGAGGTACGTGTATTGTTGTATGTAGAGGTGAACGGCAAATTCCCTGTCAACGACTGCACTCTATTCGCTTGGTCGACACGCCGATATGCCGCCACTGCGCGGTCGTCGACTCCAATGAGCACTATTTGGTTTGTGGCAAGGCAATCAACTGCTGGCTTCTAACGAGGAAAATGCTGATTCTTATGGTGCACACGGCGATAAAAGCTGACGGCCTGGACAAAGTATACTTTCCCATCGCCAGGACGAAAACCATAATCTCGGTAAAGAGAACGATAACATATTATTTGTATCGCACCGATGACAAAAACGTCATAGACTTCTGGTACAGACTGCAAGATCAACATGTCATCTTGTGGAGCCACGTGAAATATAGAATATGTTTTTTCGGTTACTTGGGGTTTGTTATTCATGGACCCTCTGGCTAGCTGGGGTGTTCCGGGTATGAGAAGTGAAACGAGTAGATAGCTCAATGTTCAGGAACTTACGTTCATGCCTAAGGTATTCATGGGACGATATATCATTTTTTTTAAAATTTGTTAGTGAACTCTTTTAATCTAGAGGGTGTTGGAAGCCGTTTTTAAGTTTGGATGTGTTAAATGGCACTTTTAGTTTCTGTATGTCGTGTTTTGTATCTATAAAAGTAAAAAAAAAAAAAACTATAGCCACAAAAGCTCAAATAAAAATTTTAAGAAATAAAAAAAAAGACACTTCATATCTCGGACCACTCCCCAGAAATGGGAGGGAGGAGGTATTGTGGCCAGGCCTCGGGTTGCGACCGACGCCCACCCTGCCTCCGCCAGCCCCTGACCTGATCCCATAAAAAAAATTATATTAAATTAAATAAAAAAATAATAAAAAAGTGGTTAGTGTTCGAGCTTTGGAAGATGGAAGTATATGAGACTACAGTCTGACTCCCACTTACACTTAATTTTTAATCTCTATTTTTTTCATCACTGGTCACATTATTTAATTTATATGGCATTTGAGAGGTAATATAATTTTAAAAAGCCATATGTATTTGCATGAAGTTTTAGTGAATTTCATGTTATCTGACTACTTACTGTTTTTAATTAAATTTTACTATTAGAACAAACATATAACTATCGACAGGTAAATGAAGAAACACATAGTGTTTTCCTGAAAATGTATGCCTGTCATGATTTGCAAAAGCCGGCCGGAGTGGCCGTGAAGTTCTAGGCGCTACAGTCTGGAACCGAGCGACCGCTACGGTCGCAAGTTCGAATCCTGCCTCTGGCATCGATGTGTGTGATGTCCTTAGGTTAGTTAGGTTTAAGTAGTTCTAATTTCTAGGGGACTGATGACCTCAGATGTTAAGTCCCATAGTGCTCAGAGCCATTTCAACCATTTGATTTGAACAGTGTACCTGTAATTTTTTAAACATCAGAGATTTTACAATTGTATTACAAAAATGAAGGTTTGAACGGGAGTTGAACCATGACCTCATTTATGTTCTTCTTACGCTAACCACTTGACCACCATGAACTCTAATGTCTGACACCTACACAGAGATACATAAGTTACGGGTCAAACGTCTCTTGTGATTATCTTGGAATTGCCCAAATAGTGCAGCTTACTACTTGCACATTATGTTGTATTCATGGCCTACTGGAGGTGTACAAAGTTTGAATTAAACTGTGATACCAACGTTGTAGCCTCCCCTTGTCAGAAACCGCTTGGAGAAGTGCTGCGATCTATGAATTTATTGGAGAAATAGCATGCTCATCATCTTAGGCTGCGTTCACAGTAGCACCAACAATGGTCGTCAAGGCGTCGTCACCAGAGGTCGCCCGATAACATCAGCCGACAGCGTGGTCATAGTGTGTCTGATCTCGTTCGTCAGTTTCTGGCAGGGTCAAGGAGGCGAGGTTAGGTTAGGTTGGGTTGGAATACATTCTGTGCATGGAACAGGTTAGATTTTAGCCGCTTTGGGTGAGGTGGATACCATGACACCTCTGTGCTTGTATAAGAGTGTTGCAAATGCCAGTAAGCAGTAACAATAATATGTAGACAACTAATGACAGCCTACCAAAAAAAGATCCAATACAGTAGCTACTAGCGTATAAGATATGCTACCCTTTTCGAATAAAGGCTCTGCCTTTTTGAGGTTTCGAATACATCTGCAATTTCAGTCCATAGTTTAGATCCCGATTATGATATTTTCATCCTCACGATGCACAGACTCACTCTTCCTTGGACTAAATTTATCAGTTTCTCATGCTTCATATTTTGCGTGAGTGAACGTCAGTCAATTTGACTGAAGAAAGTAAACTTATTTTAATTTCACGAATTGTCATCCAAAGTGCATGCGTTTAGGAACAGATGGTCTAAGGAAATACACTCCTGGAAATTGAAATAAGAACACCGTGAATTCATTGTCCCAGGAAGGGGAAACTTTATTGACACATTCCTGGGGTCAGATACATCACATGATCACATTGACAGAACCACAGGCACATAGACACAGGCAACAGAGCATGCACAATGTTGGCACTAGTACAGTGTATATCCACCTTTCGCAGCAATGCAGACTGCTATTCTCCCATGGAGACGATCGTAGAGATGCTGGATGTAGTCCTGTGGAACGGCTTGCCATGCCATTTCCACCTGGCACCTCAGTTGGACCAGCGTTCGTGCTGGACGTGCAGACCGCGTGAGACGACGCTTCATCCAGTCCCAAACATGCTCAATGAGGGACAGATCCAGAGATCTTGCTGGCCAGGGTAGTTGACTTACACCTTCTAGAGCACGTTGGGTGGCACGGGGTACATGCGGACGTGCATTGTCCTGTTGGAACAGCAAGTTCCCTTGCCGGTCTAGGAATGGTAGAACGATGGGTTCGATGACGGTTTGGATGTACTGTGCACTATTCAGTGTCCCCTCGACGATCACCAGTGGTGTACGGCCAGTGTAGGACATCGCTCCCCACACCATGATGCCGGGTGTTGGCCCTGTGTGCCTCGGTCGTATGCAGTCCTGATTGTGGCGCTCACCTGCACGGCGCCAAACACGCATACGACCATCATTGGCACCAAGGCAGAAGCGACTCTCATCGCTGAAGACGACACGTCTCCATTCGTCCCTCCATTCACGCCTGTCGCGACACCAACGGAGGCGGGCTGCACGATGTTGGGGCGTCAGCAGAAGACGGCCTAACGGTGTGCGGGACCGTAGCCCAGCTTCATGGAGACGGTTGCGAATGGTCCTCGCCGATACCCCAGGAGCAACAGTGTCCCTAATTTGCTAGGAAGTGGCGGTGCGGTCCCCTACGGCACTGCGTAGGATCCTACGGTCTTGGCGTGCATCCGTGCGTCGCTGCGGTCCAGTCCCAGGTCGACGGGCACGTGCACCTTCCGCCGACCACTGGCGACAACATCGATGTACTGTGGAGACCTCACGCCCCACGTGTTGAGCAATTCGGCGGTACGTCCACCCGGCCTCCCGCATGCCCACTATACGCCCTCGCTCAAAGTCCGTCAACTGCACATACGGTTCACGTCCACGCTGTTGCGGCATGCTACCAGTGTTAAAGACTGCGATGGAGCTCCGTATGCCACGGCAAACTGGCTGACACTGACGGCGGCGGTGCACAAATGCTGCGCAGGTAGCGCCATTCGACGGCCAACACCGCGGTTCCTGGTGTGTCCGCTGTGCCGTGCGTGTGATCATTGCTTGTACAGCCCTCTCGCAGTGTCCGGAGCAAGTATGGTGGGTCTAACACACCGGTGTCAATGTGTTCTTTTTTCCATTTCCAGGAGTGTAGCAACTGCTCACAAAACATAGGAGACCCTATTTCAAATTCAGTGTCTATGTAACTAATGTAAATAGACACATGCTATTAGATTGAAATCAGTCAGCACTGTATTTGTGATGTATTGCATGTTCTTTTAAATAATGAAACAAACCACAGTTTTTACTCACATAATTCATAGTTCGAAAAATTTATTCAGGTTTGCTTTAATGTAAATTAGTCTCTCCATCAGAAGACTTAAATAAAACTTTTGGATCACTATTTACTTCAGTTGTGTATATGATGATCACGGTTTTCTCACTCTTGTTTTCAAATGGTTCAAATGGCTCTGAGCACTATGGGACTTAACTGCTACGGTCATCAGTCCCCTAGAACTTAGAACTACTTAAACCCAATTAACCTAAGGACAGCACACAACACCCAGCCGTCACGAGGCAGAGAAAATCCCTGACCCCGCCGGGAATCGAACCCGGGAACCCGGGCGTGGGAAGCGAGAACGCTACCGCACAACCGCGAGATGCCTCTTGTTTTTTCCAAGTGGGAAGAGTAATATGACCACTGTCCCAGGTATTTTCTTTTTTCTTTTTTTCATTTACTGACAAAACAGATTTGGCCTTTGCTAGTGTGGACTTGTACAGGCTACCTCGGAATTGATTAAAAATTATAACAGCTCATGTTATAAAGTAAAATGCATCGTATTATACTCTTAATTAAATATCCCATAAATAAAACCTTGCTGCCTAATCTCTGTTGTGCTTCGTGATGGAAGCCAGAAACTCAATATTCGGTGGGACAGGATGACCAAATTGGCTTATCTGACAAGATTGACCATTAAAGCACGTGTGAAAACCCAGAAACTTGTTGAAACACACTCTAATAATGATTGTACTCTAACATATATTGTGCCCGAACGGTACTGTACTGTACTGTACTGTACAAGAAAAACAAAATGAGATAGCACAAAGAGCAGAAGCAAATAAGTCAGTTGGGATGCCACTAACCTCAAATCAGATGAATAGCTGTCAAGCTTTGGAAGTATTCTCGTTGTCTTACTATTTATCTGTGCTGCCTACGTCTTTTGATATGAGAGTATTTAAAGAAACAATTGTTATACAATCTCTGTTAACAATATAACGCCAACAACTTGGTGCAAAAGTTGTTAATAAAATATCAGGCTTTTAAATTGACTCCAAGTTCATTGTCAGCACTGACGCTTATTTGTTCGTTGAAAAGGGGATTAACGAACAGTTGTTGTTTGCCAAGTACAGAAAATTAGCACAATACAGTTCACTGATGATGCAGCAGTGGTAGCTGAAAGTGAATAGGAATTGGGTTTTTTGTTAAATGTAATGGTACTTGTACTAAAGGCCGTGTCATGCAAGGAGGAGGCCCCAGTTTTCAGGTATTCTGCGCATCCCCCTCCACTAGCCACTAGCAGCCAATAATATTCATTCTCGTTCCGAGAGGCTAGCAGAGGGTTACAGCTAGAGAGCGAGAATCTCGCTCCTACATGCTGCACTGTTACCTTAATTCGCTACAACCGAGTTTTTCATTCAACTGTCAGTTCTGTTTGTTTCCTTTTCTTTTCCTTGCAGCAGTATAGCTGTGAATGTGTATCTGGTAAACGTTTAAGTGCGATTTTTTCAAAAAAAGCCAGGTGACGGCAATAAATGCGAAGTGCTTCACAAGCAGCCGATGGGGATTATTTACCTCATTTATAACTTTTTCAAACGTGAATTTAAAAGCAGGTCTCCTACTGTTGACATCTGAAAACACAAGAACACATGTGTCGGTAAGAGAACTATAAAGAGAACGAAAGCGTCAGAGCTGTACGAATCATAGAAAAAGCTAATTTCGTGTCGCCTGGAAAACATCGAAATTGCAAGGAACGTGTAGCATAAATTGATAGTTTTAACAATGATGTTTTAAAGTGCTCCGCGTGAATGATGAATGCCCGACATCACAAAAAAGTGTTGCAGTTCTGCAGGTTTAAATGGTAAGCGCTTCGTCAATGTAAGTAATTTTAAAAGACAGTAGCAGATATTTTAAGAAGAGGGTTTTTAGTTCAATGAAGTGACATACGTGCAGCACGAACTACATCCCTTATAAAGATTCATGATACAAGAGAAGGAGGTAGTTCGACAGTGTATTACCTTAATGATGTTTCCCAAAAAATTGCTACTGGGGTACCAGCCTTACGTCTTTCCTGGTTTTGACTTCTTATATGAATCTGTCAGTGTAGACTGTTCTAATTTGCTTTGAAGAAAGGGAAAGGCTTTCCATTTCCCCGACTAAAAAATTTCCCTTTCCATTTTTATAGCACCACAATAAGCTCCAAAATATGACCTCCTTTGCATTCTGAATGCGGTTCTCCACTCCATGTACACAACACACAATGGTTTCACAGCAGGTTTTTATGTGCCGCAAATTTAAGCTGCTTCAGCATGCTCTGCACTAGCACCTTAGTGAAGCTGAAAATGTATCAGGCCTCACTTTCCATTCAGACACGATACATTGAATAGGAAAATTTTAGCTGACAACCTAGCAATAGGGCCATACTCAAGAAGGATCTACACAGATGAGGCAAGACTAATCGAGAAGCCTCATTCAAGCTCCTTGAAATTCCTTTTGTACTCACTGTAGAACTTAAAGCGATTTTAGAGAGACTTAAACACTGGTACGCAAAAGAAGAACAAAAAGAAGCAAATCATAATATGGTTAGATCTACACTCAGAACTGACACTGTTAAAATTAGTAGGACGGCAAAGCCATATACGAGCACAGCTCTGATATCAAATTTATATGCAAATTAATTAACTGATCAGTTAATTACCCCCATCTCCACCCCAGGAAGACATTATCGGTTTTCTCCAGATGGCATGTGGGTATCCAGCCCCTCCCCCTCCTCTCTCCCCTCACCTGCCCTCTTGGCGAAAATTTCGAATTTTGGCGCAAGAAATAATGAGAATTTCAAAAATGGAGGGAATTTCTTTGTCCCAAGGCTGAGCTAACGCCTCACCCCCACCCCCCACCCTGGAATTGGCAGGAAATTCAAAATGGTGGGTGTCCTTTCTGGGACTCGAACCCTGGTCCTTCTGGGTGGAAAACTCAATTACACCCCTCCCCCTCCCCCCCCCCCACCCCATGTAGGGAAACGGTCAGTCTCTGTCCAGCTGCAGGAGAGGAAGGTAGCTTAGTGTACATTATTTTGGGTGGGAGACTGAAGTAAACATCAATCCTAATTACGTAATTAATCATAAAGATCAGGCCTAATTACACATCTGTATTCATAGCGCTACACAAGGAACATCTAAAATCGCAATACATTTCAAAACTTTACGAAGTCATACAACTGGTGTTATCCTTCTGGGAAAAAATTCACAACTGCGCTCGAAACTAGTGACAGACATATTCAAAATAAATAATTACTCTACGTAGGATGATCCTCTCACCTAAAAGTAGAAATAAATCTCTGTGCTCCACTGCCGTGGAAAAGGCTGGAGGCCGACCGTGGTGGCCGAGCGGTTCTAGGCGCTACTGTCTGGAACCGCGCGACCGCTATGATCGCAGGTTCGAATCCTGCCTCGGGCATGGATGTGTGTGATGTCCTTAGGTTAATTAGGTTTAAGTAGTTCTAAGTTCTAGGGGACTGATGACCTCAGCATTTAAGTCCCATAGTGCTCAGAGCCATGTGAACCGTTTTGAAAAGGCTGGACAGGAAAGTGTTATATTTTTGCTGGAAAATGTGCTTAACTGACGATATGTTGGTGTTGGAGAGAGAGGAGACTAATAAGTGTATTACCCGTAAGCATACAGCTGAGGACTGTGTCTATAGCCTCCTACATGAGGAATGGAAGGTGATAATTGCCTTGCATAAGGGGAATACTTCTCCCAAGTAATGGTGATTCAGCGGGATGGACTTAAGATGCCTTTGACAACTTATAGAGACTGCTGCCTGTGTTGGAGCTGTTCATGTTTCTAAAATGGTCAGTCAGCCATAAGTGCAGGAGACGATTTTGTGCACCCACAGCCATCCCTTTTTACCGTCCGCGTGCCTGATTCGCTGTTTGATGTCGGAGTTCGCTACAGATGCCTCCTATTTCATTGCTCAAAATTCAAGTAATTGGTGCTCTCTATATTTTTCGACAACTTCGTGGTATTCTGCTGTCACCTTGGTATAGCTGCTGTGTTACTTGTACACTGATACATAGTAAGAAGGGATAGGGCATCAATGAAGTGTAGGAAGGCCAAGACACGCTACCACAACTGATGGAAATGCTTCACTGTTATCATCATACATCGAAATTGTCATAAAAAAACCAGCACCAGCAAACAGGGTCATAATCTAACACATGTACTGGGAACTGAGAAAAATCATAGTAATAACACAACTATTACAAAAAGCGACCCCAAAAGATCACACCAGGAGAGAGTGGCGGCAGCTGCACCACTGTTCACATCAGTGTGCAGCCACAAACTAACCAGCTTAGTGCCAGTCTCACCTCCACTCCTGCCACACCTCATTCCAACCTCTCCTCACCAAGGCAGGGATACAGGCCTGTTCTGTACTGTCGCTGACGGTACACAGAGAGATCCATCTGGTGGCAGTGACATACTGTGTCCGGTCTGTGGAAATCAGTCACAGACAGACAAAAGACTCAAAAACAGGACACTTTCTGCAAGCCATTACACGTATTTCTTGGAAAGACTGGCCCTACTTGGATCAACAACAAAATTCCGGAGAACTCTCCAGAACGCTATTTCTAACGTCTGCTGGTTGGGAAATGGGCAGCTGCCACCGCCTCTGCTTGCCACAGCTCCTGCTACCCCTGCCCACTGCCACGTCTGGGAACAGTGATTATGTTAGCGTTCTTTCCAGGAAAATAGGTGCAGTCCATTTTCTTTTAGTTTTACTAGCAAAATCGGTGTAGTTGTTCACGTTTAACTGCAGGATACAGTTCAAATCTCTGTCCCCGTCTCCCGTTTTTTGTGACATCCAACAATGTGAAAAAAAAGCCGCAGCACTGTCACCGGTTACCGACGAGCAAACTGCAGAGGTCGGAGCCATATGGTGATACATATGACAAATGTATTAACTTATCTCACAGCTCCTGCACATGTTCACCCTGTGTAAAATTGAAAAAACATCTACTATTTTGCTGCAAAAACTACCAACCACTGCAGAATGTCCTCATTATTTCACAACTTCCATTGGAGTAAAGAAAAAGTGAGAATTTAACCTCCGAAGAAAAAAACATACAGCCTAATGCAATATCTATGTTAAGCGATTTATTTCAGTTTGTTGGACAAAATTACATGGTTTGAGAAAATCCCTGGTGTTCAGATCAGCATCTGTGAATAAATTGTTATCCATGTGTGTATTACAAACATTTCAGACGCCTGAAATAACATTACAGGATACTGTCTTTTATGCTATCTGTTCACATGTCGAGAAAAACACGATCATTTTACATTCAGCGACAAGCTATGATTCAAGAGGACTTTGTTGTTTTGTAGACTATGGCAGGTCCTATTTCACCAGTGCAACGGTATATCGCACTGACATCTACAAACCGTAAAAAAAGGTCGTGACAGCATGCCTTGTAATAAAGCCTAGAAGAGAATACTATAAGATTTCACCGGTACATCGAAAATAAATGCCGTCTGCATGCTGATATCTGACATATTTGCTCCATAACTCGCCTCTACCGACCTGTGTGTAAAGTTTGTCACCCATACTTGAAGAAGAAGACAACACACAGCAGACCATCATTCGCAATAGCGCCAGATTCATGAGTTGTAGTTTCATAAGCCATTTGGTCACCACAGAACAGCCTGTTTCATGCAGTCTACCCACATGTCGGGAAAATTTCTAGGTTCCACGATGACTTATAATTCAAGTGGTGGTTACTTTATCATTGGAGGTTAAGAAGTATGAAATAAAACACAACTTAGGGTAAGACATATTTTAAACACAAAATAATGACCATAATAATAAAACAGTCATGTTTCTATGAGAATGGATACAGCCGATTTCTATTAGTTTTGTGAGAAAAATTGATACAGTTTGAGAGCATTCCGCACGTTCAAATTACAAATGGTCATTCATGAGTACACTACATTCATTTTCTGTCCTCATCCTAACTTTAACCAGCCATACCTCTTCTTGCAATAGAATTTCCTAACATCACCCTGCAACATTTTACCACGTCTCTCATTATATTGGGGAAAGAAAATACCATCAGCGTGCCGACATCAGTCGTAATTAGCCTGCATCTACATTCCTGACTCTCTTTACAGCTAATGTGTACCTCTACACACACCTTTAGAGGGTGTCGCTGTTCGGGTATGGACACCTCAGGCTGTTACTGTCTGCAGTATCTATCTTCCACTGGAAGGTGATGTCCCACAGCATGTACTTACTCGCTGTGCCGATAGCCCAATTGCTGCCACCTTTTCTGTTACTGGGTGACTTTAACGCCCATAACCCTTTGTGGGGTGGTTTGGTGGCAACAGGCTGAGGCACTGTCGTTGAGCAAGTGCTGGCACAGCTCGACCTTTCCCTCTTAAATAGTGGTGCCTCCTCACAGTTCAGTGTGGGGCATGGCACATACTCAGCCATCGACCTTTCAGTCTGGAGCCCTAGCCTTCTACCATCTGTCCAATGGAATGTGCATGACAACTTGTGTGGTAGTGACCACTTTCTGATCTTTCTGTCACTGCCACAGCGCCACTCTCCTGGGTGCCTTCCAAGATGGGCTTTGAATAAGGCTGACTGAGACTTTTTCGCCTCCATTGACACTATTGAGCCTCTTTTTCATGACGCCATTGATGTGGTGGTTCACATGATCACCACCGGCATCATTTCTGCCACGGACTCTGCAATTCCCTGTTCTTCGGGGACCCCTTGGGGGAGGACTGTGTCTTGGTGGTCACCTGAGATCACTGAGGCGATAGGAGATCATAGGTGGGCCCTCCAACGTCATAAGTGGCACCAATTACTGGAATATGTACTTACCTTTAAGTGGCTCCGTGCCTGAGCAGGAGTGCTGGGAAAGGTATGTCTCCACCATTAGCATCTGTACCTCTCCATCGCAGGTTTGGGCCAAGATTAGGCAAGTCTATGGACATCAAACCCCTGTCAGCGTACCTGGGCTTTCCCTGAATGGAGCAGTCTGTACTGATTCCAACATGATTGCAGAACTCTTAGCAGAGCATAATGCTTAGAGTTCTGCTTCTACAAATTACCCACTGGCCTTCCGCTTCCTGAAAGAGCAGTTGGAATGTCAGAGCCCTTCATTCCATATGCTCCACCCCAAATCGTACAATGCTCCATTCAGTGAGTAGGAATTCCAAAGTTCTCTCGCCACTTGCCCTGATACAGCTCCCGGGCCATATCGCATCCACTATCAGATGCTCAAACTCCTCTCAGTGGACTGCCAGCGATGCCTCCTAGACCTTTTCAACAGTATCTGGGTTGAGGGTGAGTTCCCGTCTCAATGGCAGGAAAGCATTATCATAACAGTGTTGAAGCCTAGCAAGAACCCAGTGGAGGTGGGCAGCTACCGCCCCATTAGCCTCACCAACGTTGTCTGCAAGTTGCTTGAACATATGGTGAGCTGGAGGTTGAGTTGGTTACTTGAGTCTCGGGGTCTTCTGGTTCCATCTCAGGGTGGGTTTTGTAAGGGCCACTCTGCCATCGATAATCTGGTCTGCCTGGAGTCTGCCATCCGTACGGCCTTTGCCCGCCATCAGCATCTTGTTGCCGTCTTTATTGACATGCGGAAGGCATATGATACCACACAGCATCGCATCCTCACCACGCTTCATGGGTGGGGGTCTTAGGGGCCCGCTCCTGATTATTCAGAATTTTCTGTCATTTAATTCCTTCCACATACAAGTTGGTCCCTCCCAAGTCCGGGAGAATGGGGTCCTGCAAGGCCCTGTCTAGAGTGTCTGCCTGTTTTTAGTTGCTATCAATGGGCTAGCTGCAGCTGTGGAAACGTCCCTCTTGGCTTCTTTGTATGCTGATGACTTCTGCCTGTACTATAGCTTCACTGGTACTGCAGTTGCTGAATGGCAACTACAGGGCACTATCCGCGGGGCGCAGTCTTGGCCACCACACATGGCTTCCAGTTCTCAGCCTTCAAGACTTGCGTCATGCATTTCTGCTGGCATCACACTGTTCACCCTAAGCCAAGGCTTTATCTTGACGGCGAACTTATTGCTGTGGTGGAGATCAGTTTTGGGGTTGCTTTTTGATACCCAGTTGACTTGGCTCCCTCATATTCGGCAGCTTAAATGATTGTGCTGGCGCTATCTTAACGCTCTTCGTTCCTTGAGTCACACCAGCT
This sequence comes from Schistocerca cancellata, assembly GCF_023864275.1. NCBI lineage: Eukaryota > Metazoa > Arthropoda > Insecta > Orthoptera > Acrididae > Schistocerca > Schistocerca cancellata. The sequence continues at coordinate 598,262,505 of NC_064626.1, forward strand.
GGGGTGCCAATCGGTCTACCCTTCTACAACTGTATCAGGTGTTGATTCAGTACCATCTCGATTATGGGAGCCTGGCTTACAGTTTGGCATTACCTTCCACATTGCGGTTGCTTAACCCCATACTTTACTGCAGGATCTGACTCAAAACTGGAGCTTTCTGCACAAGCCCTGTAAACAGTCTACTTGTGGAGGCTAGTCTCCCTCCATTGCAGATCCGGTGCCAACAACTACTGGCCACTTATGCTGCATATTGCTGCAATTACCATCTCCTGTTCCCCAACTCAGTCATCCATCTTCCCAAATAGCAGCCCTGGTCAGGGTGTACAATCGCGGTGCGCGTCCAGGCTTTTCTCTCTGGGCTTGATTTTTTTTCCCTCCCCCACCTCTTTTCTGGGCCCATTAATGTATACCCCCATGGTGTGTGACCCGCCCATGCCTTCGGCTGGATTTGGCACAGGACCTGAAGGACTCAGTCCCTCCTGATGCCCTCCGCCACCACTTTCTTTCCATACTTTCTGCATTTCACAGCTCTGACATGGACAATACCGATGGTTCGATGGTTGCTGGTCGAGTTGGTTATGCTATTACTCTTAGGGATCATTCTAAACAACGCTTATTGCCAGCGAGCTGCTCACTGCAGAGCTGGTTGCCATCTCTCGCGCCCTAGAGTATATCCACTTCTGCTCAGGTGAGTCCTTCGTTATCTGTAGTGACTCCCTGAGCCGTTTACAAGCTATTGGCAAGTATTTTCCTCGCTCTCGTATGGTGATGGCTATCCAGGAGTCCATCCATACTCTTGCCCATTGCGGCTGATCCGTTGTTTTTGTGTGGACCACGGGTCATGTCAGCATCCCAGGTAATGAACGTGTTGACAAGCTGTCAGTGCACTGGACCTGGAGATTGGCCTTCCGGAATGTGATCTCCAGTCAGTATTGCGACAAAAAGTCCTTGGTACTTGGGGTGATGAATGGCGCTCCCTGTCTTCCCCTAACAAAGTTAAGGTTGTCAAGGAGACTACTGGTGTGTGGGGCTCCTCCTTGCAGGCCTCTCACAAGGACTCCGTTGTACTCTGCTAGCTATGCATTGGCCACACCTGGCTGACACACGGTTATTCATTGCACCACGAGGACCCACCTCTCTGTCGCTGTGGCTCAGCGTTGACAGTGGTCCACATTTTGTTGGACTGTCCGCTTTTAACTGCACTCAGGCAGACGTTTGCGCTGCCTGATATGCTCCCTGCACTTTTAACAGATGACGTTGCCATGGCAGGCTTAGTTATGAGTTTTATTTACGCATGGGGTTTGGGCTTTTATCACTCAATCAGAGGGTTTATGTCCTTTTTTGTGCTGAATCTGGCCTTTGGCCTACGGTTTTAGACTCGGGTTTTTAGTGTGTCTCTTGGTGGTTGGCTTTTCCTTTTTTTGTTACCATGGTCGGCCAACCACTGTAGCACTCTGCGCGTCTTTTATCTCCTCTTTTCTGGTCTTTTTCTATGTCTTTCTTGTTCTGTGCCGTCCCTTGTCATCTGCGTTGCTGTTTTTTTTTTCTTCTTTGTGAGTGTTTCATGGTCGTGGAAAGAGGAACCGATGGCCTCTGTACTCTGCTCCCTTCAATCCCACAAACCAACCAATCAGCCTTATTATGCAACTGTTTCTGGAAAATTAGTGAAGGAAAAATTTGGTAATCCACCTAATACAACATACAAAGAACTTTCATCTATTGAAATAAATAATATATACATGTTCCTCAGTCCAATAGGCCCAACAGAGCTCCTAAATACCATTAACTCACTGAGGAGTAATTATTCAACTGGTATTGATGATATACCAGATTTTATTATAAAAACAACAGCAAGATAAATACTTTCACCTTTATTAGACATGTGCAGTTCATCCTTATCATGTGGTGGCTTCCCACAGCAACTGAAAATGGAAAAAGTAATACCTCCATATAAAAAAGGTAATCATCAATATATGGGAAACTATAGGCCTGTGTCTCTAGTGTCAGGGTTTTCGAAAATTATTGAAATAGTGTTCCTTTCAAAAGTAATTACATTCTTCGACAATAATGATATTATTTCTGGATGTTAACATGGTTTCACACCACAGGGATAAATTGAAACAGCCACTTTCAATCTGAAGAAAAGATGTCTTAAATGCAGTGGACAACCACAGTAGTATCTCAGGTTTATTCTTGCACCTAACAAAAGCTTTTGATGTGATTGATCATTCTGTGCTCCTGAGGAAGCCTGAACAGTATGTTGTAAGAGGTGTGTCAAATCAGTGGATTATATCATATTTGGAATATCGCTCTCAGGTAACTGAAATTAAGTACATGGAAGGAAATGAACTCCAGGTACACCTTTTGGAAATATGTGGACTGAGTCATGGTGTTCCACAGGGCTCCACTTGAGGTCTCTTTCTTTATTCCATAGACAGTAATGATTTCCCATCACATGTAGGTATTCTGAACCAGTACTGTTTGCAGATTGAAGGGAATAAAGAAGAAAATCTTACTGCATCTGCAAAAGATTTTACAAAAGGAGTGTCCGAATGGTTTACCAGAAACATACTAACAGTTCATCCCAAAAAAATGGTACTCATGAATTTCCCCAGTGATCAAAATAAAAATGTGGCACAAACTGTAATATGTATAGATAACCAAAACATTACTGCTGTCAATAAAACTAAATTGCTTGGGATTCTTATGCAGGAAAATCTTAAATGGAACACTCATCTCACACCCCTAAATTATAAACTAGCAAAAGTGAGCTATGTAGTAAGAATTCTTTGCAACAATACTAGTGCAGAAACAATTGGGCTGTATACTTTGCTCGTGTACATTCAATACTGAAGTATGGTATCATTTTCTGGGGAAATGTACACTAGGTCCTAAAATTTTTCTGGAAACCAAAGGCAATTATAACGATAAGGAAACAGTGAGCAGCAGAAAACTATGCAAACCTTTCTTTAGGGATCTAAAGATTCAACCACTTCCCTGCATTTATACACTGAAAGTATTCATGCATGTCAAAATAATTATGTGGAGAAAAGAAAACCTTTTCCCTCAAAACAAAAGTGTCGATAATTACAGTACCAGGTTAGACAGTGACATACATGATAATCATTTTAACACCACACTATGCCAAAAAGGTGTATATCATGCAGGAATAAAACTATACAACAGATTACCAAGACATATAAAATCTCTTCCTTAACTACAGAGCTTTAAAACGTCTGCAACAACTTACCTTCTCAAAAACTGCTACTATTCAATCTCACTGTATCTAAAGTAAGAAAAAATGTAATATGTATCTTTAACTGTAGAAATAATTTAGAAGTATACAGTATTTTAAAAAATTGTAAATATTAGCTGTATAAATCCAATTTGTTACAAAAATACGATAGTAACTGTTTTACAGCTATTTCCTACTACAATGAAGTTTCTTTTGTATGATATGCAGTTGACATTTTGTGTGATTTCTGTACAACCTTGGATACACCAGGTAATTTTTTTCTTTTCTCTATGAGAGCAACACAACAGGCTACAACAATGCTACATCTTACTTTAGTGTACATTTCTGGTCCAATTACTACTATATACTATGACATTTTTTACTCTTACCAAATAATAATCTACTGTATTATCTTGACTATTTGTTCTTGTGGAAGCTATGATTTTCTCATGTGTACTGAATGAATTAGGAAAGACATACACAGCTTTAGAAACAACATACTCACACAAATGATACAACTACATCTAATTTGTGTCTTATCATTTCCCATACTCATGCTTTGTCTTTTCAAGAATGTTGTATGTAAGTCATACTATGCTTTACTTGGCTAATATTTATGGATAGATTGTAGAGTGCTGTGCAATTTGTTTATTACCTATATACAGTAGTATTATGGATAAGGCTTATATTTTCTTTGATGTTTATGGTGAAGCTTTGTCTTACAGTTTTTTACCACTGGCACATTTTAATCCTATGTACTTAACTGTTACAGGCTCAAAAAGAAGAATAAGAACTCAAGCTCAAGGTGTGAGAATACCAACAGGTGGAACACGGCAGTCAACCCAAAGAAAGAAACCACAACCAGGACACCAGGATTTTTGGTAGGATCAATGGTGGTTTCACAGAAGGAAGCAGTTAACAAAGTGAATCATGAAGTAGATGAACAGATATATGAATATCATAACACAAGTGATCACAGTGCACCAAGATTAAAGACATTAACTGAACCTGCAACTACAAATATAGAGTCATATTACTCTCAGAGGAATACAGACAAACTACTTACTTCTCTACAAGTTAACATAGGATATATTAGAAATAAGATTTAGAATTAGAACATTTATGTAACACTGTAGATGTTATATGTGTATCTGGGCACTGGTTAACCCAAGAACAAGTAAATTTATTTGTTCCCCAATGGTATGTTGTGGGAAACATGATATGTAGAAAACAGAGAAAGCTGGGTGGGGCTGGAATTTTTGTCAAAGAAGGAATAAAGTTTTCCTGAATTGATGTATTCCTCAGAACTAGATGGGGAGGCTAGTTGTGTAAAACGAATGAGTGAAAAATGTAGTAGTAGTTAGTCTATATAGTTCTCCAGATAGTGATGTAAATTTGTTAATTGAAAACATAAGTTAATTGTTAAAAATATATTGAAGAGTAAGACGAAAATTGTTGTCTGTGGTGATTTCAACATAGAAATGGCAAACACACAGAGGCTAGTTACTAGGACATTCTTGAATATGCTAAGATCATTAGGTTTCTATTGTACAAATAACCATGCCCCACATAAGAATGCCTGCATGGACAATATTGTTGTGAATTTCCATAGAAAAGATTTTACAATCAGACTTGCAGGAAGTGGACTTGCAGCCACTACTCCTTACACTCTGTAAGAGGAAACCAGTTAAAATTGAAGAACCTAAAGTAGTAACAGTATAAGGGCAAAAGGAAGAGTACGTAAGTATGTTTGTTGATAGATTAGGAAGTGCAGATTGGGACTTTATATATAATTGTCAATATGGGAAAAGGGGAGCTGAAATTACCTTTGATAACTTCTTTAAAAAAATGTATACAAATTTGTGGGATTCTAGCTCACCAGCAAAAAAAATTAGATATCCAAATGAAATGCAAAAGAAAATTCTCAACTGGTTTACAGAAGAGCTAGCAGAAATTAGACAAAACATGCATATGCTGTACCAGATGCATAAGGAAGCTGCTAACCAAGGGGCAGAACAGAGTGCGAACATTCATAGGTCATATCTGAAATGCAAAAAACTCTACGAAGCTATACTTCTTCTGGCAAAAAAAGCAAGCAGTGGAAAGCTATATAGAAAGTGCTCCCAATAAATGCAAGGCAACATGGCAAATAATAAAGCAAGAGAATTCACCAAAATGTACAGAAACAGCTCCGCTCGAACCCAAGGAATTAAATCAGTACTTTTTAAACTTAGTTAAATAAATAAGTAACAATATTAAAGCAACAAATTCATCTGCAATGGACCTTGTTGGAACACCACTGCCTGTTAACCTGGTATTTTAATGGAGGGCTGTCACACCTGCTGATGTTATAAAAGCTGTCTCCAAATTTTCAGCTTCTAAAGGTAGGGACTGTTACTGGCTATCGAATAATATAATTAAAAAGACAATACACTCAAATCACCAAACCATCAGCTTTTATTTTTAAAAAATGTGTGGACTTTGGAGTTCTTCCAAATGCACTTACGGTATCAAAAGTTGTCCCAGTTTTTAAAAAAAGGGAACAAACATCTTCCCCAAAGCTACAGACCAATCTCCATTGTTCCAATATTCTCAAAGATATTTGAGACACTGATACACACACAAATAAGCAGCTTCTTTGAAAAACACAATATTCTATGTAGCAATCAGTTTGGTTTTTACAAGGGGAAAAACACAACACGCGCCATTTTGGAAATCATTGATTAAACCTTAACAGCGTTTGAAAACAATAACATGGTATCAGTAGTATTATGTTACTTAAGCATAGCTTTCGATTGCATTCCTGTTGACGTGCTACTAGGGAAACTGGAGTTATATTAGGTGAGAGCGAGCACTTCAGCTGTGATAAATTCTTATTCAAGCAACCGAAAATTCAGTCAGAAATGTAAATTCTTCCATGGTGGAAATCAGCACAGGTGTACCACAAGGGTCTATCCTTGGACCCTTCTAATTCATTGTTGCTATTAATGATTTGCCTAAAAACATAGCCCATTCTGTGGTATGTTATGCTGACGATACAACACTACTTGCCACACATCAGAACATTTCAGATCTGAATAGCCTAACAAAAGAAACACTTGAAAGGCCCTGGATTTGTTAGCAGCCAATAAGCTCCTCTGCAATGCTGAAAAAACCCAACAACTTTTAATGGGAATATCAAATTAACTAGGCAATAAGTCAGCAAAACTCTTAGGTATTCACATTGACTTGTAACTCTATTGAGAGGAACATGCCAATCACGTACGTTAAAAAAATATATCAGGTGGCATACCTTATCTTGAAACTAAGGGAGGTAGTGAACTTGGAGTACCTTAGGGTGACATACTTTGTGCTATTCCAGTCACATATTTCATATGGTCTCATTATATGGGGGCACTCCCCTCACATCAAGAACATCATGAAATTACAAAAAAAAAAGTGTTACACATAATATGTAAAAGAGACCATAGGGAGCACTGTCGACCTCTTTTTTTGCAGACTTAGAATACTCACAATTACAAATTTATACATCTGTGTGTCTGTACTCTATATTAAAAATAATATTTCAGTATTTATTGCCAGACGGGAAATACATGAACACAACACCAGGGCTAAGGGTAATTTAGACATACCGCGCCGCAGATTAGCAAGAACAGGAAATTCCCACAAAGTAAATCCACTCAAAATGTTCAATAAACTGCCAATTCATATTCAATCCATCGATATATATTTTTTTTTAAATTAAGTGGTACAGCTGGCTGTGAGATCATCCATTCTATGATGTCAAAGAATTCTTTGAGATTCCTGGGTAGGAATTTAGCATTTACAAGTTGTCTATAGTTGTGTGCTGTGGTTAATCATGTGTAATTACATAATGTATACAATACAGAATACAATAGTATATTATACGAGGTGTGACTGAAAAGTTTTAAGAATGGATGCACTACTGCTTACTGGTTTGGCGGGCAGGTACACAAAGGGTGAGGAATGAGTCATTGCCTTGTCCTTGAACGCCCTCTGACAGGAAACTGCGTTTCCTTATTCAGTTCGTTGTGGCAACTGGTTGAGTGCAAATCTGTTAGGGCTTATTGCCAGATTCTGTCTGTGTGAAAATGGACGGAAAACCGGAGCAACGAGTTTGTGTGAAATTTTGTTTTAAATCCGGGAATGCAGCTTTTGAGACTTATGAACTATTAAAAAGAGCTTTTGGAGATAATTGTATGACCCAGTCAAATGTTTGTGTCTGATTCAACAGATTTAAAAGTGGCCACGATCATCTGAAGACGAACAACGGTCTGGTCGTACTTCCACCTCAAAATTGAATGAAAATGTTGTGAAAGTTCGCGACTTAGTGCGCTCTGATCGTAGACTTACAACTAGGGAGATTGCTTATGAACGTAATTTTAGTATTGACGCAGTTCAGTCAATTTTAACCGAAGATCTGAACATGCATCGAGTGTCCACAAAATTCATTCCACAAGTGTTGTCAAGTGACTAGAGACAATACCGACTTTAAGCGTGCCAAGAACTGATTAATCAGACTAAAAACGACCCAGATTTGTTAAATAGGGTAATTATAGATGCCCAATCGTGGGTATGTGGATATGATTCTTAAACCAAATTGTAGTCTTCGCAGTGGAAAGCTCCAGGTTCACCACGACCGAAAAAAGCACAGGAAAGTCGGTCGACAGTGAAGACAATGTTGGTGACTTTTTTCGATTGTACCGGTATTGTGAATCATGAATTTATCCCTAGAGGACAGACAATTAACCAAGAACACTACAAATTTGTCCTTGAGCGTTTGCGCGAAAAGGTGCGGAAGAAAAGGCCTGCATTGTGGAAAGACAATTCTCCAGATCATCGTGCCTTATCGATCGTTGAATTTTTGACCAAATTAAAAATTCCTGTGCTTTCACAACCGCCACATCCCCATGATTTGGTCCCTGTGGACTTCTACCTTTTTCCTAAACTGAAGTTTTCACTGAAAGGGATGAATTTGAGTCGATTGAAGATATCCAGCAAATACGGAGTGTGTCTTAACACACTTCAGGAAAAAAATTTCCAGGAATGTTTCCAAAACTGGAAACATCGTTGGAATCGGTTTGTTCCGTCAGAAAGGGGCTATTTTGAAGAAGATGCGCCACAGTAGCATGTAAGTACTACCATTGTACTATTACAATACCATTCTTAAAACCTTCCAATCACACCTCATATTATAGTATAGCTTATTGCATTAACTTTTAGAAACCAGCCAGATGTCATTTGGTACACTGCCATGCTTAAAATGTATTCTATAATGTACTAACACTAGTTTATTTTATTATTAGGTATGTACTACTACATCCTGTATGACGAAGCCAATATCATTGTAAAGTGATTCTTGAAATGTTTCGTTTTCCCATTGTCTTACCATAACTTTGTCAAGGAGTGACAGATCTATATACTTCAGCAGCTTAATACAGACAGTTTGGTACATACAGAAGTGAATGGTAAGTGTTTAGGTAATGGTCATGTAGTAGACACCTTGGCAGAACATATATTGTGGTTTTGCACCTGATGAATTTTCAAATTTAGTACTAATCAATTTTTAACAGGTCTTACCGGGTTGAGAATAGGACAGGCTCTGCCTTTGTCAGCAAATTGTATGATGTTTGTAGTATTCTGTACGTGTTTTCTTCCCCACAGGTTTACATTTTCGATTTGCTTCTTATGTAAGTTTACTCATTATTTTGGCCAAACTTTTGTTGTTGCGACATTGACTGACACACGACGAATGACTATCAATTATTTCTTTCCATAAGTACTTTAGGCTTAGTGCACTATACAAACTTTCCTTTTACTCATGTCCTATTTGCTCCCATAGTTAGTGGAGCTCTTATTTTTCCCTTGTGTGTTCACTCGGCAGAGACAGTTAGCCTAGATATTAATATAAAAATCTCTTACAGTAACACAGAGATGTACTTGCAATAATGTGGCAAATATTTTCATAAGCTATTTTACAGTACTGTGTTACTCTTGTTACCGAATGTGACGTACTTTGCATTCGACATTACACTGAATGAAACAGGATGTTCCCACGCCATTTGTATGTGCCATGACATGCTGGACTTTGTAAATGCTTTTGAATAAGTGATTTAGTATTTAGATGTACTGTATTCTCGCATTTTTACTCTTTAACGTAATATCCCTCTCATGTTGTTTCTCAATGTAATATGTATATTTGTTTCTCATTGTATTTCATTGTCTGGACACACCTTGTTTTATGAGCAGTGTTGTACTTTACTTGCACTCTGAGCAGATATTGCAATATTTTCAAATTTAGAGTAGCTGTTAGCCCTTACAACTGTGTTTGTCAGAGACTTTACATTTTTTACATTAGGCTTGTGATTACCGAGTAATGCACATAAGGTTATACGTATGTGGATGCTCTTGTGGAGACATGTTTGTAATAAGCTCAGTTTGGATGGACTACCTCTTTACCTGATTCTGAGCTTGCTACCTACTCATTACTGGCAATACTAATATTTTTATGATTACTATGCAGTGGGTTTGCAAGATGATGCTGCACTGCTCAATTATACCAAACAATTCTCATGTTGGTGGCAGTGGGACTGCAAGATTGTCCTGCACTGGTCAATTATACCATTTATTTCTGATGACTGTGCCTGTGGGACTGCAAAATTGTTTCATTTTGCTTTTCTAATAAAATATATGTCATTGTCTGTGGGACTGGAAGATTTTCCTGCAATGTGTTGTATATACTTCCTACTCAGTTATGGTAGGCAGAGGACACTTTTTGTGGCATTTAATCACGTGCATGTTGCAACCTATGAAGGTGATAAACATTTTCTTTGTATTTAGGACACTACAATGTGCTTTACATACATGTATGCTATCACTTCTATTTTTCTCTCTACGCTAACAGTCCACACATCTAATGCAGTGTGCACTATTGTGAATGTGCCCTAATATTCAACAAATACTGAACTTGTAACAAGATGTTCATGTCCATCAATAATTTCTACTTTTTTCTGTGATGTATACGGTTATTATTATCTGTATACTCATCTACTATATCTTTTAACTTTTTTACTCACTTTTCGACACATTTTTATCCGAATATTGTTTTTGTAAAGTAAAATTTAGTTGTCTCAGCAATGTCACTGACATCACCTTACCTGTGAAATTTTGGTCAGCCAGAGCGAGGGGTAATGACAGGTGTTATTTGAGTATAAATCAATTGTACAATAATGTCAATGCTTTGCTCTAGAGCTGTTACATGTGGGAGAACAGCGACGTTGTAAGCTGTATGCAGTGTTAGGTTATCATCTTTGTGGTGCACGTAAGCACAGTAGCAGATAGTGGATAGCTGTGTTGAAGTGAGGAAGCAGGTGTAAAATTATGTTTCAAATGTAAAGTCTCACTTTATCGATGTATTTAATGATGATGATTATGTATTGATAACTGATCTGAGAAGGAGCAAGTGTAATGGAATCTTTTATTTACGTGAAGAGGAATTATAAGGTAATTTTTTGAAGTCACTCTTTTGTTACTGCGCCATTTTTGACCTAACTTTCTCTTACAATTTTTAATTGATCTCGGTTTTTTTTCCAAAAGTAGAAAAGGAACCAAGTGTGTACCGAAAATACTTCGAGTTGCAATTAAAACAGTGCATCTTATGAGTGTCTCTGTGTAGATATAGTAATTTGCAGCTTAGCATAGCGGCAAACAACACGGCAGTACTGCAACAGGTTTGCGCAGAATAGAGGTAAGGACTAAATTTTTTGATGGCATTCTCATAATGACAGGTCAATTCTCTATTATGATTCATTAATACTTCTGCACAGCTCTTATTATTCACAACAAATTATATCAGTCATATTGTTATTATTTAAAGAGAACTTTCACTTGGCGACATCCTGGTACAGTGCAATGATTAAATCTTTCAACCTAAAACAAGTAAATGTAACGAACAACAGTCCACTCAGTGAAGGCAACTACAAAAATGAATTACTGACACTCAAACAAATAGCACAGAATGATAATACAACTATTATAGAGAAACTGAATCACAAAATTAAAACACAAATAAAGGGGACACCAAGCACGCAAAAACGAACAACCTGTTGCCAAATTACAAACACAGACAGACAAAACATAAAGAGACATAAGGGAAATCCACAGAACACACACACAAGCACACATTAACAAGAAACACCCATATCAACAAGCAAATGGTACACTCTCACTTACAGCAACAAAACAACGCATAGAATAGGCATCATATTCAAAAAAACAAGTGTCAAAGCAGCCTACAGGACAGACAGGGGAAACTAACGGCAACCAGCACAAGCGCAGACAAACGGAACACATCTGGTATTTACCAACTGACATGCCAGGACTGCAAATCAATTTATATAGGACACACAGCCAGAAGCTTTAAACCAGACACGCAGAACATGGAAAAACATTCTACTGAACACTTTGTGGACAGGACACAAGGTCCAAAAATTATCAACAATGACTTGAAAATTCTCAAATGCCCCTGACAAAATCTAATAACTGAAGAAACCTATAAGAGCCATAACTAAAGGAAAACAAATAATAAACATACACACACACAAAGAAGGCAGGCAAGTACACCCCAAATTCCTGCCCAGAAAACATTCAACCGTTCAGCTGTTCGCCTTCTTCCTTCTGTAGTTTGCAAACAGACAGTGAAAGTTACTTATTGCAGACCTTCATAGTGAAGATAATGGGGAAACCATAAGAATTAAGTGAAACATGGTGCAAACACACACACATATGCTGTGGACTTCCTGGGTTTTGTTATTTAACATGGTAAATATACAAAACTTTTTGTGCTTTTCAAATATACAAAGAGGTAAACAGCATTTTTTTATTTTTATAGACAAATCATAAAAAACCATTGACAATGATGATACTTCAGCGAAACGTCTTCAGGAAATAAAAATAGAAACAAAAATTATGTTTTGCTCAAGACAGATCCTCTTTGAAAACAAATCTGTTTGTAAGCAAACGTGGATAGAGGAGATTCAATGTCAAGAACACACGTTTGTTTGACTCACAACAGAGCTGAAAAACTTAAGCTTGTTTGCCTCTAGAAGACAGACGCCAATTATCTCGTGAAAACCTACTTACAGAACTAGTATGAAGTGAGGAATCTTGGAATTGAGCCTCGTATGTATCACTTCAATATGAAATGCCGAGGACATGAAACATATTACTGTGTGCATACAGGCATTCTTCCTGCGCTCCATACGGAAGCAAACACTAATATGTGGTACAATGCTGAAGCACCCTCTGTCATGCACTTGTCAAGGATTTTCAGATTGTGTACGTAGATATAGATGATATTTAATCCGTGTATGTGACAGTAGTCTTCGTAATATTTATTCACTTCCATGGGCGGTAGGGGAGAAACGTTTATATTTTGTCTCGTTAACACAGAGGACGTTATAGACATTACATTAGTACTGATTAGAATAAGGTGAGATAGGCAACGAGCTGTGGCCTTAAGAAACCATCCAGTCATTCATCTGATTCAGATTTCAGGAAGCTATGAATAACCTAAATCAGGATGGCCAGATGAGGATTTTTTTTTTCATGTTTCACCAGAATACAAGTCCAGTTCTGTCTACACTTACGGGCGAATAGGAGAAGCGACTAAATACACTCATTTAAACGGTTCATCATCTGGGCATTCCTTATTTCCAATGAAAAGCTTCTCAATGATATGAATACACAGGTAGAATGCTCCTGAAAAGCAATGGATTGTCAGACCTTGAAATGTCAGAGTACAACAGAAAGAGACATAATAGTCGACACCTCATTTAATGAAAACTGAAGTAGTGTTTTACACTGACGCTACCTTCAATTACAACACAGGTGTCTTCCAACTCTGTAGCATCATAACCGTGAGATTTCGGAACTGTGATCTTGCTGCAGAGTCCTCCCACTGATCGAGGAGCTCTATCCCAAATCCGTTGAATAAACTGCGGAATGGAATACAGAAACGAGAAAACATATCGTCACTGAAGAACCCAACAAAATGTCGCAAAAATTTGTAAGAAGCTAGGAGGGCGAGGCAGGATAAATAGCATCTTCTACGGAGAGCTACAGCTCCTATATAGGTTATAGGAGTCTTAGGGAGAGCGGTGAACTTTAATCTACGCAAAATAGTTCAGAAAGTGTGTATAAACATAACAAAGTGCAGCTGATATTTACTTACGCTTTGCTTTGAGCCAAGAGCCTTTCTTCTTTAGCCTTAAAATGCGCTTGTATCTTCGCGATTCCCGCATTTAATTCGTAAGCCTTTTCTTTTGTGAACTCCTCCTCTACTCTGTGTTGAATCATTGCTATCTTAATATCCGTTTCCACTTCAATGTGCCGAAGCATTAAGTTCATCTGTAAAAAGACGATGAAGTAATAAACCCGCATTCTGTTTAATGCCGCAAACACAAAAAGTCTTTATTCCGAGTGAAAGTATGTACCCGTCTCTGTGCTTCAAATCTTGTTAGTGGCATATCTGGAACTCTTACAAAGTACTGTAGGGTTTCATACTTCCCGAAAATTAAAGAAACGATAATTGCACAGCAAAGATAAAATGCTATATTCAATCAGTTTCTCTGTGCTGAGGCTGTTTACAGTTTTTGAGGATTTAATACAAATAGTTCATGGAAAAGTTCCCATGAATTTTAATGCTACGGTATTTCAGTGAAACAACAGTGTAATAGTTGCTATGACTTTGTATTATAAACTTCTTTGAAAAATTTAACGAGTTTAGGAACATTAACAAATCGAAATGTATATGAAATAGATGTTCTCTGTAAGAGGGTCATTGTGCTCTAAATTTGCTCTTCGTTTCTAAAACTGACTTGATGTAACTAAAAAATAAGGGGGGCATGTCAGTTCTAGTGTTCGATTCCACCCGTCCGCTGTGACCAATGAGGTAATGTGTGATGTTTTTTTGTTTGTGCCGCAGATTTCTGTCAATGAACCTTCGACCATAAATTTTATCTATGGTCGAAGCAATGAACGTTAAATAATTTCTCTGGATTTCCTCGTTACGCGCGTATATTAAAACTTCGATATTGATTGTTTTGTTTTGATATCGTAATTTGTTTTCGGCATCTTTTGTTAATGAAAGTAGTCGTGATTTATAAGATCTTGATTTCTCACACAATTGCTGTTCGTTATGGAAGAGTCAGTTGTGTTTACAGCGAAAATTCTCCTTCAGAAAATGACTGACCGTAAATCAACTATTAGATTTTTGCAATCATTCGTCGTTATTGCAGAATTTTGCAAGTGCAGTACTTGTGGAAATTATATGGTATTTAGAAGTAATAGTCATGCTAACCTACTATTTTTGCGATCAATATTCTTGCAAATCTGTCCACGAATCAGGGGTTTCGTGTGGCACTGTAGTTGACTAGTTATCATTTTGTAGAGAAGCCTGCAGGGAATTTGTAAAGTACAGTGGAATCTCGATTAACCGTCATCTTCGGACTGTGGTCGTGACGGTTGAGCGAATAGACGGATAACAGAAACACTGTATTCCTCCAAAACATAACCTCAATCAATTATTTCATGTATAGACACATACCACCCTCACAGTAATATAATAATATTTCGGAGCGAAAACAAATAAACACGATTGTAATAGCAAATAAAACTATTTATTACATGATAAAAACATCCGTACAGTAGCTACAAAAACTGCAAAATACATAATGTACAGTACTGTAATGTACTATAAACTTACAGGTGAAATAGTTTATGTAGCTTGGAAATAGTCAATTTGTTCTGCTTTTTTGATGTTCGATCTTTCACCGTGGCAATATTTCGTATTTTTCGGAGCAGTAGTGCCTTGCGTTGCATTGGCCTCTTCTTGACTTTCAAACCATTCTATACACTTGGTCAGCATTGTTTCGTCCTCTGAGTGGCTAATAGTTTGTTTTTCTTCATGGTTTGAACACTCGTCTTCATCAGCCCCTTCTTCTTCTTCTTTGGTGGCACTTACACTGGCAACAATTTCGTCATCACTCAAAATTTGAAAACCCCCGTCCACTTTGTCACATTCTAACCACTCTGATACTTCTTCTGACGTCAGATTTGTGCTGGTTTGTAAATTATTGCACAAATTGACCATCTCGTCAACTGTCATACGCTCAGGTTCCTCCGATTCTTCACGTCTAGGTTGAGGCCAAAGTTTATTCCAGCCGTTCTTGAGATTTGATACTGACAAATCACTCCATGCACTGGCAACATTGAAAATGGTATCTTTAATACTGTAAGACCTCCAAAACTGTTTTACAGATGTTGATTCATCAGATGAGAGCAAACTTTCGATAAATATTTTTCTATAACGACGTTTCATGTTTTCGATGATTCCTGATCCATGGGCTGTATAAGTGAAGTTGTGTTTGCTGGAAGGAAGACACATGCTATGTTGCCGTCATCACTTTTCATTTCACAAGTAGGGTGCGTTGGGGCATTGTCTAATAGCAATAGCACTTTCTGTGGCAACTTTTTTTCAGCCAAACGTGCTCTAACTAACAATTACAGTCTTCCCGCCACAACTGGAAACTGATCCAGTGGTGATTGTTGACTCACAAGTGAGACAAAGACAAGAAAAGGGGGAGATGGGTTAGCACGTCTACTGAAGGTCATATTTTATGTACCATTCTACGGCGGGCGGGTACTTTCACTTCCCACTAAAATAGAGTAAATAAACAAAGCGAACGCGTCATTGCACCTTATAGCATTCTGTTATTACAGTATTATTATGCTGTTACAGCAGTGACGGATAACAGAAACTGACGGTTTAAAGAGTGACAGTTAATCGAGTTTTTACTGTATAGGGAATCATTGGACGGTTACAGTTGAAGTAGATGAGTCACATTTTGGAAAGAGAAAGTACGAAAGGGGGCATGAGGTTGTTGGGCATTGGGTTTTTGGAGTAGTTTCTGGAGGGGATTGTGATGATGTATTTAGGGTCATACCAACTCACACAAAGAAAGTGTTGACATCTTTAGTAGAAGAATATGTGGGAGAAGGTTCCGTAGTCATATCAGATGGGTTTGCTTTGTACAAGGGGTTGGGTGATAGGGGTTATCATCATTTGGTCATGAATCACAATATTCAGTTTAAAGATTACAAAATGGGGGCATGTACCAATACTATCGAGCTGTGAAATCTGTTGGGGCAGGGAAGGAGAAGGATTTCAATTTTGAAAGGCCATTTAGATGAATATTGTTGGAGGAAGAGTATTCCTAAATGTTATTGTCTATTTCTTGGATTTATGAAAGCAGTTAGCAAAATGTACATGCCTCATTTTGTTTTTTATGTGTTGGTGGGTCTGATACTTTTTTCTTGTGTTATGTTGTGTTTTTTTTATGTTACTATACTGTGTGATTGCCACTTTTTTTGGTTTCTCTGGCGGGAGGTTTTTCTGTCGTTTTAATATTTTCTGGTTACAATGGTGGGTCGAGGGGGATTGCTGTGTCTTTGCAAAGGGTTTAAGTGATTGCCTCGTGGTATCATTTTTTAAATTATTATTTTAAAATTTTGCGTCTGGCTGAGGGCAGGTGGTAGGGAAGAGCTGGTTTGCGTGGTACCTCTTTCATGCCTGGCAATTTGTGTTTCTTATTAATTTCTTCATTTTGCGTATTTCGTTATAGTTTGGCTTCCTAACATTATGATTTCTTGTTATGTCCTTACTTTGTTCTTCTTGTCAGCCTCGATCTTTCACTCCTTTGGAAGTTCATAAGTGGTGAGTTCCTTTTCATGTAGCCACTGTTATGTTTTCCGTTTCGATGTTTTTGCTATACTTCTCTTAATTTCACTTTCAATCTATTGAGTGTTATTTTGGAGCTACTGTAGTTGGTTTCACTTTCATCGGTTATCGGTTCCAAGGTTTGGTTTTTTTTTGTGTTTTACTTTTTTGAGGGTGCAGTAATGTGTGCAAGGATTTTCATTTTTTGAAAGTCTAGTCGTATCCTGCTGTTCACTAACAAGATCGTTTTTAAGCACATTTCTTATATGTTATAAGATTTTTGCAACTGTGATTGCTCTTTTTACTACTGTGTAACAGTAATGTTGGAATCGGTAACTAGAAATGACCTCCTATATAGGTTGTATTGTATTGTATTGTATGTTAACCAGGGACCTAGAAACGACGGAGAGGCTCCGTCCCCGCCACAGCCGCAGTTGTCTGCAACCCCATGACGACTACCGCAGTCCACTTCACCCCTCCGCCGCCCCACGCCGAATTCAGGTTTATTGTGTGGTTTGGCCCCCAGTGGACCCACCAGGGAACATCTCACACCAGACAAGTGTAACCCCAATGTTAGCAAGGTAGAGTAATGGTGGTGTACGCATACATGGAGAACTTGTTTGTCCAGCGATCGCTGCTTAGTGTAACTGAGGCGGAATAAGGGGAACCAGCTGGCATTCGCCGAAGCAGATGGAAAACCCCCTGAAAGCCATCCACAGACTGCCTGGTTCACCAGACCTCGACACAAATCCGCCGTGCATTAGACCGCACAGCCAATTGGACAGGCTCCTATATAGGTTACTTCTAGTTACAAATTCCAAATATTTGACGATTCATTACTTGCCTCGTTTTTGCAGTATGTTTGGAATACCTAATACAATACCTGCACTCGTAATTCCTCTCTGAAGTTTCACGAAACAGTCAGTAATTTTGGAATCAGTGACTAGAATTGACCTATGAATGAGGTCTTTGTTGTACCACGTAACAGTAATATTGGGATCCTCCTATGCAGGGCGTTACAAAATGGTAGGGCCAAACTTTCAGGAAACATTCCTCACACACAAAGAAAGAAAATATGTTATGTGGACATTTGTCCGGAAACGATTACTTTCCATGTTAGAGCTCATTTTATTACTTCTCTTCAAATCACATTAATCATGGAATGGAAACACACAGCAACAGAACGTACCAGCGTGACTTCAAACACTTTGTTACTGGAAATGTTCAATATGTCTTCCGTTAGCGAGGATACATGCATCCACCCTCCGTCGCATGGAATCCCTGATGCGCTGATACAGCCCTGGAGAATGGCGTATTGTATCACAGCTGTCCACAATATGAGCACGAAGAGTCTCTACATTTGGTACCGGTGATGCGTAGACAAGAGCTTTCAAATGCCCCCATAAATGAAAGTCAAGGGGGTTGAAGTCAGGAGAGAGTGGAGGCCATGGAATTAGTCCGCCTCTACCAATCCATCGGTCACCGAATCTGTTGTTGAGAAGTGTACGAACACTTCGACTGAAATGTGCAGGAGCTCCATCGTGCATGAACCACATGTTGTGTCGTACTTGTAAAGGCACATGTCTAGCAGCACGCATCCGTATGAAATATTGATAACGTGCCCCATTGAGCGTAGGTGGACGACGAAACTAAAATGAGCTGTAAAATGGAAATTAAGCGTTTTCGGACACATGTCCACATAACATCTTTTCTTTATTTGTGTGTGAGGAATGTTTCCTGAAAGTTTGGCCGTACCTTTTTGTAATACCCTGTATAGGTTACTTCTAGTTACCGATTCCAAATATTCGATAGTTCATGTATATGAGGTGAATTCCAGTTACCGATTCCATCTATTCGAAAGTTTATCTCTTGAATCTTTATTTTTCCAGTAGTTATCTCACACATAATAACATTTTTCTGCTCGTCATTGCTCTCTCAATTACCACGAAACAGCTACAGGCATTGGAATTGGTAACTCGAATTGACATCTTATATAGGTCAAGTCTAGTTATCGATTCCACTATTTGTTAATTTTTAATGGACTTCATTTACTTGAGTTCCTGCTTTGTTCAGGATTTATGGTGTTCCTTTCTCCATATTTTACATTAGTAACTCTTATTTATTATAATTCGCTTTATTTTTCCGTTGTTCTGTTCTAATTTAATTTCTCCCCGCCCAAAACTGCAACTGTCCTGGGTTTATCCCGTTTGAATCAATAATACAATTAACGTAATTTTGCAATAGGACGATTTCATCGTGCGCTATACTGCAATACAGTTTATGATCCTCTGTTCCCCTCCACTCGCATAATTTACGATAATAATTCTAATTGGACACAATTTTTTATTCTCGTTTTCTTAATTATTTCGGTTATCATCAATTCGTTTACATGTAATTCGCGCTTAAATAATAATCGTGTTAAATGTATTATTTGATCACATGCTATATTCGTTTGTTTACGAGTATGATCCGTTCCCTTCAACGTGCGTCTCGCGGGCCCCGAGGAATCGCTTCACGGCGTCATCCGAAAGCGTCACAGCGCTGCTTGGTGACTAGACCTGTAAGCTGCTCTGTTGACGGATGTGGCGTTACATGTTGGGCTCCCACAGCTATTATACAGAGTTGCCTTCAGCAGTTCAGCTGTTGCTGTGGAACGTCGTCAATCCAGATTGTTTGAATGAAGCTTCTGTTAAGAGAATTAAATGTAGAATCAACGTTCGAATGCGAATAATCTCGATTAAGGTGACATAGTAATCCGCAGCGTAGTCAGAGTTACAGATTAGAGTCTTACGTGATCGATTTATTAGTTGAACGGCATAACACATAGTACGCATTCAGGACAATGTGTCTAAATGTTTTTAACGCATTAACTGCAGCTTACTAATGTAACTACCATTCAGACATTTGCAGCACGAATATGTCTCTGAGGTAATACGAGCAGTAACAAAAGCGGAAAAACGGATCAAATATGGTAAAGGATACGTAATGGAACGCCCATTGCATTTTTCCAGTTTGTGTACGATATCTGTATGTAATGTGCATCGAAACACGTCGGATGCTTGTTCATTTTCTAATATATGTTTTTGGAGATGACGTCGTAGTTTTATTTTGTATTATGAAAAATGCGTTAAATATGGAGAAGTGCATTGAAATATGCCGCAAACAAAATATTAGGCAAAGTCACAGGTCTGTTACCACAACCGTTATTTCTCATTCGCTGTGTCCCACAACTGTCAACAAAATTATCGCTTTTCAACCTAATGTAGACCTCAGACTGTTACAAATAAACTTGTTACTCCAGCCAAGATTTCTAGGGAAAAGGGGGCGAAATCCAGTATAGTACTCTAGCTCAGATATGTGCTCCTGCCCAATGTGTGTTACCGATGTACTTAAATTCTGATCGTTGTTGTTCTGTAAACAAACATCTATACGCCAATCACATCTTCCTGTATGTAGTTTCTCAAAATCCAGTTTATTTTTATGTGATCTTTTGATGAAAAGTACTGAATGAGCTAAGAAATACTGGGATCTCCAAATTGTAACACTGCTATAGATGTAAGTCAGTAATTATCAGTGTGTATCAGGTACAGCTGAATGTGAAACAAAACATTTGAAATAAATCAAAGAGTTTTAGGTTAGTTTCAACTACATTTTTGAATGCAGCAGGCTGCCACAATTTTCTTCCGTATTTTAATACATATACATACCACACAAGCAACAAAATGGTGCATGGCGGAGGGTACCTTGTACCACTACAAATCATTTTCTTTCTCATTCCACTCCACTCCAGAAAGGCTATCAATATGCCTCCGTGCGAGCCCTGATTTCTCATGCCTTCTAAATTTTCTCAACAGTGTTCTACGAAAAGAACATTGTCTTCCCTGCAGGGATTCTCACAAGAGTTTGCCTAGCATCTTCATAACACTCACACACAGTTTGAACCCACTGGTAAACTATCTAGCAGCCCACCTCTGAGCCACTTCAATGTGTTTGTTTAATCTGACCTGCATATCTCAAACACTGGAGAAGTGCTCATGAATGAGTCACACAAGTGTTCTACATGGTGGTCCACCCAATCTTCCCCTCATTACCTATCTTGCAAAAAATATCCATCTTCGGAGAGGAAGGAACTAATGATCCTGAAAGCTAGAAATAGTCTTTTTATTCAAGTGCTGTTTTTCACTCATACATCATACAAAGCATTTCATAACTTTACAATGCGTACTGTCGGCCTTACATAAACAGTAACATTACAATCCTGTTTCATATGAACCTTAGTGTTACCCGGCTTATGCATCCTTGAGTTGAAACATTATGCTTAATTATAATTAATTATAGAAGGAGAGGCTAATAAAATAATTTTTTACTTTGTATTTTTTTTATATCTTAGGATTTCCAGTTTTCTGCCTGGTGTCTAGCAGCAACCTGTTACAGACTTTTGTATCAGAATGTAAAATTCCATTCTGAATCATAGGCAGGAATGCATAGTCTACATGGACATTATCTTTACTTCCTGTATTTTCCTAGTTCATTTCACTGAACAGAGTAAAATTACCCCTATTATGAACAACAAATACTATTAGAGAGTAAATGTGTTGACATGTAAGTGAAAGACTCCCAAGGACCCTGGAGAGACTTCTGTAAGAGGCTGAGTTATTGATTTTACACAATAATTTTACTCGCATGGATAAAAAGTTCTGTTAACTCGCCATATCAAATTTGTATAAAATCGCAAGATTTTCATAACAGCCTCCATCACCATCACCAGTAATGGTACCAGTATGTAGTGATATGATGTACTGTACCAGCACATTAAAAGTGTTTCAATTGAATTGATTCTGCATTTTTTTCTCTTCCCCATGTCCTTGGCATTAATGCTGCCAAGTTATGTTCCTGTATGGTAATTAGTTTCCATGCTATAACATGTTAAATACAGAAAGTTTAATTATAACCAACTGGTAGTTTTCCTTGATGACAATATCAGTTCCAGTGCACAACTGAATCTCAAAATCTGTCTTGTGGGGTTAAAATCCATCACTGCTGTTATCTTCTTTTGCTGAGTTATGAATTATTTCATTTGTAATACAGTTTCACAGTATTTGTAGCTGCTCATGATCTCTATGCTTGTGCACAATAGATGTAGCACTTGCATATGGAACTGTCTTTAAATTTGGGGAGCAGTATTTTACATCATTTACCTAAAACAAGAAAAGAAGGCATCCCACTACAGAGCCCTGGCTACCCTGTATTACATATCAGTAATGTTAGATCTGTGTGTGTCACTCACCATTCTTAACAGTAAAAATTGATTCGTGTTAGATAAGATTGTATAAGACCATGAACAATTATCAGCCTATTTACCCAGACATTTTCTCAGAGTATTTACCATCTGTCTCTACAAGCATGTAATGGAGATCAACTAGAAAAATACCTATACTTGCAGATGGAGGACTGTCCATACACACAATTATGTGTTTCCTTTTTCATCTATAGTTCATCACAGAAAGTACAATGACATATTCGACAGGTAAAGAGCTTACAATATGGGGCAGTAATTCTTCCAACTTTTTGCAAACTTTGAAACATCATCATAAGGCCTGAGCTTCCTACTGAAAGATGAGGAGAGATTCTTTGTCAATGGATGCATAATAAGGTCCTTCTTTGGTATACCAGTGCTCACTAGCAACTGAAACATCTCATTTATTAACATATGTTATGATGTCCTAATCATTGCGCTTACTTCCAAGGGTTGTAAAATTTTGGTTGATTAGCTTGAAACTGTATTTGATTTGTGGATCATATCTGCAGATTTAACTCCAAACCGTGTATTAACTAAGTTTACAGGCTGCATTGTCACTACCCTTTTCTTTGCTTTGTTTGAAGCCATAAGTATCCTCATTAAGCAAAGCTGATGTACTTAAACTGGTCAGAGGCCACACATGTAACAAGATGACGATGATAATAATAATTATAATAATGAGATTTCAAAAGCAGTTCCTGACAGCTGAACGTAAAACTTTGTTTTAGGAGATAATAAGTAATATCTAAGAATTCTGTTAGTTTTGTGTCTTCAAGGCATAATGCTGCTTCGCTGATCATAGCAACAAACAAGCCTGAGATAACAGTACTGTGATATTACCTAAGAAGAAATCAATGCACTGGGTGTGAAGTGCACAATTTACTCTACCAGCAGGTATTTCAGAAGGTGTCCTCACACAGTTCTATACCATCATGAATATCTTTGTAGTAAATACATTAGTGATATATTCATCATTAACAGAAAATTGAGTCACATTTTTGCTTAAAGTCCCTATAATGGCAGTTGATCAGACCATATCTGAAGTGGCAGCTATCAACCTCCACTTTCCACAGGAGGTAGAACTACTGATTACTAGAATTCTGAAATGTGGAGCTTGTGAACCTAGAGTTGAGCTAGCAATACAAGTAAGAGGTGGCATGTGTTTTCCATCACAGATGGGGAAAAGAAAAGGTTGGTGTATTGGTTATAGCACACAAATACACGGTGACTAGGAAGTGTCTCTAATGGCTGTTCAAAGCTATGTAGATTTAATTCCTGGTTTAAGTAATTTACATTATTTCATTGTTATGGTTCATACTGTTATCCATTAATATCAGAATGTCAACAACTACTTTGTTACCTTAAAATCTTCACCAAGTTCACTGTGGTCAACACGAACCACCATCCCTGTGCTTTCAAGTGTCACCTGCAATGAACTGTGGAGAGAGGGGGGAGGGGGGAAGTTGCAATTTATTGGGAAGTCCTAATTCAGCTTCCTTTTCAGGTATGTTCATTTTGAAATATTAAAACTAAGAAGAGTTTCATTCCCAGGCCCCTAATTTTGAAATCTGAACCACCTCACCATGCCAGCAGTGGAACAAAAAGTATACCATACAGGACAGGTTCAATGTAAGCTCTCATCTCCCAGAAATTCGCACTACAGACGTGTTGCGAACACAAGAAACTGCACCAAATATGTAGATATAATTTCACAGTTCATTTTCCAAATATTTGAGCAAAACCAGTTCTGGCATGCCCAAATTTATATCATCTATGCACTGCATCTTTTCCTTAACTACAGTATGCTTTACAATAAAATTTGTATGAAGAGTTCTCTGAATATCCTGTACCTACAGCCAATGAGTGCATAACCTAGTGTGCCACTCGGATGGATTTGCTTGTGTATCAATACAACTGTCATGTTTGACTCTGGAGGGTTTCATAAAATGTATTCCCACATCAGTTTTTAAGTTCTATTCTCAGTTGCAAAATATATTATGCACTTGTCAATGCTACTTCAGTGTTAATGTTTTAGATCATGCTGCAGAATATACCAATAACAGTTCGAACATACCTCAGAAATTTTATTTTCTTCAACCACAGAACTAGGGACCAAATTCTGTGTAATAACTGGGTGGCTGACACAAGGTGCTGGTGGTCACAGCGCATAGCTCTGCTGTTACCGGCAGTGGTCTCATGGTAACAACCAGTTATCAGCATTTTTACGCTCTAATTGTATTGAGCAAAAATATTTGTATCTGACATTCGTTATCATTTCCACAAGACTTTTGGGTCTGCAGTATTTTTATTTCAGTATGTTACAAAATCAAATGATTAAACAATTAGAAAGGTGTCCATAAATTCAGTTTTAGATACATATTTCAACACAGAAAAATACCTGACTGTGTAAAGGGCAATCCCTCAGACGGTATTATAGATGCATATACTTCATGCTCCAGGTTACTAGGAGCTTGGTTAACATACTGACTGCCATCCTGCTGCCACCGACAATGGCAGAACCACACTGCCCACTCTGGCAGTGTAGCATCTGTCACTAACCAAGTCAATCAACATGTTAAATATATAAAATTAAGGTCAGAAATTACTATAATCTAAAAAAAGTAAAATTACAACTGAAGGCAATTTACAATTGTGTCACCCAACTAAATTTTGCTTTGTGTCAGTGATTTCTTTTGCCACAACTGACTAGTAAACATGCATACTCTAGGACCGGTGAATATTCATACTTTACCTGTGAAAAATAAGCGAAGCCATTAGGAACAGCTATGCATATAGTCCAATTTATGTTGAAATTATTACCTGGGTATTTCAATTAAATTTGGGAACTATAGGTAACAAGATAAAAAACAAAAGAAACAGACGAACACAGAATTAATTTCTTTATTGGGTTTCATAGAGGTACCAAGCTTGATGCGTTACTCATTATTTTACATGGCGAGGCCTACAAAACCATGAAACACTCACAAATCAAGGGAAGATGAAGTTAGATCTTACAGTATGTGTGATCGAAACCAGTATGTACAGTCAACACCTCAGATTCAGGTTGTTTCAGTGCACTAGCAATGTTCAACTTCTCGTCAATGGTTGGTTTGGCAAATGTGCTCTTTGGACAGATGTTATGCTAATTAGGTATTCATTGCACTTTCACCTTTTCATTGTTGGTACAATGTCAACCTATCCTACTGCAGCAAGAGTTAACGAGTAGTAGCAAACTGTCAATTTCTTTTTCCACAGTACCTACTGTTTCTGTATCCAATTGATCTACTTGGCTTAACAGAACGTTCAATTTGGCTTTTAACTGTGTTCCATGAGAAGCAATTTCATCGTTATCACTTTGTTTTTTCATCAAGGGAAAAATGGCAGAAGCCTCTTTGATCGAAGTAGTTTCCATCTGCTTGCCTGTTTTAATGGAATGTAATCCATACATCACAGAGACAGCGTGAATATGTTTACATATATTCAAGTTGATTAAATTGTCCGGGAAACAGCAAGAAAAACTGTGCACACACATCTCACATACAGAGCACAACAGTTTGCACTTCAGGTCAAATTCCAGGGTTTGTAGGACAACAGTGTAAGTGATACCACTTATTGCCTGAGATTTCACCTGAAAATGCTTCCCATCATTACTGACCGTAATCTGTCCCCTGTCTTTTTTTTTTTACTCTGTATGTCGTCGAATCTACTGCAGTCTATGGGAATGCCCACCCTTAAAGAGTTTCACAATTCTCTCAAAAAATTTATCTCTAGTTAACTTCATAAATATCAGCAGCAACTTGTCTAGTCTGCTATTAGTCTTTCCGCCCAGATAACAATACTTCAATACTCTATGCATGACTTCGAGGTGAATATTAGTATTGATATTTAAACTGCAGCAATGGTAGTGTTGAGGCCTGAATCCATAAGTATTTGAGAAATATATTCCAAAGTCTTCTGTGCTTTCATCTTCTTGAAGTTCCCTCTCAAACAATTCTAACAGCTCACCGAACTTGTCTACATCAGGTTCTTCATAATGCCGCTTCCAAATTTGTGTATCATCTGACATGAAAACAGCTGGTTTTATTAGACCTGCTTTCTCTTTGACAAATGTAAAAAAATTGTGTCATTACAGCAGTGTTCTCTTTATTGGAAACACAGAAGTCAACTGGAATGCCGCTTCCAAATTATCCATAACTAATAGTGTTGTTACTAGTAACTTGTACACATTTGTACAATGCGTTGAATCTACACACACAATTTTTGAGTCAAACTTTTGAAGCATTTGACACTGTAGATTTGTCAACAACACAATCATCACATCTTTGTCTGATGACTAGTCCATATTACCAATGACATTTTTGTTCATTAGAACGCAGTCTTTTATTCGTTCTAAAAATATGCTGACACTTGTATCATTGGCATGGAACTGGTGAGTATTAATTCCAAAGTCCATCTTTATATTATGGAGAATCTTTCAAGTTAAAAGGTGGAGTCTTTCTACCTCTTCGGAACAGATAGACATCATCCAAAATTATCTGGAAGGTCACGCATTTGGCTATTTTACCTGTAACATTTCTACAATTAATAAAGCTAGAAACATCATTAACCACATACTACTAGCAATACCTAATGTTTCACTGTTTACTTAATTCTACCAGGACAAATCTGTGGGGAGGGGTAATAAATGCCCTCAACAGTTAACACAGTGCACAATTGCCATAATTTATAAAGCTTGCTATAATTCATAAAGGACCACAGAAACAGTAATTTCAATTCAAATGTACAGGAATTTTATCTTTCCACTGATGTAAACTTTATTTGTATTTTTACTTTACATTTGTAAGGGATCCAGATGGCACTAATATGTTTGGGTATATATTATGTGTCACATGAATTTTGAGGCGATACACTGGTAAAACAACACTATGTAGTAAGGCAAATATAATGAAAATATATCAGACTTTAGCAGCATATTTAATTTTGGCCTTTGTTAGTGTTGCTGCTGTGACTAACACTTTTATGAAAGATCAAAACAAATCATTGTAAAACTGTGATAAATAAGCCTTCGTATATATAGTTTGCTATAGTAAAGCATGGAAGAGAGGCACAACAGGCAGGGCAAAACCGAGGTGGCAGTAACATCTAATTACTACATGGTAGCCAAATGAAAAATGTCCTGAAGAACTTTACTGAGAAGGATGAAAAATATCAACATCTTTTCAGATGAAAGAGTAAGACCATTACTTGCTACAGAATGGTGAGGATACCGATGTGCTAGACATACAGGTAAACCACAAAAACTGCAAAATAAAGGAATAACAAGGATAGTAAAGAATGAAATATGAGAAAGGACACACAGTGAACCAGGGAGTATCAATCTGGAGATTTTGAAACATTGTACCAAGATAGTAAAATCAGTAACAGTTATTCAACAAAATTGAATGTGCAAATTTAATGTGTGAAGAAATGTCAGTTACATTACTACCAAATGGAGATCACTAAATTTGTTTGAACTATATAGAAATTTGTGTTACATATCATGGGTCAACAGAAACCTTCGATCTTACTCGTCGGCTTTGACCCGTGACGTAAGCGTGTTGTGGTGTGTGACGTCATTACGGCGCGGAGTTTGTTTTGCGATTGTGGCGTGTTTGTAGATGTCTTGTTTTTGTTTGTGGTGCTCTCTGGTGGTGTGTTCATGGTTTTCGTTTGTTTTAATTTAATGCTCATTGCTGTACTTCGGGTGAGTTTGTTATTGAGTGTATTTGGTTGTGGTTTTTTGTTTAGGAATGGATATGAAAGACCGCCTTAATAGTGTTCGGTTGAGGGCGATGATGGGCGACACAGCGTTAGAACTTATCAAGTTCTTACAACTATTCGGTTTAATCGCCGAAGTTGTTAAGTGTTCTCTTTGCCTTGAGGCGATGAAATTGGTTAAAGTTCCGGCCTCTCGGACCAGCGACGGATACATGTGGTGTTGCCGGAAAGATGGCGTTCCATAAGGCGTGGTACCTGGTTCGAGAAGTCTAGATTGGGCATGCGTGAGATTGTGCTTATTACATATTATTTTTGTTATAGATGCCCACAGAGTTTTTGCGCGTTTGAGACTGGTGTGAGTGAGAGGACTGTTTTAGACTGGTATTCCTTTTGTCATGAAGTGTGTTCGGAATTTATTAAGTACAGGGGTAAGTTGGGTGGGCATGGGGTGCTCGTGGAGGTGGACGAGTCGCAGTTTGGTAAAAGGAAGTATGGGAGGGGGAAGTCTGTGGCTGGTCTTTGGGTGTGGGGGGCTGTTGTTCACGGGGGTGGGGGTACTGAATGTGTTTTTAGGGTTGTGGAGGGGAGGTCGAAGGCTGAATTAGTGGGGTTAATTGAGGAGTATGTAGAGCCCGGGTCCACAATAGTTTCTGATGCTTTTTCTTCTTATAGGGGGTTGGGTGACAGGGGATTTAATCATTTAGTAGTGAACCACAGTCTAGAATTTAAGAATTATGATACTGGGGCTTGCACTAACACAATTGAGGGGATGTGGGGGGCGGTTAAGTCAGTTCTTGGGAGGGGGAAGAGGCGCTCTTCCAACCTTCAGTCTCATTTAGATGAGTACTGTTGGCGGAAGAGTGTCCCAGAGGACTATTGCATTTTTCGGGTTTTTTTAAGGGCTGTGGGTAAAATGTATAGGCCGAAAGTGGTTAGTTAGGGTGCATTTGTGTGTGATTGTGGTGGCCAATCTAGTTTCTGGGGCTGCAACTTTTATGAGGTAAGTTCCGTTTTTTTTTGTTTTTGATGTATGTGGTTTTGTGTCAACAGAAATATCTGATCTCACGCGTCGGCTTTGACCCGTGACGTTAGGGACCTACACATTGATCTGTAGCGTAGCACTGAATACGAGGTTAGGTTGGGAGATTTTTTTTTGGCGGGGGGGGGGTCAGGGGGGGGGGCGCAGCCCCCCCCCTGCCTGGCCTCGAGTACCACTTGTTTATTATTATCTTTGTTTGCTATCAATGTTAGCAGATTGTTCTTGTGAAACCTTTGTGTCGTTTATGGTCAGGTCAACGGAATTGTTCGATCGTAATTTATGTGATCGCAAGCTGTTGTAGATGTATGTAGGTGTAAGGGAACTGTTGGTTTTTTAGGTTGGTGTTGGGGGATGTGATCGGTAGGTTCTGTTGAGCTATATAGGACAAGGGAAGTGTCCGATTCTGGATAGGAATGTGTTTTTTTGTATTTGGTCAGTTTTGTAATGTTGATTTATTTCGTTGTATTGCGTGGTTTTGTATGGCGGTCGGTGGCTACATTTGTGTATATTTAGTTTGTCCCCACCCAAAAACCCCTAATTTCCCACGCTTGTCCCGTTAGAGTCATTAGGCTTTTTGTGAAACTTGTGTATTTCAGTGTTTATAATACGTATGCGATGTTTTTATATCCGCCATATTGGAATTGTTGTTTATGGTCGTTTCCGCTACATTTGTGACGTCATGGGTCAAAGCCGACGGGTAAGATCGGACGCTTCTGTATTTCCCATATCATTAACAAGAATTTAAAGGTAAGAAAGAAAAGGCAGGGCTGAACCTAATTTTAGGACTTTACCACATTTTCACACTGTAACACTGAACAAAAATGGACACCAACTAAAAGAAAATTGGATAAGTTTTCATAGATTTAGATAATGCTTATGATAATATTCCAAGAAACCTCCTTTAGAAAGCATTACATATGGCAGGCAGAGAGGACCTCTCAATAAAAATAACATAGTTATAATTACTCCAAACTAGAACTACACACAGCCCCAAGAACATGACATTATGAACACACTTTAGTTAATTTATTCTTTAAGATACACTATCTACATTCCCCATGTAAGAACCTCATAACCAGGAATGCCAATCAATGTGATACACATCAGTCTGCTATGTTTCCACCAGCACATTTGTTGCATATGTTATGCAGAATTTCTGGTCCAACTATGCACACACAACCTGATACAAATACCCTTTCTGTAAGTAATACAACACTTTCCCTGAGTTACAGCAGATTCCATACAGCAAGTCAACTTACTTTAATACCGTAGCCTTACATAAGGCTGTATAAAATTTTTATAACTAATATTAAATATATCTGTATAAAAGCACTATTTAATACTGTTGCATCTATTCTATGGTTAAGGTGACACTCACCAGCAATGACTTCCCTTTCAGATCTAGGGAGGTGTTGAAACACAATATTCTTTTCATGTCCAAAATGTGTTTTGAAATAAACAACAGTACAAATACCATTTGTCTCTTGGCTAACCTCTATGGTAGCAGTGCAATGACCTCCCATTTTGTCACTGCCTTGCGACTTCAGCTGCCTCTGGCCTTTTGATTGAGATTTGAATACCCCAGATCTATGACACATGTAAATGGTCTTAGTGGTACCTTTCATAGGCTTAGCACCACCATGTGTTACAAAGCTACTTCTTGCTTCCTTCTCTTCTCTGGACTTCCACTTCAGAAAATCTGAAATACCCATTACAAAGAAATATTACACTACTCTCAAATCTGCTTTCTGTCGTGCAATTCATAGCTATTTTACTGCCAAAAAGAATTACTACGATTACTCATGTAAGTTTGAACCTCAGAAGGGGGATACAACCCGTCGGCTTTGACCTATGAAGTCAGAATTCGCCAGAGAGCATGTATTACAAAGATGAAAGAGCTGAGAAGAATGTACAGAAACAAAGGAATGCGAGAGAGAAAAACTGTACTTCACATATATAAGGGCCAGTAGTATTTTCACGTTAACGATATCGGGTATTTATATCTTAGTATTTCTCCGCAAAATACAATGGAAAGAAATGAATGAAATATATTACTAGCAAAGAGTACATCACGTTACATGTATGTCAGTTGTATCTCGAAACTCTTTCGAACTATATTGCTTCAGTGCAGTACGGGATACAAGTTTAGCGTAGGTCGATTTCTTAGTTTTAAGTAGCATTGCTGTCCTGCTGTTCACTTGAACTATGTATCGCCTGTTTCACTAAACCGTACATGAAACACCCGATACAAATTAAAAGCTCATTCGAAGTGTGTTGCCTAAGTACAGTACGGAAAACGAGTGTGTCGTAAGTCGATTTCTTCGTTTTCACTAGCATTACTGTTGTGTTCTTCACTTGAACGATGTATCCTCCGCTTCAGTAAACCCTAAATGAAACACGGCATACAAAGTTTAGTTGTGTTGGGGGTTTCGCAAGTACACATTCGAAAATGTCGTACTGATACTAGAGCTGGAAAACGAAACAAGATCGACAGCTGTCAAATTTCTGTTACGTACTTCACAACACGAAAATACACATATTGGTGGAATAAAATAGAGAAATATGGCAATATAGTGAAAGAAGCAAATGGAAAAGTGAACTTACCACACGGAAATATCGAGGAATAACGGAAGCTCGCCTAGACAGACAGTAACGAAAATCACATACCCACATTCACAACAAACACGACATTACGAAACCTCTCTCTCCCATCCTCCATCTCTTCCTCACACACACACACACACACACACACACACACAACCCCCCTTCCCTCCCTCCCCCTCTCTGAATTAACTGAGATGTTTGGGACGGTACATTTTGCCAACGTGTTTAGTAAAACATTTAAACAGGCAATATGTCCGCGGAATACTTTGTCTCCACGAATACTCATCTACGTGGCTTTCAAGAGTCGAAATCTGACGTTTCCCTTTCCCTATAAGAGATTTTACCGCTGACCAGTACCCCTCTATGCTGTTAGTGCAGGCGCCTGGCGATAGAGATCTAAATTCAATGTTGTGGTTTACTGCTAGATGTTGATAACCCCTATCCCCTATATGAAGAAAACCCGTCTCAAATAACAATAGAACACTCTGCAACCTGATCTTCAATTAACCTAACCAAAACTTCCTTACTTCTATTTGGTACTACTCTGAACACAACATCGTCACAATGCTGACCTGAAACTACTGCCCCCACACCCATAATCCCACCGGAGGTAAACCCTTCCTTTTCCCAAAATGCGATTCGTCAATTTCGACCATAACACCCCCCCCCCCTTCCAGCACCCAACGGCCCGCTATGTCTCATCTATTCCCCACAAACTTCCCTATAAAATGGGTACCAGTCTACTACCGTACGCTACTCATACGACATTCATGCAAACAGAGCCACACAGGATATCTTAAACACCAACCGTTAGTGATTTTCATTATGTCTCTCAGGGCGAGCTTAGATTTCTCGAACCACGTTCCCCTCGTAATAGATCGCCATAACCGGTCTCTGCTGCACCTCCATACAAATAAGTCGTGAGTACGGCGACTTGATACACTGGTGAGGTGCATATGTTCGCCGCACTCACGACATCGGACGTATTCAGCAAGGAGACCCATTTGCAAGAAGCAAATTGTGGGCAACATGTCTTCGCCCATGGCTTCTCTTAAATCGCCAAGATTCATTGGGATAGACAAATCTATTCCTATAAAAGAAAATAAGACACTAAAAATTGTTCTACAGTAAAAAACTAATGCTCCAAATTACCTCAATATCACTACGAAAAATATTAAGTACCGTCTGAATAAGAAACAAACAATTAACTTAATTAAATCACACGATTAATAATTTAACGAATACGAAGCGATCGCTTTTAGATTCACATTCAATTATTTTAATGATAGCGCTTATTGGAACACAGAACTGTTTTATTATACGTGCGTCTCGCGGGCCCCGAGGAATCGCTTCATGACTGAAAGCGTGACAGCGCTGCGTGGTGACTAGACCTGTAAACAACTCTGTTGACGTAAGTGACGTAACACGTTGGCCACAGCGTTTATAAAGACTTGCCTTCAGATGTTGTTTTGGAACGTCAAATCAATCCAGATTGTTTGAATGAAGCTTCCGTTAACAGAATTAAATGTAGAAAGAAGGTTTGAATGCGAATAATCTGGATTATGGTGACATGATAATCTGCAGCGTAGTCAAAGTTACATATTAGAGTCTTGCAGCAGTAGCAAATGCGGAAAAACGGATCAAATTTGGTAAAGGATACGTAGTGGAACGCCCATTGCATTTTTCCAGTTTGTGTATGATGTCTGTACGTAATATGCATCAAAACACGTCGGATGATTGTTCATTTTCTAATATATGTTTTTTGGGGATGACCTAGTAGTTTTATTTTAAATGCGTTAAATGTGGGAAAGTGCATTTAAATACGCCGCAAACAAATATTAGGCAAAGTCACACGTCTGTCTGTTACCACAACCTATATTTCTTATTCGCTGTGTTCCACAACTGTCGCCGAAATTATCGCTTTTCAACCTAATGTAGACCTCAGACTATTCTACAAATAAAGTTATTACTCTAGCCAAAGTTTCTAGGGAAAAGGGGGGGGGGGGAGGCGGCGAAATCCAGTATAGTGCTCTAGCCCAGATATGTACTCTTGCCCAGTGTGTGTTACCGATATGCCTAAATTTTGATCGTTGGTTTTCTGTAAACAAACAGCTATATACCAATCACATCGTCCTGTATGTAGTTTCTCAAAAATCCAGTTTATGTGATCTTAAGACAAAAAGAGCTCAATGAGGGAATATTACTAGATCCAAGCAATACTGACATCTCCAAATTGTAAGACTGCTATAGATGCAAGTCACTGATTGTCAGAGTGTATCAGTGGGACAAAACATTTGATGTAAGCTTTAAGTTAGTTCAACTATTACTTCTTAATGTAGTAGGCAGTCACCGGTGGAGGGTACCTTGTACCACTACAAATCATTTTCTTTCCTGTTCCACTCGCAAACAGAGATAGGGAAGAAAGGCTATCTACCATCAGAGCCCTGATTTCTCATGCCTTCTAAATTTTCTCAATAGTGTTATACAAAAAGAACATTGTTTCATTGTTTTCCTTCCAGGGATTCTCACATGAGTTTGCCAAGCATCTTCATTATACTCGCACATAGTTTGAAACTACTGGTAACCTATCTAGCATCCAGACTCTGAGTTGCTTCAATGTGTTGCTTAAATCTGACCTGGATCTCAAACATTGGAGCTGTACTCATGAATGTGTCACATAAGTGTTCTATACAGGTGGTGTAAGTGATGTTCCCCTCATTTCCAGTCACAAAACATATTCATCTTCCCAGAGGAAGGAAGTAATGACCCTGAAAGCTAGAAATGGTTTTTTATTCAAGTGGTGTTTTTCTGTCATACTTCGTACAAAGCATTTCATAATTTACAATGAGTACTGTCAGCCGTACATATAATGCTAACATTAAAATCCTGTTAATTTGAACCTTAGTGTTAACTAGCATATGCATCCGTGAGTCGAAACATTATGTTTAATTATAATTATAGAAGGAGAGGCTAATAAAATAATTTTTTTACTTTGTATTTTTTTAATACCTTAGGATTTTCAGTTTTCTGCCTGATGTCTAGCAACAACCTGTTAAAGACTTTCGATCAGAATGTTAAATTCCATTCTGAATTGTAGGAAGGGATGTATAGTCTATATGGACATTGTTTTTACTTCCAGTATTTTGCAAGTTCATTTCACTGAACAGATTACATCACTCACAAATCTGGATTCGGTCACTGCAATTCATACCTATTTTACTGTAAAAAATACTGATTATGATGAATGATGTAATTTTGAACATTCAAAAGTTTTCAAATGTACATGTTACTGACGTTAGAATACAGTTACTACACAATTTTTGATCAGAAAAAAGTTACGATGATTGCAACTTAAATACCGAAGCCATTTGTTATGAGAATACGCCGTTACTACAAATAATCCACATAGAAGCATTGAAAGAAACTTTACTGGGTAACATAATGCATTAGAACACTACAGGCACAAAGAATGAAATTTCGGGTCTAGTGCAGCAGGGGATACAACCCGTCGGCTTTGAACAATGACGTCATTCCTTAGTCATAGATAGTAATGTCTTCACTTCGAGGCATAGATAATAAAGCAGTTCTGTGTTCTTATAAGCGCTATCATTAAAATAATTGAATGTGAATCTAAAAGCGATCGCTTGATATTAGATACAGATGCTTCAGTAGCTGATAAATGTTTTTTGGCTTAAAAAAAAAAATCTCACGAGATAGAATGAACTGATCCTAAGATACAGATGCTTCAATAGCTGATAAGTGTTTTTTGGCTTTTTAAAAAAGAATCTCACGAGATAGAATAAACTGATCCTACTTTATTAAGCAATCAATAAAAAAACTAAACTAAAACATAACAGCAAAAGACAGGTGAAAGACAAAGGTTAAATAAACAATCAAAACATATAAAATGAAACAGGTTGCAAATGTAACGTACGTGTATTTCCACCTATTCATAAGTAGGATCAGTTTATTCTATCTCGTGAGATTTTTTTTTAAAAAGTCAAAAAACACTTATCAGCTACTGAAGCATCTGTATCTTAGGATCAGTTTATTCTATCTCGTGAGATTTTTTTTTAAAAGCCAAAAAACGCTTATCAGCTACTGAAGCATCTGTATCTTCTAACGGGTGCGGGAGTTCCGACTCCTGGGGAGGTGGGTGGGAGCTGGCGATCTTTTTTCGTTTTCCAGCTCTAGTACCAGCATGACATTTTCGAATGTGTACTTCCGAAACCCCCATCACAACAACATCCTTCACTTCGCCTTTACACCGACGACACAACTATAATTTGTATCCCGTACTTCGCTTTGCCTTCACATTGACACTATATATGTCAATTCGCGAGCAAGATAAAAACGTTGAGTATAGCTATACAGCTCAAGTAACGAATGGGATACTATTAGCGTCCAAGGCAGAGTAGCTGATAAGTGTTTTTTGGCTTTAAAAAAAACACTTATCAGCTACTGAAGGGAGCTACAACACTAAGAAGAATCGCTTCTCGGCTTTTGACAAGATATTGCTTAATAAAGTAGGATCAGTTTATTCTATCTCGTGAGATTTTTTTTTTAAAGCCAAAAAACACAATTGCATAATAAAGTAGGATCAGTTTATTCTATCTCGTGAGATTTTTTTTTAAAAAAGCCAAAAAACACTTATTAGCTACTGAAGGGAGCTACAACACTAAGAAGAATCGCTTCTCGGCTTTTGACAAGATCAATGTTTATCTCTCTCGCATTCCTTTGTTTCTCAACATTCTCCTCAGGTCTTTCATCTTTCTAATACATGGTCTCTGGCGACTTGTGACGTCATTGTTCAAAGCCGACGGGTTGTATCCCCTGCTGCATTAGACCCGAAATTTCTGTAGATTTACCATACACTTTACTTTTCTTGAGCATTATAAGATTACTAACGGAAGTTACTTACCGTCCATTATCTGGAATATAAACTATCCTTTCTCCTCTGCAAACATCTGCTTTTGCAGCAAGTATTATCAATTTTTTTCCGTGACTGAAAAGCTTTAACGCACACAAATCACAAAACCCGCCATTATACTCACACACCCGCAAGGCATTAGCATGTCATTTTCATTTTCAAAGAATATCCACGTTTCGAAAACTACCAGCGATATTGGCTAGCGTGAGAGACGACGTCATGTCATGATGTGACGTCATGATTCATCGGGGCCCGCGAGACGCTTCTGTTTTATTATCTACGTCTCGAAGTGAAGACATGACTAAGGTATGACGTCATTGGTCAAAGCCGACGGGTTGTATCCCCTGCTTCACTAGACCCGAAGTTTTCATGTCTGTACAAACATGTTATTGAACACTATTGGGGGGACACTAAACTTACAATGCAGTTACTACACAATTTCTGACTACCAAATAAGGCAACATTAAAGTTGAATACGTTCGCTAGACGTTTTATTTTTCTTGCATATCATAAAATTATTATATGACGATACTTACAGTACATTGACTGAAATATAAGATTTTCTTTCTCTGTTGGAACCATGTGCTTTTCCTGTACATGTGCTCTCAAATTAGCCGAAACGTTAAACGTTAAACGAAAAACTACAATCTTCATGTGGGCATTTCACTGTACCATCCGTATTCGGCTCTATATCATGCACTTTCCTTATGGGTGCATATTAAGTTTTTCGTAACTGAAATGTTTTATCGCAAACAAAACACGTATTGAAATTCGCCATTTTACACAATGTATCAGCAAAGAATGCCTTGGTTGTGAGAATATCCACGGTTCGAAAACTACCAGCGATATTGCCTAGCATGAGAGATGACGTCATGTGTCATGATATGACGTAATGATTCCTCGGGGCACGCGAGACGCTTCTCACTAGAATTTATCCAAAAACAATTACGTATATGGTACTGTAATTCTGGATCGTATAATACAACTGAAAATGTTGTCACATCTTCATTGACTATATTTCTTTACAGTATTCGAGATATTATTTTGTGTAATCGTCTATTTTTCCTCGGTTACCTTAGGAAACAAAAGTATCGTGGGGTGTACGGCGAAAGAAGTGTGATATTATCGTTACGATTTGCTAAATGACCTGGTTGTTGATACATAATGACGGAAACTCTTTCTAACTGTTTTGGGAGATCGTGCCATTAGGAAGCTGTTGTGAAATGTAGACAATTGATGCAAAGACTGGCATCTAATCCTCTAGATGAACATCATTTAAATAACATCATTCACCAACATAGGGGAAATGACATCATATTTTGATATGCTACCGCCAAGGGCTCACTGGATTCTTTTACAACTGTGAAACTTGTAGGAGTATTCCTCTGGAGAGAAATGTGATGAAACAGGAACATAAATTAAATTGAGGGGAACGGACTTGCCAAATTCAAATTCTTCCACAAGGGAAGTTGCTTTCAAAACATTCGCCTGACTTATTCTTGGGATGATTCTTTTTTATGTTTTCGTGATGCCTTCAGTTGCCATTCTGTTTATTTCATGTAGGACTGTACAGTTTCGGTCTTGGACCATTTTCAAATACGGTATTTTTTGGATGATTCTATAATAGTATTAGAAGAACTGCAAAACGACTTAAGCAAAGCCAGACAATATGCCGAATTGCTGAGAAGTTTGATTCAGTATGTGGGCATTCCCAATGAGACGCAAAGCTGTGAACAAGAGTGTTTGCATTATTAGTCTACTGTATATAGGGCCTAAGAAATTCTCCCGCCCTTTGTTAAATACGAACGCGTTTCGTGTTCCATTAACAAAAAATACGATGTGTTTAATACTGACTGTTCAAAAACGCCGTAAAATTTCAGTGCTGCGGGAAATTACTCAGAAAGAACTATTGACAAAAAAAAAAGGTCAGGGAAAACTCGTTACCGCCAAGTAATGTTAAACGCAAAAATCATCTTAGAACAACATGTGAAGACACGGAACACAAGACAGACCCAGCTAGCACTCAAGCTTATTTCAAGGTGGATATTGAGTTTAGGTTCAGTTGAAAATTCGAGATTGAAAAATCAACCCGTTACACAGTTCACATCAAGCTGTAAAAATTTAGCTTGAATTAAAATAATTTTCCCAAGCTTGAAATAAACTGTAATTTCCCTGGAAGGCTGTACAGCAGATGCGCGCGCAGCATAGCTTCCATAGACGTCCACGGGAAGCGCCACAAGCGTTTATAAGCCTTGCACTGACTCTGCTAGGTTTACGGCCATTTTACCTTTGTGACGCGCGTCAATGATTGTTGACTGTTGTGAAGTTTGTTTTATACACCCATTTTTTTTATTACAGATTCAGGTTCTCCATAAAAAAGTAATCAAGTTTTGTCTGAAACCTTTTTTAAACCATTGACAGATGGCACTGAAATCGAGGAAAAAGTAAAATTGGGGAAGAACTCTGATTTATTTAGAATTCCAAGAAACATGCATCAAATCGATAAAAAATGTGCACCAATTCTTTCGTTACGCCAAATTAAGCTATTTTTGTACAAAATGTACTGTATCCTACTTTTAGCGTTACCCAGGACCAATGACATGGACATAGTAGAATGATGTTCCCTTGGGGTGCTTCATTAGTGTGAGTCCCCTTGCCTCTCACATGTTGGGGTGCTTCACTAGTGTGAGTCCCCTTGCCTCTCACAATTTGGGGTGCTTACTTAATGCAATTAGCCATGAAGAAATTGTTCAAAATTATCCTCATTTGCCTCAATGCGTAAAGTCAATCGCCCGCAAAAGTTGTCCACAGTTTTGAGCAGCACATCTCGTGGTGTGGCTGCACACGCTCTTCGAATGCGTTACTCCATATCGTTTCGGGTTGTGGGCTGTCTTTCATAAACAATATTTTTTAAATAACCCCACAAGAAAAAAATCAGGAGATGTTAGGTGTGGTGAACGTGGAGGCCAGTGAATTGGTCCACTGTGTTCTATCCACTGACCAGGATACCATAAATTTAAAATGTTCCACACATTTTTAGCATAATGGGTAGCTGCTCCGTCCTGTTGGAACCACATTCGTGGCCTAGTTTCTAAATCAACATCTTCCATTAGCTCCAACAAATCATTGTGGAGAAGTTGTAAATAAGATTCTCCAGTAACGTTTCAGTCAAAAAAATATGGTCCTATCAAGAAACTGTTTAAAATTCCACACCAGACCATTAATGACCATTTGTGTTGATTGTCAACGGGTCTGTGCCAGTGTGGATTGACAGGGAACCAATAATGACAATCATGACGATTTAATTCACCATTGTTTTTGAATGTGACTTCATCGGTTAACATAATGTACCTAAGAAAATCATTTTCACCTCTTATCGTTTCCAAGGCACATTGGCAGAAATGCACGCGTATTTGCATATCTTTCGGTGTTAATGCTTGTGTCAGTGTGATACGATACACATGATATTTATGTGCCTTAAAAATCCTCAAAACAGTTGATTTCAGTATTCCTGTTTGTTTCTGAATTGCACGACTACTCATTTCAGGATCCAGTTGAACACAGGTGAGAACGGTAAGGGTATGAGCATCATTATCATCATATTCGCGATGATGAGGTGGACAGTGCATGCATCCATTTCGAGCTTGTTGAGTGCAATTTTGAATAATATTTTTGCTTGGATGTCATCTGTTTGGGAAACAATCCGCATACAATTGCTCAGCTGCAGCATAATTGTTATGGCATTCACCTAAAATTAACATCATATCAACAATCTCTGTATGAGGGTAGTGAGCCATGTTTCGCTAAAGTATAATATACTTTCGTCAGCTGATGTTCATGGTTGACAATGTGAAAGTGAAGTGAAGTCTGATCGCACTGCGCTGACCTTTATACTAAGCCATAGTTTGCAGTTTGGCCACAGTAGCGCCACAGTCGAGTGAGTAATGCAGTTGTGAAGACTTTGAGTGACAAATTTGGCAGGGAGGATCTGATAACGCCACTTTACTAACTCTGAGTACGAAATTTGGTGAGCTGGTTGAGTCAGTCTACGAGGTGCACCATGTCTCTGTCGGGAGGGAGAGGATGAACTTGACATAGGTGGGGGCATGTGACATTGATGTAGATTAGCAAGATTGTGTCTTGCAATCCTGGAGTGCGGCAGTGTCTGTGGCAATACTCGAGCACAGTTCACGTATACAAGCGTTGAAGCGACATATGTTAAAATATTCAGTCTGGAGTGGTTGAATCTCATTGAGAGGCATGGGTTGAGGGGTTCATGTGAATTGATGGCGAGAGGGCTAGCAGAGACTGACACAGATCTTCAGCTGGGTGAAGGAGTTTGTCACTGGCAATACCGATGATGGGTTGACTACGATCTTGCTGAAATAAAACAATGTGAGCCAAGTCCGGTAGCAGCAGGTGGTGTCATAAGAAGTCTGTTCCGTGACAATGGCAATGAGGAAGGTCCATGGTAGTGGGTCGTTAGAAGGCAGATGGCATCAATGGTGGTCTAGTTGTATACAGCGATTGTAGTGCTGTTTACTATATGACACTGAATGTGCAACATTACAACAGGCAGGGGTATGCTGGTCAGTGGCACGGTGCTGGTGTTGGCAAGTATATTGACAAGCAGGTAGTTTTGTATTGTACAGTCAGAAACATAGAGGCAAGAGCCGGAGGGAGGGAGGGTGGGAGGGTCGGAGGGAGGAAGAGGAATTTGGCATTGTCACCTATTATTTATTCTATGTGTGGCCATCATGCACTCACTGATGGTGAACTGTATGGCGGGGTGATCAGTGGGGAACAGTGGAAGTCTGAATGTCGAGTGAAAAGTAGACGAGCAGTCCCAAGGCTATTAAGCATGGTGTAAGCCAGAGCGCAAGGGAGCTTGCCTATTGAAACCCAGCACACTAGGTGCAGCAGAACTGTCATTAGGTACATGTTCACTTGGCTGTATTATTTGTTAAAATGTGGGCAGTGGATTTGTAGAAACACACAATGCAGTAGGTGTGGCATACACAGGTGAGAAAAACAGATCGGGACATTGCAACTAACAAAATGTCTGACATCACTGCTCGGGTGGGAGTGTAAACACATGCCATGTGGTGGGTGCGACATACTCAAGTGAGGAAAGCAGATCAGAGCATTGCACAGGCCGAGGCATGGAAAATGCCAAATATGTCAGGTCTATGATAGATACATTGTGCAGAGAGTTTGTTTGGTGTCACTGTTGAGGTAGGAGGTTGACATTGTTCATTATCGGCACATAGCTCTGTTGCATCACATCCTTGGTTTTAGGCACAGTCGGATGAGATGCACTCTGTTGCACGGCATGTAACATGACAGAAAAGTCACTCTCTCTGGCAGTAACTGCAGAACTCTGGAGTCTAAAAATGGCTGCTTTACTACTGCGTAGTGACTGACGCAGTTGTAAGGCGAGAAAATGCAGCCAGTCATGGTCATCACAGGGTCATCAACATAGTTCTTAGGTACGGTGGTGGGTAACCAACATAATTAACACATGAACGACTGGTATAAATGATGATTTATTACCAAACATTTGAGCTTACATGAAGTGCAACCATGAAGTTACAAGCCAGAAAACAGGCAGTCATATCAAAGAGAGTCCGCATATACACTGCTTCTGGGAACTAAAAGTATTTTTCCCTCAAAGAAGCAGTGTTATTGGTTGAGCCTCCACATATTCTTCATAAAGTTGATGGAATGCAAATAGTGTGAAATATGATGAAACAAACAATTCATGCAATGCGTTTTTGTTCCTTCAGCTCCAAAATAAGGTTTGATAGGTTTTTTCTGTAATATCTGAAACATTAATATCAATTGATTATCATTTCAATATCAAGAAAAAAGAGAATGAGGGTAAACTTAAAAAAAATTACAGACAAAAGGAGAGAAAATTAATTTTGAGGACAATAAGAGGATGAGCAATGTAAACGGTAGTAATGCCAGGTACAGAGGAGAGGGAGGGGTGGACAAAGGATATCGTTCTCTCTTTCTGTGTGTAAATATCCCCTGATAGCAACATCTGGACACAGAGTGCTTGATATGGGAAGCTGGATAATTTTCTACCATGGTCCAGAGACCATGCATTTGGTACAGGTTTCGCACTACAAGAAAAATTTAAACATATAGTGGGTGGATTT
The DNA here is from genome assembly GCF_023864275.1 of Schistocerca cancellata. Classification (NCBI taxonomy): domain Eukaryota; kingdom Metazoa; phylum Arthropoda; class Insecta; order Orthoptera; family Acrididae; genus Schistocerca; species Schistocerca cancellata. The sequence goes on from NC_064626.1 coordinate 598,305,331, forward strand.
TCTGGAATACCACTAGAATTTCACAAAGGAGAGTGAAGGTCAATTCACAAACTATTCATTGATCAATGTGTATGCACCTGCAGATGACCAGGATAAAGATGCCTTCTGTGAGAACCTTGATGGAGCCCATGATGGATGCCCTGTGTATGATGATAAAATAATTATTGGAGACCTCAATGCACAGATTGTCCAGCAATAGGAAAGGATAGCCTCCATGAATACACATATTATAATGGACACAAGAGTTGTTCAGTTTGCACTAGCACATAACATCACTGTAGGTCACACTATGTTCCCACACAAAAATATCCATAAAGCAACATGGTGTAGCCTAATTAGCACACCTTCAACCAAAATGATCATGTAATTATTGACATCAGGCATGTCTCAAATTTAATAGATGTACACACCTACAGAGGAGTGAATGTGGATTCAGATCACCACCTTGTAATTGCGAAACGAAAAGGTTGAATATCTAATGCAAGAAAAGTGAAAGGAACATATCAAAGAAAGTATATGGTATCAAAGCTAAAAAAAATAAAAGATTGATAAAACACTCTGAGAAGGTTACTGAGAATCTCACACTATACACTCCTAGTGTAAGTGATACTCTGGGTCAGGAATGGAATGCTTGCAGGGGTGCAGTCATTAAGACAGCAGAAGTAGTGCTAGGGAAAGAAGGAAACCAACCAAGGAATTCGTGGTTTGATGAAGACAGTAAGAGAGTAAGTTACGAAAAAAACCTGGCTTATAAGAAAGAGCTTGAGAAATCATATACACATTTAGTGATAAGAAGTTATCAAGATAAAAGGAAAGAAGAGAAGAAACTGCATTGGAAGAAAAGGGAATGGGAAAGAAAGCAGACTGAAGAATTGGAGAGAATTGGAAAAACATTTGATCACAGAAAGTTCTCTCAGAAAATTGATATTGAAAGAACATATAAGCAGTGCCGTAATATATGTAAAAGTAAAAATGTGGGATTATTAACTGATGACCAAGAGATATTGGAATGTTGGGAAGAATATTTTAGTGAATTGTTGGATTCTCCAGAGCTCCCTATTGAAGAGATTCTAATCCACCCAGAAGAAGATAATGAGGTTATAGGAAACGGGAATACAGATAACTGTATATGCAACAAACTGTTCCCATAAATGTCTATACATACGTATATTTCAGCACAAAGCAAGATACACGTGTACACTGTACAAGTTACAAAGGCTGACTGAAACATTAACATGGCAGCTCATCAGAGCAGTTAGAGTTCAACAAAGATCATGCTTTACATGGTTGATGTGACCTAACGACGCCACACAGGGCCCCCCCCCCCCCCCCCCCCTCCGCATTATGGAGTACGGCCTGTGAGGCCTGAGGGAAGGTCGTGTGAGTGTCGGCGTTGAAGTGAGTAGTGCGAGACGGCACGAGACGGCAGGCACACGACTGGAAGCTCCATCTCAGTCAGGGCAGCGTGTGAAGGTGCGGTGACAGGCTGCAGGTCCACATCGTAGTCCATCATAATCAGACAGCCAGCGGGGGCGGACGATGCGTCGGCTGGCCTGGGAGTAGAGTTGTGGGGAGGGGTGTGATGTGTGAGTGTGCCTGCCCCTAATGCAGATCGAGCCATCCGAGGAGATGAATGCATGAATTCTTGATGGATCGCACTCTCGGGAGAGGGACAGGCTATGCACTATCTTGACAACTAGTTCCTTGTTGAGTGTCGCATCTGCAGTGTCTGTAAGGAGCACAAGCACACGGTCGTCAAAAGCGACAATCGACATGTTGTCAATGCGCTTAGATGGTACATTGCAGTGCAAGTTGAAAGTCAAGGAGCAAGTCTCTCCAGTAGATGAAATGTCATCAAAACCTGCATACGGGGTTGATGACGACATGCTTGGGAAACCCACGAACTGTGGTGACGAATCATCAGGAGAAGATCCTACCATGGGATGAGCTAACTCATTACTGGGCTCGGCAATAGAAAATTCATCCGGATGGTGCAACTGGGACGGCAGAGGGGCATCGGAGTCCACGAAAGCAGGCTTGAGCCTGTGTAGTGAAACGGTCTGCGGGCAATCTTTAACCGTACTGTCGAACGTCGTCTCACCCCTCCAGAGTACTTCAAAGGGGCCGAGGTATGGGGGTTGCAGGGGTTGTCTAATGGAATTGTCCCTGAGCAAATGTGGGAGCATGTGTTGAGTGTGGTTGGCATGTAAGTATCCGGCGGGGAATGACTGACAGGCAGGTGTAGCCATGCGTGTGCATTCTACTAATAAAGTCTGGGGAGGTGGGGAAATCCGCAGGTGCTTGAGGCAGGATAAGTTATCTAGGTAGAACTGGGTTCTCGCCGAAAACGAATTCAGAGCTGGTTCCCTGTAAGTCAGGTTTAAAGGTTGAATGGAGACCGAGTAACACCCAAGGAAGTGCCTCAGACCAGAGGCAGTCATGGCACCTGAGTGAGTTTTAAAGGTGCAGTGCCATTGTTCCACTAAACTGTTGCTTTGCGGGTGGTAGGCTGCTGTATGAATTTTTTTGATACCGCAAAGGTTACATAGAATCGTGAAAAGTGCAGACTCGAATTGTCAACCATATTCAGTGGTGATGGTGGATGGACAACCGAATCTATCGATCCATGATGAGACGAATGTCTTGGCCATGGTTTCTGCTGTGATGTTGGGTAAAGGAACAGCTTCCAACCAACGAGACATGCGGTTCGATTGTGGAGAGGATATATCTGTGGCCCTCTGACAGTGGCAGAGGGCCAATAAGGTAGATATGCACATGACAAAAACGTCCTTGCAGAATGTCAAACTTGCCAAAGGGGGGGGGGGGGGGAGGGGGGTGGCGTCCAATTTTATGGCGTTGGCAGGAAATGCAACTGCGTGCCCAGGTTTGACAGTCCTGCTTAACATTTTTCCAAACAAAACGCTCGGTGATGAGGCATGTGATGGCGAAGATCCAGGGTGGACAAGGTTATGCAAGGCGTCGAAGGCTTGTCGGCGTAAGAGGGAGCAACAGCCATAGAGTGCCGGTGGAAGAATCACACCACACTTCGTCCGAAACACCAGGGAACTTGGCTTTGGTAAACACAAGTGATGTCTGAGGATCTGTGAGGCGGCTTGAGATTCCTCGTCAGAGGCCTGGAAAGCAGCGAGGTCGGATAAATCAATGATGCACGAGACAGTATTGATCTGCGAAAAGAGCCGGCCGCAGTGGCCAAGCGGTTCTAGGCGCTTCAGTCCGGAACTGTGCGACTGCTACGGTTGCAGGTTCAAATCCTGTCTCGGGCATGGATATGTGTGATGTCCTTAGGTTAGTTAGGTTTAAGTAGTTCTAAGTCTAGGGGACTGATGACCTCAGATGTTAAGTCCCATAGTGCTCAGAGACACTTGAACCAATTTGATCAGCGAAATGAAATCAGCAGGAATGTTTTCCGAGTAGTAAATTGAGAGACCAGGTCAAAGTGGAAGAAACGTTGTGGGGTTGGGTCCTTGGGAGGGTTGCAGAAGGTGTCCACCAGTGGTCTGTGGTCAGTAAGGATAAAGGTAGAACGGCCCTCGATGTCAGGGTGAAAGTGTTTGATGGCTTCATAGATCACCAGAAGTTCTCTATCAAAAGTGGAAGATTTCTTCTGTGCTGTAGACAGTTTTTTAGAGAAGAAATGAAGGGGTGAAACCAATTCGCCTTTGCGGTGCCCGACCGCGATGTCGCTGGCGTCCGTAGTGATGAACAACTGGGCAGACAGATTGGGGTGGGTGAGTACGACAACGTGAGCTAATACTGTCTTTAGAGCCCTGAAGGCCTCTAGCATAGGTTCAGCCCAACGGACTGGCTTAATGCCTAAAGTCTGTTTGCCGTACAGTGAGTCCGTCAGCGGGGTCTGCACGGTGGCAGCAGAAGGTAGATGTCAGTGGTAGAAATTTATAGTACCCAGGAAACGTCGGTGTTCTTTGTACGTAGCTGGGGTTGGCAATGACGTGATAGCCTGCACGCAGCATTTGGGAGGCTGTATTCCATCTGCAGAGAAGGTGTAACCCAAAAATGTCAAGAAGACTGGCGCAATTGGAATTTATCTTTGTTGACCTCGACACTGTTGGAGTTTAAGGTCTGGAGGACCAGGGATAAATGACCTTTGAGGTACTCAGTCGACTTGCTGAAAATGAGGATGTCATCCAGGTATGCAAAACAGAACTCGAACTGTTGTAAGATTGAGTCAATGAAACGTTGCCACATTTGTGCCGCATTCTTTAAGCCGAATGGCATGAAGTTGTATTGAAACAAACCAAGCGGCATGATGATAGCAGTCTTTGGAATGTCTTCCGGCACTACGGGAATCTGGTGATAGGCACGTTTACAGTCAATCACACTGAAGATTGTGGTACCCGACAACATATGGGTGAAATCGTTTATGTTCAGCACTGGGGAATTGTCCATGACAGTACGAACGTTTCAGCGTCTATAATCACCATACATTCGAAAAGAACCATCATGTTTGGTGACAAGGTTAATCGGTGTAGACCAATTGCTGTCCGATGGATATAGAATGCCTGCCTCCAAAAGTTCGTTAATTTGCTACCGGGCCCCGCGCAACTTAATGGGGTTGAGGCATCTAACTTTGTACCTAATAGGAGGGCTGGGAGTGGTAATTATCTTGTGTGTCATTCCGTCAGTGATGGAAGAGACTGAGAACTGCGCACAAGGCTGAGTAACGTCCTGACTTGCTACGTAACGTTGCCAATAAGAAAACATAAACAGCCTACTTACATAAAGAAAACATAAACAGCCGAAGTTTTGGGATGAATGGGGCGCGATGAGGCATAGCCATTATCATGAGTGGGAAAAGGCAGCACGAAAGTCACATGCCTATTACGTGAGCATGGTGTGTGCTTGTTTGGAGAGGTCGGCTGCACACCCAGTATGAAGCAGATCGGGGCACGCAGCTTCGGTGTATCTTGGAAGGCCTGCTGTCCCATGTTGGGATAGGCTGTCCTGTAACACGGCACTACTTGCATAAGCATGTTACTAGCAAACACATCCCAAACAATGCCCGGTTGCAATGTCCCTGATGAGACACAGAAGCACGACGTGGCAGGCACGGTCGGTGCTGTGGGAACGAACGGATGAGCGGTGCTTCAGGTAGGCCCGTAAACTGGACCGGAGGTTAAAGGCACAGTACTTAAATTGCCCACCTCAGAAACGATGCGGAAAGCCGGCGTGGCAGGCGCAGATGGTACTGCAGAAGGAGTGAGGGGCTGTATGGTCAGAATTGGGCCCTCCTTTGAGTCAGGGGGAGTGTGGAGTGTGGGGCGGGAGGGGGGGAGGGGTTGGTATTTGGTGTGGCAACAGCAAGAGTTCTCTGTGCACATCAGAAATGCACCCTGTGTGGTAGGACCATAAATCACTGGTGAAACATGCTGGCGGTCACGTTGTCATGGTTGAACGTTCCTGGATGGCGAAGTACTGTCAGGTGTGCTCGAACCCAAGTGGTCGAGAAACTGTTCGACAGATCTGGTGGTTGAGCCTGGCGAACTTGATTTATAAAAATGTCCATTATTAAATTGTGAGGAAGGCAAAACTGGCATAGTTTGATAGCAGTTGACATAGTGTGCATTTTGTATGAATGGCGGCGTTGCACCTGGCACTACTGTAACCGATGTTGCGGCGCGTAAAGGATCAAAGCACGTGTGCGAATTTGGGTCTCTTTGAACACTACATGAGTGATTGATCGTTACATGATTCTGGCAATCGTCCACTTCACCTTTCACATGTTGGCGTGCACAGTCTGGCAACATGAAACCTGAGGCCATTGTTTGAGGTAATGGCATAACACTCGGCCATTGTAGAGCTGCAAAGTTTGAGGTTAACTTCATTGGAGATCGCGAATTGCTGTCCGTTAGCGGCAAAACAACCGTTGGCAGGTGATTGGAGTAGCCTGGTAGTAGTAGCTGAGCCTCCAAATCCTCGTATAAAACGTTGGGTGAGGCAGTCATTGCATCAAACGTAAAACCTGTTGATTCCACACAGCCGGCGCGGAAGATGTAGAAACTTCAGGGTCACCAATATGGGAAACGAGAATACGGATAACTGTATATGCAACAAACTATTCCCATAAATGCCTATACGTACATATATTTCAGCACAAAGCAAGATACACGTGTAAACTGTACAAGGTACAAAGGCTGACTGAAACATTAACATGGTGGCTCATCAGAGCAGTTAGAGTTCGAAGATCATGCTTTATGTGGTCGACGTGACCTATGATGCCACAAGGTCATAGTCCCTCCCTTCTCACAGAGAAGCAAACAAAGCAATTGCCTGACTGAAGGACAATAAAGCACCAGGCACTGATAATATAAAATCAGAACTACTGAAACCTGAGGAGTACACAATATTTTGTGCCTCTCTGGGAAAAGGAAGAGTTATCAAAAGATTGGAATGTAGGGATAGTGTGTTGATACAAAGAAAGGAGATATATTTAAATGCAGCAACTACAGAGGCATAACACTCCTAAATATTGCATTTAAAAGTATTGCCAAACATCTTGTTTAGCAGACTCTCACCCATAGTAAAAAACATTATTGGAAGTTATCAATGTGGATTCAGACCAGGAAAGTTGGCTGTGAACCAGATATTTACTCTCCGGCAAATAGAAGAAAAGAGCAACAAATTTAATGTTCGTGTGCAGCACCTTTTCACCGATTTCATGTCTACATATGACACAATAAATTGAACTAAACTTTATGAGGCACTGCGGGAATTTTGGGTGCCTGGGAAGTTGATGTGTTTGATAGAGGTCACCCTAAGGCAGCCCCAGTGTATCATGCGAGTTCGGTCTCGACTATCACTCCAGTTTCCCCACATGAACTAGGTTAAGACAGGGGAATGGTGCATCATTTTAAATCCAAGTTTCTATCATGAAGGGATCAGTGCTGACTCTATAAAATGCTGATACGCCAAATACTTACCTATGACTCAGAAACATGGACAATTACAAAGCATGATGATAGCAGACTGGCATCACACGCTCACGTTAACACGTCTAGAGCAGTTAAAGGGCTAAACAGTCTCTCCCGGAAGTATCATTTTACATGTCAACCTCAACTGTAAACAATTGCATGTAGAATCTTTAGCGCATGACGTCTTAATTCGTTACTGTCCTGACTGGGAAGCTGCGTCACAAGCTTTGAAATTAGAGAACCCCATGCTACAAGAAGCTCTTGCAATCCCCAACACTTACAAAATCTCTGTCAGCACGCCATTAGCACTGGGTCTAAACCTTTCCACTTCAACAAAACTGACCGAGATTGGAATTTGATAGATTGTAATTCAGACAGTAATTTCTGTCCATGTAAGATTTCACATAGCTGCAAATCAGAGAGTTCGTCAATGTATAATGATGAAACATCTTTCTGTTAATAGAAACTCTTATGAATGCACAGCACATACTTTGCTGCATCATTCAATACCCATGCAGTGAGCTGCACACATTTGTTTGGGTTGCCGTTGCAGTTTCACTAAGTGTTCTCTTCCCAGGTGTCATTTCTGGCATGAGAAAGGTGATCGTTGTGTCAAAGTCTGACACACAGCTGACAATTGTCATAGCACCTCTTAGAGGTCAGTGGAGCACTGGTCGCCACTGCCAGCTCACACTTGGCGGGAACAACACAGTGTAAACAGAACAGCAGGTGTTTACTTAGCTTGACCCATTCATGAAAGGATCTAAGTGGACATTTCTCCAGCTTACCATTGATAGGACTGCCATTCAATTTCAGTTCGATGTGAGTGCCACACTGTCTCAATCAATGAAATTACATCCAAAAAACTGGGAGCACCACACATCAAACATGGAGTCGTTGCTATAGCAAGCAACATATTCTGCTATGGAGGGTTTGTGAATGAGACGATGTACGAAAAAGCCTCATGCCTTCTCTCCTCCTTTCTTTGCATTTCTGCCTGAGAACAGAACATTTTCGGCTTAGATGCCTTTCAGGTCTTCAGCTTTCAGACTGGTGACAAACTCCATATTTCACAATCCATTCTCTTGGACTCTTTAGGGGCATTCTGTGATGAACATTCTTCTGTCTTTGATGCAAGACTGGATTGCGCAAAAGACTATATTGCACACATTCAAATCCACAGTGACACCTAAGTTCTACCACACTCATCCTATTCAAGTTACTCTCAGCATTGCTACTGCAGATGTGGTCTGGTCACTTAAGACATGTATACACATCTGAAGGAATGGACAGTTTTGACAATTACAGCTGTTGTTATTGCAAAATACCATCATTGCGTCGGGGGGAGGGGGGGGGGGGGGAGGAACTTCCTCCTATGAAGAAAGTTCATATCATACCCCTTTCTCAGCAAAAAGTATTGCTTCATTATATACATCCATTCATGATTATGTTTTCATAAATTGTGTTGCTTAAATTGTACCTAATTAATTTTACTTATCAAATTTATTAATTTTTCTTAAATTTTAATTTTGCATTTTGTCTTCTTCTAATAAAAAAATTTCAACTTGGTTTTCATTGTTTATTCTAACTTCAGTACTAAGTTTGGTGTGATGGATGTTTGAATGTTGTATTGGGATGGAAAAGTCGCAAAAGTATTACATGAGGGGTCATAACAAAACAAAAATTGTTTTAGAAAGGTGACAAACAATTAAGTAATAATTTACCGGGTAACACCTCACATTCGACAAGAACACAATTATATGTCCATATTACTCTTGTAGAGAATATAATGGAATTTACTTCCAAAAATACGGACTTGAAATTTAAAGGAATCTCATACTATTTCAATAAACGGTTTTACAGAATTGTTTAACTCAGTTTTTCCTCAGTATTGAATTTTGAGTTCTGTCACTGTTCTTGCTGGAGTGCGATATGTTGATGTGTCTCATTCAGTTAATAGGCTATGCCTCTAGTTGTAACAAAGAAATCTAACAGCTAACTTTGCCTCTGCAGAGATTTCAAATCCACTATCAATGTCCACTGTGGTCCATTCATACCAAATCCCTCACACAGAACACCTCCTGACCAAACTCTTAGGCAGCTGCTGTTTTTGCAAAAATGATCTGATCAATACATATTTCCAGTTCCCACTAGGCAAACAATCCCACTTGCTTATGGTCATCAACATGCCTTTTGATCTGCTGTCACTACTTGCCTTGTGGTGCTACTAGCACTCAGGCAATTTTCCAGCACTACCTCAAATTAATTTATTTTTTGATATAACCAGTTGTGGCAATTACTTGGATAATATAACTGTTGCAGGCTTTATGGGACCTGAACAGCTCCACTGTCTGAGCTTGTTCTTCACTAAACTCAAGCAGAATGTTCTAAAGAGCAGTTGAGAGAAATGTGAATGCTTCACAAACCTCAAGTGGAATCCCTAATCCACACCCTTACCAACAGAGGCTTAGAGCCAATCAGTAGCTTGTTTGCAAGAATGCTTTTAACTAAGTATCTGTAAGTAGCACCTGTATGATGGGCTGGGAGAACATTCCTCTATAATTCCTGCCTACACAACCTTCAGTTGTTAGTGGTGTCTAACGTAGAGATGTATCGTCAGGATACTCATCCCCCTCCCCTCCCCCCAGTAAAAAAGTAAAAATTTGCTATTGTATCCCTTCTAAATGTTGTCTCATTTGTAAAAAACCTGAATGTACAAAATATGGATTGGCAGTCTGAGCAAAATAAACACCAGCAAAAGTTCTATTATGGTAGGATGTCAGCGAAGTACCATTCAAGTTTTCAGAAATGTGTCATGCTACAGCGAAGTGTGTTTTCCTTATACCTGGATCATCTTTGACAGGCTATAGAATTTATTCTTCTGTGTCTGGCATATGACAGTCTTTGTCTACCAAGATCCATGATTTGAGCCCTTAGAATAGCAGAGACATACGTGCCGAAAGCTAGTTTTGAGAGAAATGTGATTAACATTTCCCTAAGGGATGTATGCACTAAAAGCCAGTTTTGGAGAACAATGCAATTATAGGTTTACTGCACTAGACATTAAGAAGTGTTCAGATGTGAACATACAATGACAGCTATTGAACAGATATTCAAGGTTTCTGAATGCTAATTTATTTAAATAAGGTAAATGCTTGTGATAGCTGAAACTGTTTTTTTGTAATGTTAACACTTTGCAAGAACTGATCTCATATTTCATTAATACAAATAATAAGCAACACATTATTTAACAGACTAATGAATATAAAGAAATACATAGCTATAAAGCATATAGTGCAGTGCACAAAAGATGACAAAGCTGGTCCATGTTGGGTTGTGCTGTGAAGAACCACGAGTATGTCAGAAATGTCAAGTGTCACAATCTACAGCTGCCTCCTCTCCTCCCTCTAGTGTGTGGTACATGTTTTCTCGACCAATAAATATACTTGTGAAGCACGCATTATGGTTGCCAGGAATGTACTGAAGAAGTGACTAAAGATCTGCAAGTTTTTCTGGTGAAATAACTACAGGTTTTGTGTACTTATTCGATAGACTGACTGCCGAAAGAATGAAATGGTGATTGTAGCTCTTCACACATCCTTTTTGCACATGCACTTGATAAGGTTCTCCACTATACGCAGGTTTAATGCCAAATCTCATTTTGTACTTGCTGAGGAAAACAAAAACTCATCCCTCTGAAAACTTGGCGTCCAGAACTTGCCGCTTCATTATGTGCCATTGCATAATTCCAGCATCTTTCAACTGGTCTCTTGTTACCATAATGGCATCAAAAGGGTTCTTCCTTCTGCAAATTGTTATTTGTTGGCCATACTGAATCCCTGTATACACTTCAATTCTCCTAAGGTACAATTCTATAATACCAGCATCACGACCACATGGGAGATAAAGGGTGCCCAGAAGCCATGATGAAGTGTTCCATTGTTGAGAAATGGTCTGCATGGATGCATCTGAGACAGGTCAGACCCATGTTCATGTTTTTATTCTGTCCTCTACAGTTATCACTGAAAATATATGCCGCCTTCACTTCTACTGATACTTTACTTTCAATACAGTGCACGGGGTAACTTGTAATTTCAGCAGAGCCTCGTTTTCCAGAACTTCCATTCCAAAGATACATAGAAGCTGTTCTGTCATTTAAAATTCCTCGCAGATTAAAACTGTGTGCTGGACTGAGACTCAAACTGGGGACCTTTGCCTTTCATGGGCAAATGTTCTACCATTGAAGCTACCCAAGCACAACTCATGATCGATCCTTACAGTTTTAATTCTGCCAGTTCCTCATTTCCTACCTTCTAAACTTCACAGAAACTCTACGCAGACCTTGCAGATCTAGCACTGCTGGAAGAAAGGATATTGCAGAGACATGACTTAGTCACAGTCTGAAATTTTCACTCTGTAGGAGTGCTAGTTTTGCAAGGTCTGCAGGAGAACTTCTGTGAAGTTTGGAAGGTAGGACACGAGGTACTGGCAGGTCATAAGTCATGCTTGGGTGCTCAGATGATAGAGCACTTGCCCACGGAAGGGCAAAAGGTCCTGAGTTCAAGTCTTGGTCCAGCACACAGTTTAAATCTGCCAAGGAGTTTCATATTAGTGCACAATCCACTGCAGAGTGAAAATTTCATTCTGGAACATCCCCCAGGCTGTGACTAAGCCAAGTCTACGCAATATCCTTTCTGCCAGAAGTGCAAGGTCTGCAGGAGAGCTTCTGTGAAGTTTGAAAGGTAGGAGCTGAGGTGCTGGTGGAATTAAAGCTGTGAGGATGGGTTGTGAATCGTAGTTGGGCAGTTCAGATGGTGAGCACTTGCCTGCTAAAGGGCATAGATCCTAAGTTCAAGACTTCGTCTGGCACACAGTTTTACTCTGCCAGGAAGTTTCATATTAGTGCTCACTTTGCTACAGAGTGAACATTTCATTCTGTTCTGTCATTTATAATGTGGATTTCAAAATTATATGTCCATTATTTTCTGTTGTAAACCTGGATTCCAGGATTTATTTTGGGTATGGAAGCACCTGTTGCAGGTGTATGGCAACAGCAGTAACTGTTGAATCCTTGTTATCAGCCATTTGTTTGAACAATGTTTATGCCATCATAGCTCTGCGTTCATGCAAACTCATTTCCTATTTTAATTCTATTATTTATTAGGAATCAATGTCTTTTCTCATTGTCTCCCATTGTCATTTTGTTTTGCCACAATAGTTGCAGGTTTCAGACATAGGAGTAAATCCAAAATTAAATTCTGTGTTAAAGATGTGATGGTAAAATGACTCCGAAACTGGATGACCTTCAGCATGGTTTTCAAGAATCGAGTCACAATAAGTCTCATATGCTTTGGATGTATTTAAATCGGAGGCTAAGTATTTCCTGTGTGGACTTTTAACTCTGCTACAGTGGTTGGATAAGGCAGGGAAACTTAATACATGCATTTACTTCGTCTCTATCTGAATCACGTGTTCATGTCTTTTCCTGATGTCCACAATGATCTATATCAATGATTCCAGTTCCTGTAACCTTATCATGAGCAGTACACAGTCACTTTTCTCTCAAACCATGTACGTTGAAAAAAGCAACTGTGCAGAAGTTGTAACATTTATTTCCATGAGTCGCTTTTTAATCCACCGTGTGCAATCCACTCTTGTCATTAGTTTATTTAAAAAGCTATTCTTGTAGGTTGTGATTCCCTATGTTCCAAAACGTTTGAAACATTTCATGCACTTTATCTTGATCCAGTTTCCCGAAACAAATGCACCCATGAGCAAGCCCTACTTCTTTCTTTGGCCTTTACAACATTGTTTGTTGTCTCACTTACATTGTCTTTACCTGTATCTCTCTCTCTCTCTTCTTAGTCACATTCATTTTCAATTGGTGTTGCTGCACAAAGAATTTTCTAGGATGAGATGTTAAATCATAGTCTGTATCACTCATTGTGCTTAATAAATGTGCAGCATTACAATAAATGCACTAAAGGTTTGTTGAGTTGTATCATCATTAGACAACACTACTTGCACTCAATAAACCTTAATCTGTGAGCTACAAACCACTAGATTGCATGTTACAACTATCTTCACACACAGCAGACTGAAATAGACAGATAACCAGACCTGGGCACAATGTTTCATACGCCTGGTCTATTCTCGCGATTCAACTGCAGACCCGGCGGTCAGGCTGTAGTCAAATGGCGAGTTCATACACATCCAAGGTGTATCGTCCATTCGTACTTAGGAGGCATAAAATAGTTTGTTTCATACACTATGTTGCATGAAAAAACCAAGTGTGTGTGTGTGTGTGTGTGTGTGTGTGTGTGTGTGTGTGTGTGTGTGTGTGTGTGTGTGAACCTGATGGGCACCCAACGGCGAGGTCATCAGCACCCTTACACTTACGAAAGCAAATGAATATGGAGATGAACTGGAAGTGTTCTACACACATGCACTTGAAATGACCACAGTCACCCTGTATCACATGAACTCTCACAGGCACCAAAACCAAATAGAAGGGAAGAGCGCTAATCAAGAAATTATAACACAGAAGAACTAAAAGAGAAGCACAATTAATGTGACTGGCTGACCGCTTACAAAAATCTAGGATTAGCTAGCCACCCCTTGACACATTAACAACATCTCCCCAAAATGTTGTTAAAAATGTTGGACAATACACAAAACTTTTAAAACTCTACCAACATGTTTTTGATCATTACATAAAATAGATGGCATATTCGCTGGCAAATCCGCTGCAATCTGCTGGTCGGCAAATAAAATGCAGTCCGATAAAATGTCGCGTACCGTTATCTGCACACCACAAGCACCACACATTGGAGAGTACTTTCGCCAGAGTAAAAATCCATGTGTCATAGGGCTGTGGCCTTTGCGGAGATGACTAAGAAGGACCTCGTCTTGCCGACATGGCTGGAAGGAAGTACTCCATGTCCGAGTTGTGGGCTTGATGAGATGGAGCTTGTTATCGGTCACTGCCAGCCACTCTTCTTCCTTCACATGGAAATGGAAATGAGCGTTTGGTGTCGTTGACCAGGACGCCCCTTATTCCCATCGACCCATGACTTTGTATCTGAACAGTGAGGTGATAGCATGCAGGGGGATAGCACACTGAAATACCTGATGCAACACACTTCCTTGACTGCACGATCCACCCTTAGCTGCACGATCTGCCCTTTAATTCTCCGCAATTCCAATGAGCCCAGGTACCCAGTGGAAAGATGCCTCCGTCCCCAGTCATTGCAGTTTTAGGAGGGCATCCTAGACATTCTGGGTTACTGTATCTGCTGGGTAAAAATGTTGGAGAGAGTCAAGTGCACTCAGAGAATCTGAGCAGATGAGAAATCTAACACTGGGAGAACATCTTGTCTGCTCTAGTGCTTGTAATGCTATTGTAAAAATAATACTGCCATTAATCGGGATATTTTAAAATTTTTTTTGTTCCATAATAATTTTGAAAAATTAAGAAAATACTATAACGAGAGTAAGCTTTTGTTAAGTGTAGTTTATCTGTTTAAAATAACCTCTTTGACGTAGGAGGAATAAATGTATTGAAACATATTTTGTAAATAATTATGTAATATTTCAAGTACAACTATAATTAATTATGTCTATTTTGTATGTATATGCTGTCATGCAATTGTAGATGGTTCATACTTAGGGTTTTTGTAAGCAGAAGTGTAAACTGAAAAAGTGTAGGGATCATAGGTAGAATGGAACTCCGTTCTATGGTGGAATGGAAAAGGTGGTGGGGAGCGCGCGTGAGATTTGGCGCGCAAGTGGCTCATATAGTCAGTAGCTGACCTGCAAGTGGTGAACATGCATTACGTTGGTCACGCACTAGAGGCTCCAAATTTACCTGCAAGACAGTTTTTTGCCTCCGACGTGTTCTACATGATTGGCGCAGTACGACAATAAATTAATAGCTGAGAAATTTGTAATTTTATCATCGCCATCAAGAGGAAGACAAAGCTATGTACATCAAGAGCCGTACCTGCGCAATGTTACTACGCAGCACCACCTCACGCCACCTTCGACATCAGTAACAGACAAAGTACTTTATTTAGAAGTGTATCACAGTGTGAACCATCCATCTTCAATCAGTGGAATATAAGTGTTAAATGTACCTTTGTGTATAACCGTGATTTTCCTATGTCATTTACCTCAGTAGAGTCCTTACCTAAACGAATTTATTCTGAGTATCCTAATGTTCATTGAAGCTTGAATAATAGTAAATTACTGGCAAGAGTACTGTTTTGGTAGTAAATTCTGAAAACCATTATTAAATACTAAAGTTTGCACGTATCAGTTTAAGGGCCACCGCTTTGCATAGCCATGAGGATAAGTTTTCAATAGTATTTCTGACAGTAAAGTAACATAATTGTTTAACTGCAACAATCTTAACAGTAATTGTTCGTGTTGCTTCTCCATGTCAAAGAAAGCCAGACAAATGTTGGTGTTAGTAAAACATTAACAAATAACAGTCCTAAAGAAATGAAACTTAGTCGTGTTAAATAATAGTTTTGGCCATATGAATGATAGCTATAAGTTTAATATTTTTTGGATCCTTGTTGAAACATGTGAGTGTCTTCTTTAAATAATTACTGAAGTATAGTGATAAATTCCATAAGTAACAGAAAGTGGGATTAATAGTACTTACTGCCAAGTGACCGTAGTAAGTGAAAGTAGTTATTTATTGTGTCGAAAATTGACTTCATCTTTTTGTGTAGACACTGTGCCCGATTTGGGCTGGCGGGCGTTTTAATAAGCGAAACAGTTTACTGTTATAACAGGCTTTGTCTGATAAAAGGTTTCCAAAAGTAAATATTCTCACTGCTTTTCCCCCAAACTGTACGATTCGGAGAAAAATAGTTCGATACTTTACCACTGGGTTGAACACGGTTAAAATCTCTCTCAGAGAGTCGATGGTTTGGAGTGTTAGTGCTGCGTAATTTTGTGGTGGTGTTCCTGCCGCTACTTACTTCCAGAGGTGGATGAGCAATAGTACGATGTGTAGGTGAAGTTGGGGCTACAAGGAACTTACACACCTTACACCCTGAGGAGCTGGTGCTGGTTGCTAAGCAAGGCTCTCTCAGCACAGCACAGTTGCTAGGTATGGGACTGGTTCAATAAGCACTCATGGCCAGCTGAATTCCCTAATGATGGACAGTGTCAATGATATGCAAGTCAGAGGGCCTTACTGACCCATACACCGTGCAACCATAGTCCAGCCGCAAACGCACAAAAGCTCAGTAAAACTGAATGAGAGATACTCTGTCTGCTCCCCAAGATGTGTGGCTAGGGAACTTTATGATGATCAGTGCCTTCACAGTTCTGGCTTTTGGGTCTCGCAGGTGTGGTAACCACAACAATTGGGAGTCAAACATGAGGCCCAGAAACTGCACTGTGTCTCTAAAATGTAGGACGGTGTCCCCCATATTCAAGGCAGGCAAATTCAAGAGACGATGAGAATGATTAAAATTCGCGTGCGCGCCCACACACACACACACACACACACACACACACACACACACACACACACACACACACACACACCTGCAGAAAATTGAAAACCCATTTTTGCAGCCAACTCCTCTAACCGCTGCACTATAAGTTGCAACTGATGGCTTAACGTTGCAACACTGGAGAAGGAACAGAAAACAGCAAAATCATCTACAAATAAGGAGCACTGTACAGTGTGCAGGTACATGATGAAAGCCCCCCCAGGATATTGTAAAGTTAATATTTATTAAAAAACAAAAAACGAAACACCAATCAACCAGAAGAGTTGGCAAAGACATTCACTATGAATGTGCGGCAAGGCGCAGACAAACAACAAAAACACTCATTCAATTATTTGTACAGTTTTTGTCTTTTACACATTCTGTCTTGTATGTAGGAGGACAATGAAGATGTGCTATTTTAAATATGAAGTATTACGAGTTCTATATATCATGTGTGCATGAATAATAGTATACTAAACAACAGTATCAAGTAATTTTTATTTATTGAAGTGAAGAGTATTTTCTTGATTATGACAAGCGCCAGTGTTCTTGCAGACCACTGCCTGAAACTACAATTGAAATGTAAGCGAAGTCCGATAGCAAAGAAAAATTTAAATAAGTACACAACATTTCTAATAACGCAATCATATTATATCCCACAAAAATATGTCTTCATAGGAATATTCAATAATACTTAGTAATATTTATTTATTTATTTATTCTTTTATTATTAAAACACATTGACCTATGTGCCAGGACTTCAGGGCACTGGTTGTGAGTAGTGTTTGTTAACTATTGTTATAGTAAGAAATTTTTATGACACTTATTTTAACATTTTTGTGAAATTTCTATTTTTTGCATATTCATACAACATAGCAGAAAAATATATGTCCATTGCTGATAGCAATAGCGAAAATGCAATCAGCCAAGATGGCGTAGAATTGCGTGAGCGAACTATTGAAGTTCAGGTGCTATGCATGCATGCCTACTGCAGAAGGTTTAAGTAGGTCAGAGATGAATGTCGCAGAAGTGACAAATGCTAGCGAAGTTCCACAGCAGAACAACCCTGATGATACAATGTTTACAGTTGATGAGACAATGTCATGCATCTCCCAGAGCGACATACCGCTCATGAATGAAACATTGGAAAGCGATTCCAACATGAATTCTGACAACACGTTACAAACACCACTTGGTCACAACACAATCATTAACTTGGGAAGTACAGCTGACAGCAACCATACTAGTATAACTGAAACACTACTATGGCAGTTACTATCTAACATAAATGTGAAATTTGATGATATAAAGCACAATATGAACACAATTTCAGTAATTTGACACAAGATATGAACATGGTAAAACAGCAACAAAACACTGTTACACAAGATATGAACACAGTAAAACACCAACATAACACTGTTACACAAGATCTAAATGCAATGAAGCAAGAACAAAAACAAATATTCAAGGATTGACAAGACACGCTCTCACAGAAATTTGATGACTTAGCCACAAATTTTTGCACTGAAATCGAAAAAAAAAAATTGAATGAGATGAAAACACTGGCAAAGCATGAAATGCTTTCTGAAGTTAACAGTAAAATTATGGAGTTATAACAGAAGGTAGATTCTTTCAATGACCATCACAATCTAGCAGAGCAACAGATAAAGAAAATCACAGACGCAAACACAAACATTGAAGCCACACAAAACCAGTTGGTTTCGACAGTAAAAAAGGTAACCACTGTCGTTAACAAACTAAATAAAGCCTATGAAAGTGTACCTGTAGCTGTAGAAGAGCTTACTTTAAGGGTAGCAACATTAGAACTTGACTCAGCGTGTGCTAAGAAGGAGACAGGATCAATGAAAATCTGAGTGACATCATTACTTAAGCTGAAAAATGTATGTTAGATAAGGGTAATACCATTGCAGAGAAGATAGTAATGAATTGTAAGTTACACAGATGTAGTAGAAAAGGCTATTCAGAAAAAAGAAAATGAGATCATGAACAAGGTAAACATTAACCTACAAGCTGCGGAACATAGAATCCACAATCTTTTAGAAGAAAATATTACTGGATCTCGAAATATGAATGCAAATAATACACAGGCTACAGTGAACAAACCACAACCTGTTGGTATTTATCCACAAATTGTCAGGAGTTCTACAGCAGGTACCATAGACAGTTGTAGAGTGCAACATGTTAACATACCTACGACTCCAATATCTGAACAATAACCAGCTGGAATTACTGGTAACTACAATAACAACATAAATACGACAAAAAAGGCCACGTGTCTATCAACTATTTTTGCAGATGAAGGTTTGCTGAGACATCGACAGTTTCCTACATTCATTACAGAAGATACAAGAATGAATCCCATGGGATTTATCAGTGCTTTTCGTAATGTATTTCCATGCAACTGGACGAAAGCACATAAAATCAGATTTGTTGTGGGATATACACAAGGTGATGTGCTTTTATGGGCAACTGAAGTGACTGAACGTTGCAGCACTTATATCCAATTTGAACAAGCTTTCCTCGATACAAATACTGGTCTGAGGCAGTGCAAGAAAGACTCAGATGCGAGGTTTTCAACCCTGCAGCATTGAATGGCAAATTCGGTTGTCTACGTGGATACTTTGAAAAATACCTGAACAAGACACACAACTGGATGAGCCCAATATCACCGGTAGATGTGTTAAAAATTTTGGAATAACCATCGCACATTAGAGAAAAATTAGTCACAATGCCAGAGCACAACATTGAATATTTTCTGTCAGTGCTCGATGCTATCGACTTAATTGATGAGGAAAGACCTGTACCACTAGAACTACAGAAAATCAGACAATAACAACATAGTTATGTAAATCAGTCAGTAAAAGCAAAGTTACATAGCCAGAGGTAACGAGTACGGTAACGGGAGTGGGGGGGAAAAATTATTTAAAAGAAATTTTCAAAACAACAGGGGTAATTTCAATGCGCAAGTGAATTACAATTAACCATCACAAGGCCTTATGCTGAACATAAACAGAAACAGTCAGCTGCAGCAGTGGCCAACGTGCGGCAACAATGCCATGCCTTATGCTGTACTGCAGCCGACCTTCGGACAGCAGAGTAACTGCACAGCAGCTAACAGCACAAAGTGGCGAAATGTACACACAGTGCAACTCACTGAAATTACTCCAAGTAATGAATTAAGTTACACTACACTGTCAGAAAACACCAACCATAGTTAAGCCCCAGGCTATTTACCTCTCTGGGAGTGGGGGCAAGGCAGAACAACAAACATGTTTTATAAGGTTTGACAAACAAGGTGACATCAAAGATGATTTGTATCAGCATGAGTTAGATGCAATAGGTAATATCCTGGAAGAACAGGTACAAGCAATCATTAAGGTGAAAATATTTAAAATTGACACAAAGTTAATTTTCGATACAGGTTCAACTACCAACCTATTGTCAAATGCATTTTTTTGTGAACTGAACATGAGGCAAGTTCCCAACATTTCATGTACAAAATTGCAAAGTTCAAACTGCTACAGGCAGTTAGACTAAATTGGTTAAGCATCAGGCACTTACTCCAGTACAAAATGAACATTTTACAGTGAAGTGCAATTTCCTTATAATTGACAAACTTACAGTTAATAGTCTTATTGGCATGGACATGTTTAGAATGTACAAAACACAGATTGACTGTTACACAAGATATGAACACAGTAAAACACCAACATAACACTGTTACACAAGATCCAAACGCAATGACGCAAGAACAATAACAAATATTCAAGGATTGAATATTTTATATAAAGGACCAGATTTCTTCTATTGATTTAGTCAAAACACCTGATGAAAGTAACACACACACACACACACACACACACACACACACACACACACACACACACACACACACACAAAAAAAACAGAGTCAAATTGTAGTAGTACAATATTCCTTTCCAGCTGCATATTTCACAAACAAATTTGATACTGAACAAGAAGCAAACACTGAGGTTATTTACGAAATGGTAGAGCAGAAACTAAGTGATTCACAGATACCAAACGATATGCAATGACAAGAACTACCTAATTTGTTATTTAAGTAAGCAAATGTTTTCTGTAAGGAGCCAGGAGTAATCAAAGACTATGAATATAAATTTGAAATCTATCCACATGAGGCATTTTGTGTAATGTCATATCCTATTCCATGGACAAAAGACAGTAAGGAAAGAGATCAATTATATGATTAAATGGGGAATTATACAACCTTCATTTTCACCCCATTGTAGTCGAATATTACTAGTAAGTGATGGTTCTGTAAGATTAGTTCTCAATGCTAGAGGTATCAATAAGATTATAGTACCAGTACGCATAAGACCAGACAACTTGGATGAACAGCTTCTTAAGTTTTACGGTAAAAAATATTTCAGTATACTCAATCTCAAGATGTCCTACTGCCAAAGAAAGCTCCATGAAGAAAGTCGAAAATATATAGCATTTATTTGTGGTGGCAGAAGTTACGAATTTCTTAATGTACCTTTTGGACTGAACATTAGCACAGGAGCGTTTATATCTGCATTGGACAAGGTTTTAGGACCAGAATTGCTTAGCAAAGTCACTGTTTATGTAGACGACATGTTAATGGCTACACCCACTCGGTTGGAACATATCACGCTGATTGAACAGATACTTCAGCGATTTACAGATTACAGAGTCACAGCCAATTTAAAGTAGTTTAGTTTTGCTAAGGAGCAAGTCAAATTTTTAGGAATTTGTCAGAACAAGGTATATTATATGACCCCAAAAACTTGACGCCATATGCAACTGTCCAGCTCCATGGAACAAAAAACAATTAAAAGCCTTTTTAGACTAACTTCATTTTTTCCCAAGTATGTACCACAACAACTGATGAACAATGATGCATTGCTCAAGTTATTACGAATTTGGTTATGGGATGGTAAGCATCAGGAGGACTGTAATAACATTAAGCAGGCATTAGTCAATGCAAACATTCTTAGCCACCCTGCTATGTCCCAGGATTGTTGTCTATGCACAGATGCCTCATCTCAAGGCCTGGGGTGATGCTTGTTCCAGATACGAGAGGAAGAAGGTAAGGAAGTACCCAAGGTAATCAGTTTTGCTAGTCGCATATTATCAAAACATGAAAGATCTTACTCTGTGTCAGAATTGGAAAGTTTAACTGTAATATGGGCATTAGTTTGAATATTTTTTGTGGGGCAAGAATACCAAAGTTTACTGTGACCATCAATCACTGTCATTTCTTTTAACATGTAAACTATTGCACCGCTGATTAGGTAGGCGATGTCTATATTTACAAGAATACAATTTCGACATCATCTATATTAAAGGAAGTCAGAATGTTATTGCAGATGACTTGTCCAGATTACCACAAGATTTAGAGTAATTTGGTGAGGTAACAGAGCAAGACACAGAAATTAAAACCTTATAAATGCAAGGTACAGCACAACAGTCAGATTACCATAAGGTTTGTAAACAAATGAAAATTATACAACAGCAGCATCACAGATGCAGTAAAGTCATGCAAAACCTTAAGCAAGATGAAGGTGGGAAGGTAAGTAAATGGCATCAGGAGTACAAGGGTGTTTTGTTTCATAGGAAACACGAGAAAACTGATCACTGAGCTACATCAAATGCTCATAAAAAACCCTCTAGATATAATATCCCTGGACATAGCTGGTCGATATCCAAGAACTAAAGGAGGAGTAAGATACATATTAGCACTATACAATATTTTCTTGAAACATATCAAGATGTATGCCATTAAAAATGCAACAGCCACAAATATCAGAAAAAGAATTGAGTGAGATTATCTGACAAGAGTAGGTAAACCAAAGGTACTACTAACTTGTAACAGTACTTTGACTACCGCGCCTCCGCCAATACAAAGATATGATTTGAGATCGCGCATGCAGAAGAGCGCTGCGCCAGCGACCGATTTTTATAAATAATTTTGATTTTTTTTTTTTACTTTTGCATAGGTGTTTGTTTTTAACAACTAATTGATTACACTCTCTCACTCTCTCTCTCTCTCTCTCGTCTTCATACGAAAGAAGTGTATTTTTCGGCGCTGTGTTAAATATGCTTTTAAGTGGAAATTAAAACTATATTACGAAACGAAGGTATTTCAATAGTGATTCAAAATGGTTATTGCCAAATTTATAATCCTGACAGTGACAACTTAAAGAAATTTTCAACAGACAGAACAATGAAAATAGGTCATATTACAAGAAAATTAAGAAGACAGCCACGAAGACTATATTATAATTAATACTACGTTTCTAACAAAATTATAAGGTAAATTTCAACTAATTTCTGATGCTATTTCCGTACAGTCGCTTTTTGTAGTGTTGCCGACCCGGTCTGCCACGCACGATCAAACTACAGCACTATCTCAATCAGTAATACGAAGTCCGCCTTATCCGTAACTTATTCCATCAAAATTCAAAACCCAATCAGATTTTCTATTTTGTATTTTCACGGCAGACCCCCGAGGAAAGGAAACGCTACAAACTGATAATGTTTCATATTTCGTTGGGCAAAAGTGGAAACAATTTATGACCTCACAGGGCATAAAACATGTTTTAGTAAGTTTTTTTCATCCAGAAGCAAGCCCAGTAGGACGTGTCTTTAAAGAATTTAACCAGTTTATTAGGACATACACCCCTCACAAACAGACCTGGTGGGTGGAATATGTAACTCCTTTCCTGCAAGTTGTCAATAACCTTCCACATTCTTCAACAGGTTTCACAGCTGACAAATTGATGTTCCAGAAAAAACTAACAAATGAGTGGGAGTCGCCCATACCAAAGGTACCCACAATAGAAGTGACGCTACAAGACAAAATCAAACAAGCCATGGTTACACCAGAAAACAGGGCCGAGTATAGAAGGAAAATTTATAACAAGAAACTGAAACGTGTTACACAGTTTTCTGAAGGGCAACAAGTCCTCTTATGGACATACCCTAAATCAACAAAATTTTGCAAACTGAATAAGAAGTGGCAATTACTCTATTCAGGACCATATGTAATTTCCAAAATACCATAACCAGGGATGTACAGATTAGCCTATGAGAAAAAAAGGGAGAAACAAGAGTCTCCACCCTCACAAAGACATAAAAGCCTTTATAGAATGACGAAGTGTGGTAACATTTCTTTTATCACATGATAATTGTACATAGTGTACATAATTCTAAGTGTAATTTTTCTTCTGGAGTGTATTTTAAGATAAAGTAATGTGTATAGGCATAAGTAATTCTTTTGATTTGTAAATGTAGGCATAAAAACTAACAGTAATGGGAGGTAATACACCACTTCATGTGAAGCAAAAGTATAAACAAAATTAGCGTATGGCTCAGCTGTCATGCGCTCAACAATACACGCTGACGTCAGTAGCAGGAAAGGACGCATTGTCCTATGCGCATGCGCGACAGACTGGCAGAAGGCACAACCAAAATAGGAATGCAATATGTACCTAAACTAAATTCAAAGTAAATGGAAATACTACGCAAATACATCTACTGTCTAAGAAGGAACCTATTGATACAGGTACACAGAGATTTAATTAAATACTAAGCTATATACAACATATTTACAACCAAAAGGAAGCATTATGAAAAACTATACAAGACTAATGACAAAATACCATGAGAAATGTCAAATAATTTTCTTTGCAGAGTAAATGATCATAATGCATATCAGAATAAACAAATGTCTATGAATTGAAACAAAGTATGGAAATATCAGTGTACGTATGCAATGACCAAATGTATCAGTGGCCACCGAGCTACGTAATGCAATTAGTTTTAAGTTTTTTCTTTCAGCGACCAGTGTGTCGTCACAGCGCAGAAGAAGAGAATTACATCGAGAGTAGCAGGTACCAAATGAAGAAATGGGCCGCACCTCACATAAACCATTTAGTTATAGGGATATTTATACAAAGGTCATAAGGAAAATGAAAAATGAAAATATGCATTGTTGCAGTATATTTCCATGACATTTACCAGTACCTATTCACTGCAGAGTACACACAAACATTTAAGCATAAGATTTTACAAAAACCAATTTTATCCTGTCACATGAAAGCTTGAATAATAATATTTCCAGGTATTTCAGAAAGATATGTCTACGATGGTTAAAATGTCATATTTCACACTAAGCTACACGTGATTTGAAGTAAACAGCACTAGCATATGAACAAACATGATACTACACCAATGATTAGTCAGTGCATATTATTTCCATGAAACTAAAGTTCCTTAGCAACTACCGTATTTACTCGAATCTAAGCCGCACTTTTTTTCCGGTTTTTGTAATCCAGAAAACCGCCTGCGGCTTAGAATCGAGTGCAAAGCAAGCGGAAGTTCTGAAAAATGTTGATAGGTGCCGCCACAACTAACTTCTGCCGTCGAATATATGTAGCGCTACACAGGCATCCTTTGTAGGCACAAAGATAAATACTGGCGCCAAAACCTCTGCGTCAGGGGGGGGGGGGGGGGGGGGGGGGAAAAGAGGAGGAAGACGAGCATTTTTCTCTGCCCGAGTTTCGACCACTGCATTTTCATACATTATCCAACGAAGTAAATACAAATTCCGTATTGTTCATCTTCGAATTTCAATGTAGTACGAAAATCCGACTGGTAATACTGGGATTTTTGTCAATATGGCAACTCTACGTTCTGAATTTTTTCCTACCTGTGAGAAGAGATGGTTGCTAATAGGAACCTGATGAAATGTGAATCACATGCAGTATTCTCTTCACCACAAGAATAATACTAATATAAACATTTTGCCATGTATTCTTTCGTGTTTGCTTCTATCTCATTTAAATCCTGTCTACCAAATAAACTACGAAACTAGAGTGAGACAACAGCAAATGCGGAAGAATATACGTATCGTGTCATGTTTATATTCGTATTAATCTTATGCCTAATAGTGATACAGTCAGAAATGAAGCACGGCAACTGACTAGATTTTTAAATCTAAGATGACTAATTACTGTGCAGAATTTGATGTACTAAAGAAGCGGCCGCAAAGATTTTCAAACGGAGAAAAATTTTCGCCAAACTTTCGTTCAGAACATTTTATATCATACGCAGTCTATTATCTGGTTCTTGTTGATCATTATCAAAGAAAGCAGCAGTGTATGTAACAACAAATAGCAGTCTCTTGCCATTGTTTCGCTAATGTGACGATTCCTCTCTTTTTTTAATTGTAGGCGGCGGTAGCGCGCACAAAAGCAAGCCATGCCGCGAGCAGCGATAGGCCGTAAACACGCACTATCAGAATGCGACAAACAATGCATGACACACTATAGTAATGCATTTTCAGCTTATAGTGACTGACGTAAACACCTATAACATTGAAAACGGCACTTATCAGATCAAAGCAAAATAAGCAATCGATTCAAACCAGACGAAGCACGTGAAAAAGGAAGGGTATCCGTATAAATACGGACGGAGCGCCTGACGCATAGCAATGGCTACCTGGTAAAGCTTAACTGCTAAGCTTTCGACTCGAACCAAACTACTGTAGCTGTATCGTCATTCATTCGACCTAAATTGTGTCTCATATTACAATGGACCAACTTTGTTTCGATTTGGAGGTGCGGCCTAAAACTTTTCTCTCCCCTTGAATTTCGAGTCTCAAATTTCAGGTGCGGCTTAGATTTGGGAATTTTTTTTTCCCTTATTTCGAGTCTCATATTTCAAGTGTGGCTTAGATTCGAGTGCGGCTTAGATTCGAGTAAATACAGTAGTCCATGATTGTACGAGTAACATTTTCCTCGTAAATCCTTGAACAACTAGAGGAGTATATCCCCTTCTTCCCTTCCAAACAAAGGAGACGACGCCAAGCATAGTTAGGCCAGCAATGCACGGTGTTTTAGTCCTCTTTCCAATGTTTTTCTACCTCCTCTACTTAAAGAAGAAATGAGCTCCCATAAGTGATAACAGCCTATCCATAAAATGAAACATAAATGTATCATATGCTTGTAGTGTATCATGATGATGTGTATGTAATTAAGTTGTGTATGTGACGTGAACAAAGATGAGTTGAATCTCACAAACAACTGTAGTAACAGAACCCAGTTACTGAAAAATTTATGATGTTTTAAAACTTAAGGAATTTATGTTTGTAGTATAAGCGATGGATGGAATGTCAGCCATAGGTATGAGCTATCATGTTATGTATATTGTCATAACTCAATACTTGTATGAATTTTCATTGGAAACCAAACTCTATAAGAAGAAATGAACTTCAAAGACAAGCAATTTATACAAGGTTTTGGATGGCTATGTGTGTCTTTCAACAAGTGGACGGTCAACTGTGATGACATTAACATGCATGTGCAATGAAGTAATTTCTGAGTATCGTGTCTCACAACGCTTGACACTTTAACAAGTGAACTATAGTTGTTTGAGCACCTACTCACCTCATTGATGAATGTGCTGTTGGTTGGAGTTCCCTCCGCTAAAAATGCGAGTATGATGGGTGATGATAACGGATTTTGAACAATGGGCGCACACCCAATGCACCCAGAATGAAGACAAATGCTACAGCAATGCTTCTATATGTGACACTCCGGTGAAAGTGACACTCAATGTGAAATAAACACTAAGAAAACGAGTGCACACACGTGTGACGGTAGCAGCTAGCATGCTGACAGTTAGTGTCTAGCTCTTAGTCGCCAAAGTCGACCAGTGTGCCAGCGCGAAACCCGGCAGCGAGAATGAAGCAAACTGAACAGTATTGTTAGTGCGCTAAATTCAAATATTTAATAGAGTATCATATTATCTATAATCTTTTAATTTCTTGTAGAAATTTAACTTACTTGGGATAAGCTGACACGTCCATTCCATTAAATAAAAACAAAGCTGACAATAAAGGTCATTGACCACTATCAGCAAATGTAAAAAACTGTATGTCTCCATACCACACCAACAGACATTGTGGAGGCAATTGCTTAGGTCCATGATGAAAGACTCCCAGAATACCGTGAAGTTAATGTTTTTTAATAAACAAAAAATGAAACACCGATCGATCAGAAGAGATTGCAAAGATGTTAATTAGAAATGCACGGTAAGGCACAGACAAACAAAAAAAACATTCATTCAATTATTTGTACAAGTTTTTTTTTAACACACACACACACACACCCACTCTCGTATGTAGAACAATGATGAAGATGTGTGATTTTAAATATGAAGTATTACGAATTCTATTTATCATATGTGTGCATGAATAATAGTATACTGAACAACAGTATGAAGTATTTTTTAAACACTGAAGTGGAGGGAAGATCATATAAGGAGGATTTTCTTGATTATGACAAGCGCTGGTGTTCTCAGAGTCCGCTGCCTGTAACTACAATTGAAATTTATGCAAAGTCCGATAGCCAAGAAAAATTCAAATAAGCACAGAACATTTCTAATAACACAGTCATATTATATCCTACAAAAATGTCTTCATATGAATATTTAATAATATTTATTAATAATACTGTCATTTTTTATTTATTTCTTTTATTAATGCAACACAACAGGACTCCTTACTGTAGATGTGGTACTATTGATGGCTATGGCAAAGAGTGAAACACTTAAAACACTGCCCTGAGGAACACTAGTCTCCTGCTCAAATCAATCAGACAGCATGTTACCAACTCAGGTCCAAAAAAACAGCTGAGACAGGAAAGACCGTATGAAGATGGGACGGTGGCCACGAAAGCCCCATCGATGCAGTTGGGCGAGAGTACAGTGTCTCCAAGTAGTGTCATATGCCATACTTATATCGCAGAATATGCCAATACAATTATGCTTACGGAGGAAAGCCTGCTGAATAGCCGCCTCTAGGTGTGTATAGGGGCGGGGGGTCAGACTGTCGACAGTGGACCGAAATCATCGGAATCCACACTGAGATCAGCTAAGGAGTTGCCTGGTCTCTTAACAAACAGGCCAGATGATGGTTAACCATTTGCTCCAGGGTCTTTCCTACACAACTCGTTAAGACAATACTCTGATAACTACTAGGACATGTGCAGTCCTTTCCTGGTTTGAGGAGAGGGATTAGAATTACCTCCCTCCACGAGTTGGGGAAGTTGCCTGAATGCCATACTAGATTAAAACATTAGAGGAGGATTTCTTTTGGTGTCGCTGGCAAATATCTAAGCATTCCGTACCAGATTTGGTCATAACCAGGTTCAGTGTCACAAATCTGTCAGTGCTGAAAGTGGAGTTGTAGGCCTCAGAACTAATGGACCTGAAGTCCAACTTTTCCCTCTCTAGAGTCACACGATAGCAATGAAATTCTGGATCCTGGATTGCATTGGCAGTAGTTTGTGCAAAATGTTCTGCCAGTGTCTGAGCAATGTCTCTGGGTGTTGTTTGGAGGCAGCCCTGTTTCAGCACTGCTGCTGTCGGTAAATGGCTGTGTTTACCAGAAATTCTCCGGATGGCTTCCCATACTTTTATAGAAGAAGTGGAACGATTGATGGAGTCCAGGAACACTTGCCATGACGTCCTCTTAACTTCCCTAATGACACGTCGTGCCTTGGCCCTCATGACTTGAAAGGCCTGAGATGGTCTGCTGTCGGTCGGCATTTAAAATATCGAAGAGCCACATGCCTTTCCCGTATCGTGGAATGGCACTCATCTGCCCACCAAGGTACTGGTTGCCTCCTAAGATGACCTGAGGCCTGTGGGATGGAGAAGTCAGTGGCGCGAATGATCACTCATGTGATGCGGTCCACCTATCCTTGGATGCTATCCCACTGATCGAACACAGCCAGCTGGCTCAAACATGCCCAATTAGCCCTGCTGATCATCCACTTTCAGGGCTTAACTTCAGGTGGTGAGCTATTTAGTAGGTGAAGGCGAATTGGGAAGTGGTCACTGGAATGAATGTCGTCAATGACCTCCCACTGAAGAGAGTCAGCAAGGACGGGAGAACAGAGGACGATGGCTGAGAATGACACAGTAGCAGTAGAGAAATGTGTGTGAGTACCCATGTTGAGGATGCACAGCTCATGAGACATCATGAGGCCCTTCAAAACCCGACCCTGAGGGCAAGTACTGGTCAAGCCCCACAGGACATGATGGGCACTGAAGTCTCCCAGGAGGAGGAATGGTTGCAGGAGTTACGTGATAAGATCTGTGAGTGCCTCAGAGTCTAGTGCATCTTGCAGAGGTAAATACAGTGAACAAACAGTGATCCTTCGACACGAATTTGAGCTGCAACTGCTTGCAGGTCAGTAGCCAAGGGGAGAGCAGAGAAGTGGTGGGCATTGGTGACAAACACTGCAACACTTCCCTTGGCCCTTTCCCCTGATTCGTCATCCTTGCGGTATACTGTATATCCTTGTAGCACAGGGACATCTACGTCTTTAAAATTCATTTCTTGTAAACAAAAGCACAAGGGACATTCCTGTGCTAGGAGTTTCCAGGTCCTCCAAATGAGTCTTGAACCCATTGATGTTCCACTGTAGTATGGAAGCCATGTCATCGACGCAGATTTAATTTACCCCTATCTTTGCACCGGGGAGGTGAGGTATTTTAAGAGCAAGGGGGAGTGGAGGGGCTGCCTGGATCCAATGCATCTTACTCTATGATATGTTCCTCATCAGTTAGACAGGGAAGAATGATGTCTGATGGCACTCGGGACAGCTTTTGACCTGAACGTCGTGACCCTTTCCCTGCACCCTGTCCCTCTGAGAGGGGGGGAGGGTTGGGTGGGGGTGATGTGTGTTGAGTGGCACTTTGCTTTTCTTGTACCTTTTGGATACTCGCTGTGGAACTGTCCTGGAGGAATATTAGGTGTCAAAGACAGGGGGCTTCATCACCTTATATTCTTTTTTGGCTTCGGCACATGGCATCTGCTTGGTCACTTATCTCCTGTATTTTGCATTCTTCAGCAAAAACAGGGCAGTCACGACTCCAGCCTGGGTGGTTCCAGAGCTGTTGATGCACATCGCCGGAGATGGGCAGTCAGTCCCAGCGTCATAGCGGGTTTTCCATAGTTCGCGAAAATCACTTCACCTCCACAACTCCTGGTTGTATGACTGAAATGCTCGCATTTATAGCACCACATAGGGTTTGGAATGTAAGGCTGAACATTAAGTTGAAGGAACCCCATCATAAGATGTTCAGGCAGTGTCGGAGAATTGAATGTGACAATGAAAGTGGCAGTCTTTCAGTTGCTTCATTATTCTTCTGAGTTTGTTGCTCCACACTAACTACTCCCTGGGATGCCCATGCTTGCTTCAGTTCTGCTATGTCCACGTCCATGACATCTCAGCATGTGACAATGACCTTACTGGAGCTGAGAGAGGTGTGAACCTCAACAATGATATCATAGTCACCCAGTTTCTACCATTTCTTAAGAAGGTCTACCGGCTTTGACCTGTAAGTTTCGACCAACAATGTGCCACTACACAATCATGTTATAGATTTTGATGCTCCAGGAATGCCTTCCAAACCCTTATGGATATAAAAGGGGGACACTTTCTCTAACGTCCCCTGCTTCCTCTTCATCACCACAAACACATTGTTATTCATGACTCCATCATCCCTGTTACTGCAGTCCAAAGTATTCTTATCATCTGGAGGACTAGCCTCTCATTCTTTTGGATGGATGGGTGTAAATACTCCCAGGCAGTACACCCTACCCGCTGGGAGGAGAGAATATTCAAGGATTCCATTTCAGTCCCATGAGCAGCTAGGGAAACAAGGGTCTCCTCAGACAAAGTCCCGCATGCCTGAGTAACCCTTATACAATGGAGGTGCAGCAGGATCCCCACACGTTGCCCAATAACGACTGTTCCACCTCAACAGCCATGCATACCATCAGCGCACAGCAGAAAAAACCAAAAAGATACACTTTGGTAGCGCATACGCCTCTGCTTTTCTAAGGGTCTCATTTGAGGTGCTACAGGTCCTGGCTCAACAGCAAGGTGATAAACAACAGAAAAGCTTGTGTGACTGATTTCTTCTGCCCGGGAATGCTTTTTGATGCAGCATAATGTTCATTACAGTTAAAGAGGCTATGGGAAAAAATCCTGTACATCAGCTCATGTTACGACTATTGTGACGTGGTGGAAAGATATACTTATCAAGTAACTTATCACATCTACATGCATTGAAAAGTCCTTGACACACTAGTCTCAAATGTAAATGAAATCAGATATCAAAGTATGTCCACACCAAGAAACTCATCAAAATTACATTGAGTGCATTAGCAGACTGACTTATCGATATTATCACTTGATTATCTAACAAAACGAGTCTTAACAACAGGTTGAAAGCTATTAATATTGTAAAAAGACACAATGATTATTAATCACATTCTATATTATCAATCCTTTAGGATAGAATAAGGTTCGTGTACCTCTGCTAAAATTACATTCTTCAGGCATAAGAAGTCTCCAAGTTCACTGACTCAGTTCTATTGAAAATGCCAGTTTTTTGCATTGCAAGTGATCATTTATTTTTTGTGACCAGTGAGAGAGGTTTGTCACACAAATTTACTTGGTAATGGCAAAATTTTACAGAAATTTTCACACTATTCAAGCTCTTTCACATTTACATATGTTACAATAGTTCCATCACATTACCTTTATCAATATATAGGTAATTTGGTACATATATAGAGAGTTACATAGATGGATCTGTAATACATTGCTGATGACAATCATATATTCAATGGACTTTCAGCAATGTATCAGCATATTGGAACTCAGTACTTGTTTCATATTCACACATATCAAGGGCGATCTCACAGCTCTCCTTCACAACACGTTTTGGGTCCTGCAGGTAATCCTTAAGTATTTCAAAGCATTCTGGAGATGCAATAGCACCCAGAGCTTCTGCACATTCATGGCGCACCATTTCATTTTCAGAAGCATCTTTCAAGGATGCCTCCAGAAACGGAACAGATACCGCACTTTGTATTTGTCCTAATACAAAAGCAATCTCGTGACGAAATAGGGCACCTCCGACTTTTAGCCCTACAAATCAAGAAATGTTTGAAGATTAGGTATTTTGTCAGAAAATTCAGTCTCAAGACAGTTTGACAATTACAGAATTTAAAAAACACTCACCTTCACATAATGCCAATATGCTTTCCTCTGTGTTAATATTTCTTAAGGAAAACATAGCCCTGTATCTATCAAACAGACTGCTATTCTCATCCAACAAGATGTTCTTCAGATGGGGTACATCATTTTCAGATGATGGTGGAGCTGGGTCCACTGAAGCATATGGACTCTTCTGCTGATCATCTGGTTCCCTGGATTTATGAAACCACTCAATCCTTGCTAAAGCTAACTGGCATGTTTCAGCTACTTCAACAGCTGGATCTTCAACATATTTCCTTAGAATGTCAGATACTTCCATTGATCCTATTGCTCCAAGCGCTTCAGCTAAAATATGAAAAAACCTTTATCTTAAGTGAATACTTTTTATCTTTTTAGAATCTAACAACAACACAACAATGGTAATCATTTCAATGTGTCAGGAATTTTTATTATATGCACACTGAATTGCAAGGTCAAAATATTTTATAATATGTGTGGTTATCCAATGGAAATAAATTTGTAGTAACCCCACGATATTCACTACCATGAATGTTGCTGCGAGTAGAAATGAGACACTCAATGGTGGTCAAGTACAAAAATCTTTTACATATTTGGGTCTACCTAACCATTGGCCAAATTTGATGCCTTGTTTGTTGTTTTATGTTCTACGAGATAATGTCAAAGTCTTTTTAACCACTAAAAATCTTTTCTTTCTGGTGATCAGTCTTCTGAATTGTTAGATGGGGCCCCACCATGTCATCCAATCCTCTGTCAATGTCTTCACCATCACAGAATAGCACATAACAGCCAGTGTCTTCAATTATTTGTTAGCTATATTCCAACATTTCTCCCCTACAGTTTTATCATCTAAATCAATCACTAAATCATGGAAATTATTCCTTGATGTCTTAACACATTATCCAACCATTCTGTCTCTTCTTGTCAATATTTTAAGCAGTCTTTTCCTCACTCATTCTGTGGAGATCCACTTCATTTCTTATTTGATCTGTTCATCTAATTTACCGATAATACTGTATAAGTCTCACTTTCAAGAAAGTCATACTTTGTAATGCATACCTGAAAATGTTGTTGTCAGGGATACACACAAAAAAATATCATAATATATTTTTGGAGATGCTTCCAAAACCTCTACATAAATTACCATGCTTTTTCACAAAGAAGATAATGCAAAGAAATGACATCCCATTGAATGGCTGGGCTTTTAAACTCCAATTTTGAAAACTGAGGACCACTTTAACATACTTCAAAAGATAACCCTGATACTAAATTTTATAGTTCCCCAACATTCTCTGTGTCCAGTAGGTTACATGGAACAGAACAAAACTACCCATTTAATATGCTTGATGGAGCTACACACTATTGTATCAAAAGTGTTTATTCTGCAGAATTAAGTGATAAGAATACTATGTAAAGCTGACAAGAAAAGGTTATGCAGCAGCCTCTTTCAGAGTTGTGGAATCACAAACAACTGCATCAGTCATGTTATCTATGTTTACTAACAAAAATTAAGTTTCAGACAAACCAAAATAATTACAACATAAAGTAAAAAAGGCTTAAAATTGGAATTTACTTGTTTGGCTTGGTGCCAAACTGAAATTCTCTGTTCTTGTCCAAAAGCTTTTTTTGCTAGTTCTCGACGTAGTAGTAACCCGTATTTACCCAAAAATTCAACAACTACTTCCACTAATTATCTATATCCTGATGCTGCAACTGTCTCGACACCACCACCAGGCACAGGCTTCCTAGTGTAATATATTCATAATTATTTTCCTCTGATAATGTACACTTGACACCAAAAGAGGTTGTAGTGGAAAGTCACAGCCAGATTCAAAGTCCAGTGCAGCACCGACACGGATGACATGCGAGGTGCCATTTATCCGAATTACATTGAGAACATGTGTAAAGGCAGTATTACTTGAAATATTATGCAAAAATATTCCTGTGTGTATTCTAGACCTATTCCAAGGACTGATACTCATTAGCTGTAGATACATTACAGAGACCCTTAACAGGGAATTTTTTGGTCAGTGTGATGTTTTCATGGCCTATCGGAGTAAACAACAGAGTTTACTACAGCCAGAGGTCTTACTCCTTTTGATTATGAGTAATGTTAATGACAACATGCAAACAGACCAATGAAATCCATTATTAGAGTTGAATTACTATACAGGTAAGGGCATCCGTACAGCAATACCATTGACAGCAGATTAGCATAAACAATCAGTCTCTAAGAACAGAAATTGTGTGGCTTACTGTGCAGCTTCCAACACATCTTTCTGGCCAGTGTCACACAATGGGAACTCCATGTTGGAATATCAACAATCTTAAGAAAAGTATAGATGACACGTTAAGCTGCAGACACGCACAACGAAAAGACTGTTCGACATTTAGCTTTCAACCAAAGCCTTCCTCAGACAACACACACACACACACACACACACACACACACACACACACACACACACACACACACACACACAATTCACGCAAGCAAGCACATCTCATGCACACACGACCAACACATGTGCTTGAGTAGTTGGCCGCTTTGATGGCAGCGTTGATTTTCCTTTTTTCATGGGAGATATCTGCAAAAGAACTGAAGTCTACAGCAGTAAACATACATTTTAATATATAAAATGGTATGCAAGCAGAAATGAAGAATCATATTTCCTGTTACTTGAACATAAATGCTTGCAAGGTTCTGACAGTATACAAGCCTGTGCAGCATGCAAAGCTTTGGACCACTATGCACAAAATGCCCTGTTACTGCTGGAGCTCTTAGCCCTTATGAAAAATTAATGTTCAAAGGCAGAATTCTCCTACACAGCCTATTTGATTAATGACTGGTCACTGCCAGAGGATGCTGATGAGTACTATTTGGGTAGATAGGCTACTCGACATCATGGTCTTCAGTACTCTGACGAAAAGTCAGCCCACAAATCTCACATGTGGGGACAAAGACTGTCCGCACATGTGAAGCAGTTTATAATATATTAAAGACTGCCACCCTTTCCCACCAATTTAGGGATGAGGTCTGACAGTTCACAAAATTTCACCACCCTTGTAACACTGTAATCGGCATCTACAAGGATGGTGGGCAGACCTCCAGTATCAGAATATAGGACACACGTAGCCACAATATGCCAAACTGAAAGTGGCATGCAACAAACTTTACAGAGTGGTGGTTCCTCCGCCGGAGGAGGAAGTCATGTGTTAATGTGCAGTCTCGTAAGCAGAATCTCCTTCCAGTGGCGAGACTGACTAGAAATTCACCATGCCTTTGTGGTCGATTTGCGTGACCGCAGTTTGTTGTCTGTCACTTGCAACCATTCAGTCTCCCGCCGACACATGAGACATCTGTCAGAAAATGAGATGATGACATGCAATAGTATGGGACATTGATGGACAGCACTATCCCAACATGCTTCCTTGGTAGCTTTGTTGGCCATGTCATTGCCCTGTATTCCAATGTGGCCAGGTACCCAGCAAAAGATCACCTCCTTGCCAAGGTGTTGGTGCCGCTATAAGGAGTCATGGATGAACTGAATCAGCTGGTCCACTGAATACATTAGATGAAGCGCTTGCGGTGTACCAAGAGAGTCGGAACAGACAAGAAACCTTTCACAGCGATGACTGTGAACCCTCTCCTCTGCCATAAGAGTGCCATATAATTCCTCATCATAATCTGTAAATTGTTGTGGAAGACACACTTTAAAAACCCCATCAGGGAAAACATCAGAAAAACCGAGAGCATTCTCTTGCTGGGCTCCACCTGTACAAACAAAGATAAAACAGTGGTATGAACTTAAATGGACAGAAACAAAGTTGTAAGAACAAAATATGGAGTACAAGTTTTCTTGTACTGTGAAAATCACTTTGTGCCTCTGAAGATGCCTAAGCGGCAATGCGTTCCATCCCTGGCTGTGTATTTTGATGCCTGAGAGATCCAGATTCTTTAGACAACTGTAGAACGTATACCAAATGGCTTGGTTGCATGGGGCCAATTCCTGAATAGTTGTTCAAAGGTGGGTTGGACCACTGAACTGAATGTCAATGGTTGAGGTGACACTGAATTTTCAGCCCCTGTCGAGCCAAAAGGATACATTGCCGAATCCAGTGTGGTGGTTCACCAGCCTCTGCACACAGACTCTGAACCGGGCTGGTCCAAAAGGCTTCAGTCGATATCTGAATGTCCTCGTGGTGGATAGCATCTAACATCCTGAGGTACGAAGGACAGCCTGATCCGTAGATCATGATGCCATAATCTAAAAATGATTGAACAAATGCCCTATAAAACTGCAGGAGGTGGGAACTGTCAGCTACCCATGTTTTCCCACTAAGCATTTCATTTCAAAATATTCAATGACTGGAACCCCTTTGTTCATAGGTCTTTCATGTGTGGGAGCCAAGTTAATTTCGAGTCAAATAAAAAACCCAAAAAGTGAACAGTGCCTTGAAAACATAAAATATTGTCCTCCAGTGTGAGCACTGGTTGGCTAAAATGCCGACGAGCATGGTTAAAATTGACACACTTAGTCTTCTCGGGTGAGGATTGAAAACCAGTTGTCTGGGTCCAGATTGTGAGAGTCTGGATATGATGGGTGCCCAATAGTGAGGTCAGCACTGTCCTTACACTAATGAAAACAAACAAATGTGGAGATGATCTAAAAGTGTTGGACACGTATGTACTCTAAATGACCGCACAGTTACTCTGTACCACATGTACTCTCATATGCACTAAAACTAATTAGGAGGGAAGAGAACTAAAAACACCCATAGGGAAAAATGTGACTGGCTGACCACTTACAAAAATCTAGGATTAGCCAGCCACCCTTTGACACATTAAGAACATCTTCCTAAAATCTTGTTAAAAATGTTGCACAATTAACAAAACTTTAAAACCCTATCAACATTAGTTTGATCATTACATAAAATAGATTGCAGATCTGCCGGCAAATCTGCCACAGTCCACTGCTCGACAAATAAAATGCAGTCCTATAAAATGTAGCGCACTGTGATCTGCACACCACACATAGGA
Organism: Schistocerca cancellata; assembly: GCF_023864275.1. Classification (NCBI taxonomy): domain Eukaryota; kingdom Metazoa; phylum Arthropoda; class Insecta; order Orthoptera; family Acrididae; genus Schistocerca; species Schistocerca cancellata. The sequence continues at coordinate 598,342,961 of NC_064626.1, forward strand.
GGGTCCTTTCGCTAGAGTAAGAAAGCATGTGTCATAGAGCTGTGGCGTCCGCCCCCGGTAGCTGAGTGGTCAGTGCGACAGACTGTCAATCCTATGGGCCCGGATTCGATTCCCGCCTGGGTAGGAGATTTTCTCTGCTCAGGGAATGGGTGTTGTGTTGTCCTAATCATAATTTCATCCTCATCGACGCGCAAATCGCCGAAATGGTGTCAAATCAAAAGACTTGCACCAGGCGAACAGTCTACCCAACGGGAGGCCCTAGTCACATGCCACATACATACACATAGAGCTGTGGCCTATGCGAAGATGGGTCAGAAGGACCTCATCCTGCTAACTTGGCTGGAAGGAAGTACTCCACAGCCGAGTTGTAGGCTTGATGACATGGAGCTTGTTATCGGTTACTGCCAGCCATTTGTCTTCCCATCAATTCATGACTTTTTTCCTCAACAGTGAAGTGTGTGGGTGAAGTTGGGGCTGCAAGGAACTTACACACCTGACTAACCGCGCTGCCACCGTGTGGTAAGTGGCAGTTCCCCTGCCTCAGCACAGATGCTAGGTATGGGACTGGTCTGATAAGCACCTGTGCCCAGCCGAATCCCCTCATAATGGACAGCATCAATGACCCGCAAGTAAGAGGGCCTCGCTGACCCATGCACCATGTAACTATAGTCCAGCCACGAACGCACAAAAGCCCAATAAAACTGAAGGAGATGTGCTCTGTCCGCTCCTCAAGACCTGTGGCTAAGACACTTGACGATGATCAATGCCTTCAGGGTTCTGGCTTTCAGGTCTCGCAGGTGTGGTAACCACGACAATTGGCAGTCAAACATGAGGGCCAGAAATGGCACTGTGTCTCTAAAATGTAGGATGATGTAGCCCATATTCAAGGCAGGCAAAATAAGATGGTGACGAGAATGATTAAAAAGAACTTACACACACTTATCTGCAGTAAACTGTAAACCAATTTTTGCAGCCTACTCCTCTAACCTACACATTGTAAGTTGCAACAGATGGCTCATTGTTGTAACACTGGAGGACGAACAGAAAACAGCAAAATCGTCTACAAATAAGGAGCACTGTATAGGAGTCCTTATCATAGATGTGATACTGTTGATGGCTATGGAAAAGAGGGTAACACTTAAAACACAGCCCTGAGGAACATCATTATCCTGTTCAAATTTATCAGACAGTGTGTTACCAACATGGGTCCAAGAAGCAGCCTCTGCAACAAGATCAAAGATTGTACTAGAATGCCACAAAGTCCTTGTGGAGCTAGTGGAAAGTGATAGGGTAAACCTATTGTGGGTCTCTGCTCACTCAGGAATTAGTGGTAATGAGCAAGCTGATAGGTTGGCCAGGATAGGAGGCAATGACACCATTTATTGGACCAGAACCCGTCCTGACAATCACCAAGCAATGATCAAAATAAAACTTCAAGACTGGACGAGGAGTCAGCATGCAGAATATTGGGCTAAGGTCAAAAATCAAAAACATGGCAAGGTATTGATGCCGAAGCTATGTTCTAAAAGACGTGTCTCAATCCTGGGCTTGAACAGGGGAGAAATGATACTCATGGTTGGACTATTGAAACGCCATGGGAACTTCAAAAAACACCTACATACAATGGGGATAATAGAAGAAGACCCCCAAATGTAGGATGAGTGGTGTGGGTGAGGAAATTGCATCACACTTGATCTTCAAATGCGAGGCATTGGAGATTAAGAGAGACAGAACATTCGGATCAACCAGACCTGAAGAAACTATGTCTAGCAAAGCACTGGTAAAGGATCTCCTTGCACAATTCAAGGGCATTGGTTGGCTTTACTAGACACAAAGGGAATGATACCACACAATAAACTCTGTTTTGGTGTGGGCACCAGCGGGCTTGACCAATGCTGTATTCGCTACCCTGATAAAATCAAATAAAATCAGGTGTCGTCTGTGTTGATGGTCCACCTTGGGAATAGGTTTCTACACCATGGAAGAATATAAGGTGGCAAAGACAGGCAGTTTTGTTGCCTTACATTCTGTTTTCAGCATAGGCATAGGAGACCCGCTTGGTCACTTTTGTTTCCTGTACTTTGCGTTCTTCAGCAAAAAAAGGGCAGTCTCGGCTCCAGACTGGGTGGTTTCCAGAGCAGTTGATGCAAATAGCCGGAGATGAGCAGTCAGTCCCAGCGTCATAGTGGCTTTTCCTCAGTTTGCGTTATCTCCACAACTCATGGTTGTATGGCTGAAACGCTGGCATTTATAGCACCGTTTAGGGTTTGGAATGTAAGGCTGAACATAAAGTCGAAGGAACCCCGCCATAAGATGTTCAGGCAGTGTCGGAGAATTGAATGTGACAATGAAAGTGGCAGTCTTTCAGTTGCTCCATTATTCTTCTGAGTTTGTTGCTCCACATTGACTATTCCCTGGGATGCCCATTCTTGCTTCAGTTCTGCTATGTCCACGTCCATGATATCTCAGCATGTGACAACACCCTTACTGGAGTTGAGAGAGGTGTGCATCTCAACAATGATATCATATCAATCAGTTTCTGTGATATCTTAAGAAGGTCTATCTGCTATGACCTGTTAGTTTCGACCAATGATGAGCCATTACGCAACTGCGTCATAGATTTTAATGTTCTGCAAGGCCTTCCATACCCTTATGGATATAAAAGCGGGACACTTTCTCAAATGTCCACTCCTTCCTCTTTATCACCAGAAACACATTGTTATTCTTGACTCCATGAGCCTTGTTACTGCAGTCCAAAGTATTCTTATTATCAGGACTAGCCACTCTCATTCTTTTGGATGAATGTGTGTAGATACTCCCAGGCGGTACACCCTTCCTGCTGGAAAGAGAAGAAGATGATTTCGAGAGGTCCATCTCAGTCCCACGAGCAGCAAGAGAAATAAGGATCCACTCAGACAGAGCCCTGTGTGCCTGAGTAAGCCTTATAAAACTGATGTGCGTCAGGTTCCCCAGAGGCTGCCAGCTAACAACTGTTCCATCTCAACAGCAATGCATCCCTTTTCTTCCCTTTTAATTCCGTCCTTGCATTCCAGGAAGTCAAGTCCAGATCCCCATTCCCTAAGCCACAACGTTCCACCGCCGTGCCACATGTTGGTCGCAGAAGCATACCCATAGCTTATGGAGACAGGGGATTGGCAGTGCTTACCAGTCCCCAGCTAAGGAACCCCAGGGTCGCCAAGCCCATACTCAGCAAATCAATGCTGAGCCCTTGAGAGCCCACAAAATGGTGGCCCAAGGTGTTGGAGATAGCAACAGAGTCCACGATTACTTTGTCTGCTACTGTCAGGCTGGAAATTGGCAAATGGATCTCGGTCCTAGAGAGCCATCGGAGATTGGCCCACATGACAGAGCAAGGGGTAGAACTGTTAAAAGTACTAGTGAATGAAACCAAGCTAGCTTTTTTGCTATCCTGAAGAATGCAATGACACTTTTCATGCATCTGTTTATAATGAATTCAGTTTTCCATTGTAGGATGACTGTTAAAAACACAGAGCATGTCTCCGCACACGAATTGCATCACAGCATGTCTCAGTCCACCAAGGGACCAGAACACAGCATGATAAAGAGCAAGTGCAAAAATGGACTGTTCTGCTGCAGTAAGGATAATGTTTGTAAGGTAGTCCACCTGGTCATCACAACTGTGGAAATCTCGTTTGTTGAAGGTCGTCAGGGAGGAGTAAAGCCGCCAGTCGGCCTTAGTAAGCCACCATTTGGATGTGCACACAGGTGGGGTAGGAGTCAGCAAATGGGTAGCACACAGGAAGTGGTCGCTCGAATAGGTGTCAGAAGGAATGGACTACTCAAGGCTATGGGCAAGCCGGGAAGTACAGGATAGGTCCAAATGGGAATACGTGTGTGAGGGATCGGAAAGGAATGTGGGTGCTCCTGTGTTAAGGCCAAAGAGGTTAAGTTGATTAAGAGGTTCAGTCAAAAGGGCACCTCTCCAACAGGACCTGGGAGAACCCCAAAGGGGATGGTGCATATTAAAGTAACTGAACAGCAGAAATAGGTGAGGAAGCTGCCCAATAAGTTGGAGGTAGTCTGCCCTCCTGACACCAAATGACGGAGGGATGTGAATGGTACAAAGGGAAAAGGTCAAGTGAGGAAAGAAACGGTGAACTGCAACAGCTTGAAGCAGCCGGGTAGTCAGGGACATCGTGCGACTATGAATGTCATCCCGGATGAGCACCGTGACTCCCACACATCAGGGAATTCAGTTCTCGGTGGGAGGAGGTGGGGGAAGGTCAAAACAAACCAGAGAGAAATGCAAGAGGTCACAGTGGTTGTGAGGATGCAGTTTTGGTTCCAGGAGACAGAGAACAAGCGGATGCTGTGAGTCTAAGAGCAGCCTCAGTTCTCTTTCTTGGATTGAAGGCCAAGAAGGAAGGAGAGTAAGGAAAAAATGAAGGGTTCTCACCTCAGTGGCTGCCGAGTGCCAGCCTTCAAAGACTCACTACTACAGGGTTGGTTGGTTGGTTTAAAAGGAGGGGGGGGGGGGGGGGGGGGGACCAAACTGCAAGGTCATCGGTCCCTTGTTTCCAGTAGAACCTTCACCCAAGGGAAAGAAGAAAACAAAGAAGATGTACGGCACAATAACAGGAGAAATTAAGAACCAGAAGAATGACAGAAGGACAACAAACACTACAATGGGCAAAACAGGACAAGAAAACCACAGAAAGATGCAAGAAACAGGGAGAAGTGATTAAAAACAAGTAAGCAGATTACCATGGCTAGCTGACCATGAGAATAAATAAGGAGAAGTCAGCCACTCTCCAACATATTAAAACCTCCACCCTAAAAGCCCTAGTGTGGAGGACACAGAGGGACAAAGGACACGCACTAAAACTCAGATCAAATGATAAAACTCACCATCACCAATAAAATGTAAAACTAAAGCTGCTGTTGAGGCACTGTCGCCCAACACCGAAGGTACAGTGCTGGGGAAAAAAGTCTGCTGCAGAGAGAATAAAAGTGGGCAGTCCAGCAAGAGGTGGATGACTGTCATTTGGGAGCCACAGCGACACTGAGGTGGGTCCTCACGACGATGGAGGTGACCATGTGTGAGCCACATATGGCCAATGCGGAGCCGACAAAGGACAACTGATTCCCTGCGAGAAGCCTGCAGGGAAGACTTCTCCTTAATGACATGCAGTTTGTTGTACATACTATTATGCCACTCTGTCTCCCAAAGCTGAAAAACCTTGCGGTGTAAGACAGAATGCAAGTCAGTTTCAGAGATGCCCATTTCCATGAGCAGTTTCTGCGTAGCCGGTTTGGCCAGCCTGTCAGCAAGTTCACTGCCTGGGACTCCGATCTGTCTTGGGGTCCACACAAACACCACTGAACGACTGGACTGTTCCTGGGCAGAGATGGACTCCTGTATGTTCACTACCAAAGGATGGCGAGGGTAGCACTGGTTGATAGCTTGCAGGCTGCTCAGGGAGTCAGAACAGAGAAGAAACGACTCACCAGAACAGGAACAGATGTACTGAAGTGCACAAGATATAGCCACAAGTTCTGCAGTGAATACGCTGCAGCCAGCGGGCATGGATTGCTGTTCAGTATAGCCTCTGCAGACATAGGCAAAGCCAACGTTACTATCAGTCATCAAGCCGTTGGTGTAAATAACTTCAGAGCCTCGGAACAAGTCAAGAATCGAGAGGAAGTGACAGTGGAGAGTGGCGGGGTTAACGGAGTCCTTAGGGCTGTGCGAAAGGTCCAGACGAAGATTCAGCCGAGGTGTACACCATGACACCATGAAGGTATACATGAATGGACTTCAAGTAGAGATGGTAAAGGGAAGGACTCCTGTACGGAGAGAAGGGATCGCAAGTGAACTGCAATCGTGACCCATGACCTGGGCCACCAATGAGGGAGATTAACTGCCACGGGTGGGAAAAGGAGATGGTAATTCGGATGCACAGGAGAACTACAAATGTGTGCAACATAACTGGTGAGCAGTTGTGCACATTGGATCCTTAATGGAGGATTCTGGCCTCCACTAGGACATTGGTCACCCAACTCGTTCTGAAAACTCTCGTCCCTAGGCAAACGCCGCAGTGGTGCACTGAGTCGAGTAAACGCAATGCTGAGGGCACTGCCACACCATAAACCAGACTCCCACAGTCAAGGCGTGATTGAACAAGGGCTCTGTAGAGCTGCAGCAGTGTAGAGCAATCTGCACCCCAGTTGGTGTTGCTCAGGCAGCAACGAGCATTGAGGTGATGTCAGCACTCCTGCTTAAGCTGACGAAGGTGAGGTAGCCAAGTCAATCAGCATCAAAAAACACTTAAGAATCAATATGTCTCCACTACAGTGAGTGGATTGTCATTAAGATAAATTTCAGGTTCCGGATGAGTGCTACGATGCTGACAGAAGTGCATGACACACGACTTTGCAGCTGAAAACTGGAAGCAGTGGACTAGAGCCCATGACTGCACCTTTTGAATGGCTCCCTGTAGGCACCGCTCAGCAACACCAGTACTGGAGGAGCAATATGAAATGCAGAAGTCATCTGCGTACAGAGAATGGGAGACTGATGGCCCTACAGCTGCTGCTAGACCATTAATGGCCACTAAAAATAGAGACACACTCAATTTGGAGCCCTGCAGAATGCCATTCTCCTGAATATGGGGGAACTATAGGAGACATCAACTTGGACACGGAAAGTACAGAGTGGCAGGAAGTTTTGGATAAAAATCAAGGGCGGGCACGGGAGACCCCACTCACACAATGTGGCAAGGATACGATGTTGCCAGGTCGTGTTGTATGCTTTACCTAAGTCAAAATAGGTGGCAACCAGGTGTTGGCATCTGGAAAAGGCTGTTCAGATTGCAGACTCAAGGGATACAAGATTATCAGTGGTAGAGCAACCCTGGTGGAAGCCGCCCTGACATGTAGCCAGTAGGCCACGAGACTCCAGGACCCGACCCGACCCGACCCAACCCAACCGCCGACACACAGTACGTCCCAGCAGCTTACAGAGAACGTTGGTGAGGCTAATGGGCCAATTGGCTATCCACATCAAGTGGATTTTTACCAGGTTTTAGCACCAGAATGATGGTGCTCTCCCGCCATTGCGATGGAAAGACACCATCGCACCAGATCCGGTTGAAGATGACAAGGAGCTATTATTGCTTGTAGTCAGACAAGAGATGTTTGATCATCTGACTGTGGATCCGATCTGGCCCAGGAGCTGTGTTGGGGCAATGTGCAAGGTTGCTGAGGAGCTCCCACTCTGTAAATGGGGTGTTACAGGGTTCACTGTGGCGTGTAGTGAACAAGAGGACTTTCCATTTGCCATTTGAGGGTGTGAAAGGCGTGGGGGGTAGGTCTCCAATGCAGAGGCTCGAGCATAGTGCTCGGCAATCGCGGTTGCATCAGCAGACAGCACATCATTGATGTTAACACCAGGGACACCTGTTGGGGTCTGGTACCCAGAAGACGTCTGATCTTCGTCCAGACTTGAGAAGGTGACGTATGGCACCCAATGGTCGACACGTACCTCTCCCAACACTCCTGTTTCCGTCATTTTATAAGCAGGCAAACACGCGCACGGAGTGGCTTGAAGGCTATTAGGTGCTCTAGAGAAGGGCGTCACTTATGTCACTGTAGAGCTCGCTGATGCTCTTTAATTGCCTCAGCAACTTCTGACGACCATCAAGGGACTGTCTTTTTGCCTGGGGCACCCTAGAGAACAAGGGATCGCGTTTTCTGCCGCAGAAATTATCATTATAGTGACCTGCTCAATCATAACATTGATGGCACCACATGGGGGAGATTCATTGGTGACAGCAGAAGCTGCCTTGTTTAAAGACCATCTTGGTAGGTGTCCGTGGGCTTGACGTTGGGTGAGTGACAGGAAAATGGCGAAGTGGTCACTACCACACAGTTCGTCATGTGTTCTTCAGTGGATAGATGGGAGAAGTCCTGGGCTGCAAATTGATAAATCAATGGCCGATTAACTACCATAAGCCACACTGAAATGTGTGGCACCTCCAGTATTTCAGAGGCAGAGGTCGAGTTGGGATAGTAAATTCTGGACATCTCCGCCATGGCCAGTAAGCACGGTGCCACACCACAAGGCGTTAAAACCTCCCAAACGTCAGAAAGGTTTAGGGAGTTGATCAATCAATGCAGCCACGACATTCAGGGGTACCAAACCATCTGGAAGGATATATATGTTGCAGACACTTATTTCCTGCGTTGTCTGTATCCTGACACCCACAGCTTCAAGTGGAGTTTGAAGGGGCACAGGTTCACTAAATACCGAGTTCAGGACAAACGCATACTCCACCTGACACACTATTATATTCGCTATGGTTCTTGTACTATCCCCTGTAGACGCAAAGGGCAGGGGGCCGCATTGCTGGGAACCGGTTTCCTGGAGGGCAATGCAGAAATCCGGTGTAAAGTTTAAGAGTTGCAGTAGCTCAGCCAGCAATTCCACTAGAGGATGACGCGATTGTGAGACTGGGAAGGCACGAAACACTCACTCAATGAGGCAGTCTATGCCTCAGGGTCACCTGCTACCACTGACTTATTTCCTGAACAGCCTATATCCATTGTGTCTGAGGGTCTGGCGAGATCTAGGTCCAGCGCAGACATCAGAGTTTTCACCTCATCCTCAGATGCAGAGCTTGTAGGCAGCAGCGGTGCAGATGCACTGCAATTCCCTTAGGCTTGGGGGTTTTCTTTCTGGATTTCTCTTGTTGATCCTTGGGTTTCTCTGGCTGGGAGGGCTTCACTTATCCAGTCTCCGGGACTAAGGACGATCATGAAGCCTTTACACTTCTCCGGTTGAGAAGTGGGGACTGGTGTCCCTGATGGTTGGGGGGACAGTGCTCCCGATGTGGGAGCATCAGGGAGGGAAGTGCCCCCCACCATCTAGGAGGCAGGTGCAGTCTTCCAGCTCCGAGAGCTGACTGGAACTCGCCGTAGTGATGGGACTACAACTGTTCTTGTAGCGGCACCATAAGAGGAGGCCATAGCCACAGGATGTATGTGCTCAAATTTCCTCTTGGCCTCAGTGTAGGTCAGTCAGTCCAGGGTCTTGTATTCTACGATTTTCCTTTCTCGCTGTAAAATCCAGCAGTCTGCTGAGCAAGGGAATGATGTTCTCCACAGTTGACACAGATGGGAGCGGGTCACATGGAGAATTGGGATGGGATGGACATCCACAATCTCGACATGTTATGCTGAAAGTACAGCAGGAAGACATATGGCCGAACTTCCAGCACTTAAAGCACCGCATTGGGTGAAGGATATATGGCTTGACATCACAGCGGTAGACCATCACCTTGACCCTCTCGGGTAATGTGTCACTCTTGAAGGCCAAGATGAAGGCACCGGTGGCAACCTGATTATACCTCAGGCCCTGATGGATGCGCTGGACAAAATGAACTCCTCGTCACTCTAAGTTGGCGCGCAGCTCGTTGTCAGACTGCAAAAGAAGGTCCCTGTGGAATATAATACCCTGGACCATATTTAAGCTCTTATGAGGCGTGATGGTAATGGAAACATCACCCAACTTGTCACAAGCGAGTAATGCCCGTTACTGGGCAGAGGATGCTGTTTTTATCAAGACTGACCCCGACTGCATTTTGGACAAGCTCTCCACCTCCCCAAACTTGTCCACTAAATGCTCTACAAAAAACTGAGGCTTCATTGAGACAAAGGAGTCCCCATCAGCTCTTGTACATATGAGGTACTGGGGTGAACAAGGTTCACTGCCATCCTTAGCCTGCCATTCCTCCCATGGTGTGACCAGGGAGGGGAACGATTTAGGATCGTACTTCCTTCCATTGTACTGAGACTTGGAATTTTTAGAGACTGCTGGCGTTTGATCACCAGCAAGTGATCAAGGCGTGTCATCTGCCCTGATGCCACCCACTCCGACCAGAGGCCATCCCCGGGGGCATCACCCAGCCTCAGTAAAGACCACCTGGCAGGATGGCCATTGACGCGAGTCCTGATGCGCCAAAGAGATGGGCATCTACTCCATGGCATACATGGGGAGTTAACTGTGCAGGCATCAGCAGAATGATCCTTGTCTAGTCAGGGGTTACAATCAACAGGGTACATGGCAGCCTCATCACAATGGACTGGCTACCGTGCTGGATGTGAGGTGCAGAGAATTCCATGGTCATCGTTGGCGCAGAAAATTATATTGTATAATGGGTGGAGGAAAACGCACCCAGGAAGGTGTCCTCGCTCAAGAGATGGAGGGTGAGCAGGACTGCAATGCCACGACGAGAAAGTGGGTTAAAGATCTACATGCATGATGGACACAGTGCACCATGTAAGATGGGAGATGATGCATCATGTAAGGTGCCCTTCCCCAATCGGCTCTCTCTTCAGCAAAATTTTGAAAAATGGAGGTCAAACCCTACGTGGGACCATCACATGAAGGACGAAATGTGTGAGACTCCTTTTAGTCACTTCTTACGACAGGCAGGAATACCTCGGGCCTATTCTAACCCCCAGGCCCACAGGGGGACTACTACAGGGCACAGTGGCTGGGAGACCCTGCTCTGCGAGATCTACAGAGGCACTGCCATTCTCCTTTTGTCAGGCTGCGGAGTCCAGGGCAGAAAAACTGTTGGTGGTATGCACCAGCAACATGGACAACAGCTGGGTGAGGGTACCACATGGCGACACTACTGAAGAGGAACTTCAAGTCGGCGAAGGATATGACTGTTTGCCTTTGCTTGACGCCTTGGAGCCTTTCCGGTTGGCAAAGGGGGGCTCAGATGTTGGTTGGCTGGAGGGACATATTAAGTCTTCATGGGAGTATTCCTTCCATTCTTTCCAGACTGCTGGTTGTGTAGCAGGTGACTTCACCCAAAGTTTCGTGGCTTGCTGCACAGCTGGAGGAGGAGACTGGGCTGCTACCATAACACTGAGCGATTTTACAACTGCAATGCTGTATTTGAGGTCATTTGTCTGCAGAACCATGACGTTCATGGAGTGAGAAGCAGCAAGAACAATACTTTAAGTGCTGGGTGGTAGAATGCAGGGTTTCCGACTAGCCAACAACTTGTGAGCGAGCAGAGAAGGCACTTTTTCCTTCACCCAGATCTCCTGGTCAGCCCACTCGTCGAGATACATGGAACAATCTCTGGAGACTGCGGCATGGTAGCCAGTGCAGTCGATACACCGGGAAGGAGGAGGTGGACAATTGCTCTTGTGAGCATCCCTACCACAGATGACACATTGGCCAGTTGTCGACCGGAGACTCTAGAGTGGTGGTAACAATGACACAGGTAGCAGCGCATTGGGTTCAGAACGTACAGACTGAGAGTGATAACTTCATAACCTGGTTTGATATTTGATGGAAACACCAGAGAAAAGTCAGAAAATGAGTGCTTTTGTCATTAAAGAAGCATTCCCCTTTATCATCGCCTGACGGACTGCAATGACACCCTGAGCAGAGAGGTATATTTGGATTTCTGTCTCGGTGAGACCATCGAGCAGCCTAATGTAAATAACATTACAGTAAGAATTCATCATTCAATGGGCCTCGACACAAACAGGATAGCCGTGGAGGAGCAGAGCTGCGACCAGTTGTTATGCTTGAGAATCACAAGTAGTCTTCAAAAACAAAGTGCCATTGCGTAAACAAGAACAGGATTTCACAGGGCCAGCAATTGCATCAACAACTTTCTGAATAATAAAAGGATTTACCAATGCAAAGGACTGCATCTTCAGTACATGAAACCTTGAGGTACCGTGGTGCCACTGGAAGGGTCTTTGAATTGTTTAACTACGTCCATTTACATTTTGTAGACTTTGACTGTAAAGAAGATAATTGGCTCATTGCAAGAAAATCCACCATGATTGCCAGTGTGTCTGGTGGTGTGATCCTTCCAACTAGGGGGCCCCCTTCAGAAGGGGGCACACCCACCTTAGGTGATTGTTCACACCTCATGCCACACCTCCCGGGAAGGTAGTAGCTCAGGCAATCACCCTTCCCTGGGCCTGGCCTGTACCAGGCGGTATGTGGAAACCCTACCTGTCAACCCAGGGATGGGAATTACGTGTTACCTACACCTGTTACATATCAGATGTGTGAGCTGGCCTTCAGGAGTGCACAGGGAGGAAGAAGAAAAAGAGGAACCTCAAATGCTGAAGTGGCGGAAGTATAGGAGAAAGTGAATGAAGAAAGAAGAAAAAGGAATGAAAAAACAGTGGTGAGACTGTTCTGATGTCAGTCACTGAAAATGCAGAGTACATTACGAAAAATACCCCAGGCATGTTCCCAAGGGAGGGGAAAAAGAACAGCAAGAGGACAGACTTGCAGCACGGAAGGGAAAAGATGTTGCAAAGGCTGGGGACACATTGTAGTCAAGCACAAACCTGCCAAAGATCGGTGAGCCCCCGAGGGGGGGTTTCAGGGTATGCCCATACCAGCCATTTCCACTTGTGGAATCACAGTACTCTTTCCCAAAATGAATACCACAACCATAAATGCACTGCAGCTGATTATACTAATAAAGTCTGAGTTTAAATTTCTGGTGTGCACTATTAATAACAAACTGTAATATTTTTGTTGTGTGTCCTAGGGTCATACCAACATGGTCCTCGAGTGCTGATCAATGCTTAGCCCATTATAGTGACCTACTTTATAACACCTGGTTAGCTCCTGCATTACAGTTTTAGACCTAGAAACAGTATAACTGAATACATTATGGTTATTATTGGACACACTGTTTGCTCTTGGTATTCTCATCTGTGACATCTTGTGTTACGGTCACATCCTAAAGATTACAAATAAATTAAATGCTCATGAAACCAACATCTTTTAGAGAAGTATACCTACAAGAATGCCCTTTATTTCGAAATTTATTTGTACTCATCACAGAACCCCTGCTAATATATCTTTACCATACTACTGATTATCAATCCACATGGCCTCAAAACAGTTGTTCAAACCCTCAATACTCCATGGTGGCAAGGCATCCAGCTCACTCGACTTTCTAAGAATCTACTAAAAGTACAGTGGTTTATTCCTGGATATATGCCAATCTTCAGTCTCCACATAGGCTGGAATCCACGTGAACTGTGACATCCTTGGTTGCCACAGACAGACATCCAGAAAAATCTGAAGACATTCTGCAATGTTTGCTCAAATGAAATTATATTCAAATGATATAATCAAATGATGCATTAAGACGCAAAACAACAAAGCCACCCTATGTAGAAGATGTCTGTGGTAATCTATTGCCTCAAATATGTCTGCAATCAATAAAGTTTTACTTGACTGCAGAATATAATGGCAGTGCTGTCCTTGTCAGCTGCAAAGAATGTGGTGGCCCCAAAAACTTGGCCTCTCTGTTCACACAATCTATTCCGAGCCTTTTTAAAAGCACTGATACACTCAACATTTTTTGCAAACTTTGACTTCAAAACCAAGGAACCAACTGCACGGCAATTCTCCTCAAAAGAGAGTACAAATCCTCAATGATATTAATGACAGTAACTAAACAACTCTATTAATCCCTCCACCAGGAGCTCATTCCAATACTATCTCAAGACATCGCTGCTAATGTTGTACTGGAATATGCTGACCTCTATTCCCGAGCCCTGAACCAATCAGGGGATAGAGTACTTTTCTGCTACACATCATTCATATGCAATACATTGCATCATCCTGTTCCATTGCACACTCTATCAACTAAGTTCCTGTAGCTCAATTGGCCCACGATGTTAATTGAATGAAACCCAATGCTGTGCAAGTTATGCGATATGAAGTGATCAAAATGTGTGTACGGATGAGAAGGTGAACAAAGTCAAACTTGTACAAAGCCCACTCTGCACTATTGTTGAATTCCTGATACCAATTAACATTGATTCTTGTATGTACAAAACACTATTCTGTAGAACAATGAGTGTTATTTGTAATGGCAAAATACGATAAAACTGGGGCCAATGTTTGCTGCTAGCTCATGTGTATGGGATGGCTCTGAAAACTATGCAAAAAACTATAATACTAATAATACATTAATTCTGTAAGTCTACCATCAGCAGCTGAGTATTCTGTCTACACAACAGCAGCATATTATCTTACAATTATATTACGGAATTCTGTCACACACAACTAACCAAGGATTCTGATGCGCTTTGACACATTGATAGTGGACCATTCAAACGTAACTCTTGTTAAACAATTTAGGTGACTAGGTCTTAGCTATATAGGTAAAAATATAGGTAACTGTAATGTTTATTGTTTCATATTACTGTTCAGGCAGCCTCTTGCTGAACTTTGTCTTTATGTGTCTAATGATAAATGTCAAAGGCACTCAAAACACAAAAATTTTCTGCACCACACTTACTAGCAAGATAGTTCTTTTTTCCAGATGACACTAGTATTATAATCAATCCAAGCAAACATACAGCAACCATAGAAATGGTAAATGAGGTTCCTAAAAGCATCATTGACAGATTTTCTGCAAATGGTCTCACCTTCAATTTTAAAAAGACAACATATTCAGTTCTGTGCACCTAGGGGTATTACAGCAATGATACATGTAACAAATGGTGAGGAAATAATAAATAGAGCCAAAACTTCAAAATACATAGGTTTCCATATTGATTAGAGTTTTTTGGAACTCCTAACACAACTTAGTCCATCAACATTTGCACCTAGAATCACTGCAAATCTTGAGGACACACAAAGCAGTAGGTTCACATATTTTGCATGTTTTCATTCAATAATGTCACACAGAATAATGTTCTGGGATAACTCATATTTAGGAAAGGTAATCTTCTTCACTAAAAATCATGCTGTAAGAACAATATATGGTTCTCACCCACGATCATCTTTTAGATGCATGTTTAAGGAGTTGGGAGTTTTGACTATTGCTTCAGCCATTTAGCCTCTCATGAAATTTGTTGTAAATAATCAAATGTACTTTAAAAGGAACAATGATGTATATAATTATGATGGCAGAAGGAAAAATAATATTCACTACTCCACATTATGCTATTCTTTAGACTCCACATTATGCTATTCTTTAGCACAAAAAGGGGTGCACATGACAACTAAAATTATCTATAACTTGCCCAGTGATATAAAATGTCTGACACAGCAAAGTAAAATTTGAAAATGAATTGAGGAGAAACCCTTTGGCAACTCCTATTCCATAGAGGAATTTCTCTTATTGTAGTGTGTAAAAGGCTGTGGGCAGGAATTGCTAACTCATGCCTGTATATTTAATAATAATAAACACAACAAAAATGTTCAGCACATCTACAAATTAATTTGTGATGTGAATGTAAAATGATTCATTTCACATCATTACCATTCATCATGCAAATGATCCATGGAACATGGAACTAACTGTAGCTGTACATTGTATTATTTTTACCTGCATTATTAGATTTTCCCGTAATTATCACACAAAGTACAGTTTTACTAAACACTTCTAATTATTCATGTGACAAACAAAAACTGTTAAGTTTAGGGATTTGAACCCACAATGTCCAGGTGAGCAAGTAATCCACCTAATGCCCCATCAACTCTCCAGTCCTAACTAGTCATCAAAAGTGATGACTGTAGACCATGTTTCTTTCATTAACCAAGGCTTAGTGATCTAAACTGTGTACAGGGCTAAACATTTTAGCAGCATCATACCTGAAGGGGAACATCATTCTGGTGTAATATATAGCATTGGATATTACCCCTGCTTGTGGTGGCATAATCTACTACATTGACCGACATTTTAACATGGCAAGTTATATTGGTCACCACATATTAGGTTGCTAACTATTTCAATTGCACAATATGGCAGAAAAAAACACTATAACTGATCAACATGTAGGCACATTTACAAAGTACTTTACGATGTGAATATAAAATGATTCATTCCAAATCATTGCGATTTATTGTGGACATCATCAATGGAACACTGACTGACTGACTGACTGACTGACTGACTGACTAACCAGCCACATGTCTGTGGCAATTTGGACGTGGATGTCTTCATGTGGAGTTGGGATGTTTCACAGGACATATGACTGGCTTGATGCTGCCCAGCATACTCTCACCAAGAATTTACACCAGACCTCAGCCCCAATGACAACATATTGACAGAGATAAAATGGACCACGTGAAACGCTGTGTAAGTTTTAAGGCTAAAAATATCTTAATAAGGAATGTTAACTGTTTGTTACATTAATTTTGTGTTCTATGGATTAAACAAGTTAAATTAAAACAGAAAAAATTGCCAGAGGTGGGGTATGATTCAAATCCTGCGATCATATAATTACTTGGAAGTCTGCTGACTATGCTACTGAACTGTGAAGTCACTATACCCTAATCATGTAAGAGTAAATGGAGTCAATTCCATGCCAAGTGGTCTACAGGTTCCCACATGACCATAATGGAGTTTGATAAAATTTTGTATGAACAACCATACATGTCCGCAATGACACTGGTAAATTCTCATAATTATTAATTCAATACTTCCGGTTGTATAGTAATTTGTTTGACACCACAACTCAGCTTTTGGAAATCAGTAGGAGAATGAAATTTTATTTTCTAAGGCATTGTATTGGTCAGCTACAGGCACAAAGTTTCAGGTTTATCCCGCAGTTAGCTTTGGAGATATAAAAGCCTAAATTTAAAATTTTTTCTTTCAAGTGTAGGTTTTCAGGTGACTTTCCTTCAAATTACACATATACAAATCATTTCAGTAACATTTTTTAATTATTTCACTCAGGAGAATGCAAGAAGTTGTACAAGGTGGCCTATTTCTGTTTCTTTCAAGAAAATATTTCCGGAGATACTATGTCGCGGTTTTGCCGAAAACTCACTGCTGCACTACAGGATCAAACAAATGACTACGGGTATATCTCTGCAAGTATTAAACTACTGGAAGTAAAAACTCCCAATGTTCACTGGGAACATGTGCAACTGTTCACACAAAATTTCAGAAAAACCTGTGAAGGTCATGCTGGAATTTATTCTGAAGTTTTTTTCTGAAATTAGACCACTTGACATGGAATGGCCCTATTACATGATCTGGGACTATACTAAATTCTGTGATATTCAGATATTTCTTAGTGCCATTCCACCCCGACTCCACCTCAAGACTTCACATGAGTTTTTCATGTGTGGAATCCTAGGAATGACACTGAGGATATTTTCTTGTGTGTTTTTAGAGAGAGTGTGCTTTGTGCCAAGAGCCAACAGGACATAATTAGTCACAGTTACAAGTAACCTTTACTTTTATGAGTAGTAAGCCAACTGCACATCTGATGTGAGGGTCATTTCATGTCAAATCAACACACTGATTCAGACTTGATGTCTCAGATTTCCATGATTTTTGGTATGCGGCGATATATCATAGACTTAAGGAAAAATACCAAATTTCAGTTATGAAGCACAATTATTTTTGAAGTTATTAATTTTCAAAGATTTAAATTTTTATGAAGAAATTTCAAGATGGCCGCCGAGTGAGATCACAGGTATTTTCTTTGTCCGCTAAAAGAACTTATTTAAGAGGAAATAGAGTCAACTTTAAATTTTCTTTGCTTTGTATACTTGCTGTAGTGTCCGTTCTTGTCACACAACTGAATATTAGCATCCCAGCTGCGCTTGTTCTTGAACAAACTTGTACTTTAGCTGAAGTCAGGATAATTGCGACATACCCTGAAATTTTGTGTGACAAACAAAAAATTCTATGCAAGTTTTCTTGACAGTGCAAAATTTGTTTACAAAAGGCTGCTACTAGTTTCATCAGTGTCTATTGTTACAATAAAAGTGTAATGTTTCTAAATCGTACTTAACTGACACACTTCGTATTGCTTACCAGTTAGATAGACGCGATCTTGGCCTAAATTTTCCGAGTTATAAACTTTAAAAAAACTGGCCAAACAAACTTGATAATGTATATTCTCTAAAAGCAAATTAATTACAAATTCAGTCTTCTGTCATTTTATCTCTAGATCAGTACAAAAAAAACAACCACTGCACATAAGACCTTTGTGTCTTTTTTGTTTACACACAACCAATCTCACGTCCTTGGCAAATTTAAAACATTCTATAAACTCAATTATTCTTTCGAAACTGACTGACAGTGAGAAATGTGGGAGCTGTTATAGGGTAGCGAGTACAGGGATTTGTTGCCAATCTTGTAGGAAATATTTTTACTGGGGGGGGGGGGGGGGGCGATGCAGTGGGGAGAATGTTGGGAGAACAGAGAGGCTCTCCCCTGGAACTGCAGAGTATGCAGTAGGAACATTTTGATTGGGGAACAGGAAAGGAAAATCTGTGCCCTTCAGACACAGTTGGAGGAAGCAAGGAAGGAACTCATAGGGATCAAGGGAGATAGGAGGGGAGGAGGGTGGCTGGGAACTGGCAGCTGGTAGGAGGATAGGAAGAAAGAACGCGATCCGACAGTTTTATCAACATCAAAAATGGGTATCTACCACTGCCAGAGTTTAGTGGAAAAGAGCCTCAGGTAGAACGAGGAGCAGGAAATCTGCAGCACACTTCAACCAAGGCCAAGAAGCCTAGGAATGTACAAAGTGTTAGGAAGAAGAAAGTGCTGCTGCTAGGTAGTAGCCATGGGCAAGGTGTAGGCCCTCAGCTACAGGACAGTTTAAGGGCAGCGTACCAGGCCACCAGTATCTTCAAGCCAAATGCAGGGTTGTCATGTGATGGAGGAAGTAGGGTCTTTATGTAAGAACTTTACAAAAGACGACCATGTAGTGATAATGGGTGGGGCGGGAAACAGTTTGGACAGGGATGGGGTACATGACATAGTTGGTGATCTGGACAAGAAAGCTTCCCTGACTCATGGCATCAACGCACACTTTGTTGAGCTGTTCCGGCATCATGATCGACCACACCTTGATGGAGCTGTGAGGCGAATCAATGTGGGGTTAGGGATGGCTCTGAGGACAGCCAACTTTGCTCATGTTTCTCTGGTGCCCGTCGGAACTATCAACAGATGGGGTTTCACTAGGCATGGCCTACACCTAAACATGACTGGGAAGGGAAGATTGGTACAGCTGATTCATGAAAGTATAGGGTGTGGATCTCTGGCCACAAATGGTCAAATACCTGTTGTCATAGGTAGGAAAAGTAGGTCTTTTTTAGGATAAATCCAGACAACTGGTTCCCCTGCCTAAAGAGTATCTCCAGCATTTAAAAAAATACTGAAACAATCACTCACAAGACAGATTTTAACAGCTAAAATATCACATATACCAGATTTCACAAAGAAAAACAAACCATTGGAAAGAGTAACATGGGGCATTTCACAGACTTAACAATCATCCATCAAAACATGCAATCAATAAAAAATAAAATACAACTATTAGAAGTTGAGCTCCAGTCTTTGAACTGGTGTAGACACATAGAAATCCAACATGTAGTATTATCTTTGTATGGAAGGGCAATTCAAGGAGTGGAGGATCATGCATTTATATCAGAAAAGGAACACAGTTCAAATCAAGACATGACCTCAGTACTGTATGTGAAGACAAACACTTTGAAATATCAGCTATTGAATTAACAGGGCTTGATATCACCAACAAATTAATCATTTTGTTTATGTATAGATCTCCCAGTGGTAGTATGAACACTTTTTTCAGTAACCTAACAGAAGTTCTAGATAAAGTCTCAAGTAAAAAAGGTCAACATAATTCTGTGTGGGGACATTAACATCAACACTAACAACATAAATGAATCCTTCATAAACATCCTTCAAAGTTTTAGCATGTCCCTATTGGTCAATAGTGCAACAACGGTTACCACAACAACTTCATCAGTAATTGACCATGTAGCCACAAATATGGACAGGGAAAAATGTGATGTAGCTGTAAAAGAACTCTATCAGCCCATCTCTGTCAAAAAACAACAGTAAAATCGGGCATCGAATCATTCCCTAAACTACAAGCCTACAAACGACATCTATCAGAAATCAAAATAAAAGATTTTTCAAAAGAACTAGAAAAACAAAGCGGGGATGAAGTGTATAAGGAAACCAATTTGAATATGAAATTCTCTAAGTTCTCCACAGCATTTAAATTGAACTTTGAAAAGGCATTTCCAAAAGTATGCATGACTGTATCAACATCCCACAAAAACAGATGGATAACAGCAGGTATTAAGAAGTCCTCCCAAACAAACACCTCAGTTCCATGAAAAAGATTTGCAATTATCCAGAATTCTTAAATTTCTATCATAGATACAAAAAGATCTATAGGAAGGTGCTGATTGCTGCAAAAAAGTCATTTAATGACAAAATAATATATAATGCAGAGAATAAAAGCAAAGCAGTTTCGGATGTTATAAAAAAGGAAACAGGGAGGGGCAAACAAACAGAATAACATACTGCTAAGGGAGGGGGATAAAGTAATAAATGATCCACAGCACTTGGCAAACTATGTAAATGAGCATTTTTCAAGTATTGCAGAGAAGGTACAGAATAAATTCACCCAAACAAATGTAACACCTGTAAATAATGTTGCCCTAAATACAATGATGTTATTTCCAACCACAGAGAATGAATTCAGTAAAACAATTCAAAAACTAAAAAATAAAAAGTCAGTAGGCTTAGATGAAGTACCAATCTGTGTACAGAAACAATGCATAGGGATTATACAAGACCCCTTAACAAATGTAATAAATGAATCCTTCACATCACGGACATTTCCAGAGCAGTTAAAACAGGCAAGAGTTGTACCTTTGCTTAAGAAAGGTAATGCAGAAGACATAGAAAATTACCGGCCCATTTCCCTGCTGTCAGCATTCTCAAAAATAATAGAAGCAATTATGAAAGACAGATAAATGAATTACCTGAATAAATACAATCTTTTAAGTGAATCACAGTTCGGTTTCCGAAGTGGCAAAAATATGGAGTCAGCCATAGTAGAATTCACAAAAATTTTACTTGATGCTCCTGGCAAAGATGAGTGTGCCACAGGCATATTTTTGGATCTTTCTAAGGTGTTTGATACAGTTGACCACAAGATACTATTAAATAAATTAGAAGCATTAGGAATAAGAGGAGTAACTAATGACTCGTTTCAATCATACCTAATACATAGGGTACAAAGAGTAGAGGTAACACATACTTCAAATAGATCTAAACATTTACTAAAACACTTATCAGAACCAAAATACAGGGTGATTCAAAAAGAATACCACAACTTTAAAAATGTGTATTTAATGAAAGAAACATAATATAACCTTCTGTTATACATCATTACAAAGAGTATTTAAAAAGGTTTTTTTTCACTCAAAAACAAGTTCAGGGATGTTCAATATGGCCCCCTCCAGACACTCGAGCAATATCAACCCGATACTCCAACTCGTTCCACACTCTCTGTAGCATTATCAGGCGTAACAGTTTGGATAGCTGCTGTTATTTCTCGTTTCAAATCATCAATGGTGGCTGGGAGAGGTGGCCGAAACACCATATCCTTAACATACCCCCATAAGAAAAAATCACAGGGGGTAAGATCAGGGCTTCTTGGAGGCCAGTGATGAAGTGCTCTGTCACGGGCTGCCTGGCGGCCGATCCATCGCCTCGGGTAGTTGACGTTAAGGTTTCATAACTAACCTTTTTCGTAGGACTCAACTAACCTTTTTCGTAGGACTCTCCATACAGTTGATCGTGGAATTTGCAGCTCTCTGCTAGCTCTGCGAGTCGATTTTCCTGGGCTGCGAACAAACGCTTGCTGGATGCGTGCTACATTTTCATCACTCATTCTCGGCCGTCCAGAACTTTTCCCTTTGCATAAACACCCATTCTCTGTAAACTGTTTATACCAACGTTTAATACACCACCTATCAGGAGGTTTAACACCATACTTCGTTCGAAATGCACGCTGAACAACTGTCGTCGATTCACTTCTGCCGTACTCAATAACACAAAAAGCTTTCTGTTGAGCGGTCGCCATCTTAGCATCAACTGACGCTGACGCCTAGTCAACAGTGCCTCAAGCGAACAAATGTACAACTAAATGAAACTTTACAGCTCCCTTAATTCGCCGACAGATAGTGCTTAGCTCTGCCTTTTGTCGTTGCAGAGTTTTAAATTCCTAAAGTTGTGGTATTCTTTTTGAATCACCCTGTATATTAATATAGGGGTTTACAAGGTAGCATATTAGGACCAATACTGTTACTGACTTTCTCAGTAGTGTTACTCATGGCGAAAAAATCCTCTTTGCTGATGACAGCAATATTATAGTCACTGAGAAAACAAGAGAACTCCTTGCTGTGAAAGCAAATGAAACTCTCAAGGAAGTTTATGATTGGTCAATAAGTAATGAAGTGACATTGAACCTAAAGAAAACTACGGTAATGCCATGAATTTCAGTTTGAAGAGGAAAAATGACAATGTTAAATTAGATGTAGCTGGCACCTCTACAGACTGTAATAAATGGAAAATTTCTAGGATGAATTTCAGTTGAAGTGGTGTGAACACACAAAGGTACTTGCAAACAGAAGTCATCAGCATGTTATGCCCTTAGAATCCTATCATCAGTGTGTAACATGCAGTGTCTTTTAGTTACATACTATTCATATGTACGCTCAGTTATTAGCTATGGCATTCTTTTTTGGGGAAAAAATGCACAAAATATGAACACAATTTTCAAACTCCAGAAAAGAGCCGTAAAAATAATAACCAAAAATACAAGTCGAGCTCATTGTAAAGATCTGTTCAGAACACTGGGGACTGCTCCATGTGAATACATTTACCAGTCAGTTGTACACATCAAAAATAACATTGGTAATTACTGCACAAACAGCTCTGTCCATGACCATGCAATGAGAGAGAGACTCAACTTCCATTTACCAAGAAAAATACACATGAAACTCAAAACAGCATTTTCTACCAAGGAATAAAACTACAATAAAATACCACACAAAAGATTAAAGAAATTGCAAAAACACACTTATTTAAAAAGACAGCTAAAAAGTAGCAGTTATGCAACACATTTTATACATTGAAGGATTACTTAGCTAACACAGTAGGGTTTGGATAAAAATGTTATACAAATAATAATAATAATAATAATAATAATAATAATAATAATAATAATGATTATAAAATATCCAACATTCTACATAACACTTTCCACTTTATATGTTTTTCCCCTTATTTTTTTTCCTTTCTAGAAATACTTAACCCCAAGCTATGCATGGCACAATACTAAAACCTCTTCATCTTTCTGAGCTCAACATCTCACTCATTATGGAGGGATGCTGACTCAGTTTTTCAGGATAGCAAATGGGAAGTTGCAGTGCAGAAAATGGCCCAGAGATCACCAGATTTAATATGTTATTTGTAAAAAAAGTATTGTATACCAGGAGTAAATGTAATGATTGTCTCTTAACTAGAAGTCAGTAAATATATGTGTATACAAATTAGCATATTTTAAATTGATCTAAATTTGTAAATAATGATATGAATATTATAGAGGGAAACATTCCACGTGGGAAAAATATATTTAACAAGAAAGATGATGAGACTTACCATACAAAAGCGCTGGCACGTCGATAGACACACAAACAAACACAAACATACACACAAAATTCTATCTTTCGCAACCAACGGCTGCCTCGTCAGGAAAGAGGGAAGGAGAGGGAAAGACAAAAGGATATGGGTCTGCATGTTTCTGTGTATATGCGGATGGATTTGTGTGTGTGTGCGAGTGTATACCTGTCCTTTTTTCCCCCCTAAGGTAAGTCTTTCCGCTCCCGGGATTGGAATGACTCCTTACCCTCTCCCTTAAAACCCATATCCTTTTGTCTTTCCCTCTCCTTCCCTCTTTCCTGACGAGGCAGCCGTTGGTTGTGAAAGCTAGAATTTTGTGTGTATGTGTGTTTGTGTGTCTATCGACCTGCCAGCGCTTTTGTTTGGTAAGTCTCATCATCTTTCTTGTTAAATATAAATTTGTAAATACTTTGACATGTCCTATATCCTAGTAAAAAGATATCTACAATAAATAAAGCTGCTGCTGCTGCTGCTACTACTACTAGTACATGTTTTGGCACCTTTGGATGCCTATAGGCTGGCAACCAGTGATAATGTAATCCTGGGAGTGGTCTCATTTTAAAGCTGTTGAATGGTGCTTTAATATGATATGCCAAAAGATAGTGATTACAATTTTTAAAAAAAATTGTAAATTTTAAAATCTAAATTTCTCAAAAGTAGCAATTTCAAAAATTATTAAATACAGTTTGTAAGGCCTTAATACATATAGCAAAATTCTATCATGGGTTCAGAAGATATAGGACTTCAGAAAGACATGTTTTGTGAAAAATACCAGAATTAGTATCACTTCAGAAAATTTTGAATAGTTCATTGAATGAAACAAGCAACACATTACAATGAAACAAGCAGTAGCAATTACTTTTACATTTTTTAATGGAAAAAGGTCACATATACGCATAAGTGTAACATCAAACATCCAATATTATGAGTAAAGTTAAGGGTTAACAAATTAATTCATTGAGACTTCAATCAGTGGAAGATACCCACACATTTGTTCACTTCACTGTCTGGTAAACTGTATTTCAGACAGTCTGTGTGACGGGGCTCACTCTGCACATCACATCTGCAAAAGGGATCCACGATGTATCATGTGGTATGGGATATATAAATGTGGGTGATGGACCTGAGGGATGGAGGAATG